>NC_138775.1:26647519-26782519 GCF_965119305.1 Pelophylax lessonae | reverse complement strand
AAACTAGTTATATAAATTAGAACTCTAAACAGGCCTTTTGACTTGGGATCCTTCAATATTCCCAGCACAGACAGTTCCATTGGCGTGATTGGTTCACCTGCCCAGAATTTGCCAGCAATAAGTACAGTTTACAGATACCAGCTAAGTGAGTCCCACGTTATTTGGGTATATTCCCATTCCTTGCTTTTTAGACATCCTAAATCTATGAAAAATACAGGAGCTGACCAGCCATGACGTAGTCCTTTCTATAGATAAATCTCTCCATAACCTGATCAGATCCTGTTTTGGCACATTTCTGTTATGAAGATTTTGGTCCGTTTTCACCACCTCCTGCAATCTGCTTTTTTACTTTTACAATGAGACAAGTTGCAGGTAGAGCCGCCTTTATGGGTTTAAAGCTGAACTCCAGGCAAATATAAAAATAATAATAAGATATAAGACAACAATAATTAAGGCAATTATATATTTGTAAAAACAAATATTTGATGTATTTGTAATCTGTACCTGGCATAATTGCTTGAATTTTATTTGCCATTGGCTTCCTATAATCCCTTGTGCAGTGGCACCTGGGTTGGGTAGATAGGAGCAGTCCAAGGAGCGAATCTGGCATGCTGCACGGGCATCTGCTAACAAGGAACATGCTGAGAGAAGGAAAGGGACAAGAGATGACCTCATTGGTCTTCTGCTGCTCAACTATTGTCCAATTACAAGTAGGGGGCAGGGAGGTGACCAGAAAAAAATAGGGCTAGAGCACTTCCACCTGGTAGCACTGGGGTCGTTGGTTCGAATTCCAACCATGGCACTACCTGCCTGGAGTTTGCATGTTCTCCCTGTGCCTGCGTGGGTTTCCTCTGGGTGCTCCGGTTTCCTTCCACACTCCAGAGACATTCTGGTAGGTAGATTGGCTCCTGTCTAATTTGGCCCTGGTGTGTGTATGGATGAATGTGAGTTAGGGACCTTAGATTGTACGCTCCATGAGGGCAGGGACTGATGTGAATGTACAATATATATGTAAAGCGCTGCCTAAATTAATGGCGCGATATAAGTACCTGAAATAAATAAATAAATAATAAATAAGATATGACCTCATTGGTCTTCTGTTGCTCATGAACTGTCCAATTACAGGTAGGGGGTAGGGAGGTGACCAGAAAGAAAGTGGCAAGAGAAGACCTTATTGGTCTTCTGCTGCTCATGCACTGACCAATTACAAGTAGGGGGAAGGGAGGTGACCAGAAAGAAGGGTCAAGAGATGACCTCATTGGTCTTCTGCTGCTCATTTACATTCCAATTACAGGTAGGTGACCAGAAAGATGGGTCAAGAGATTACCTCATTGGTCTTCTGCTGATCATTCACTGTCCAATTACAGGTAGGTGACCAGAAAGATGGGTCAAGAGATTACCTCATTGGTCTTCTGCTGCTCATTTACATTCCAATTACAAGTAGGGGGCAGGTAGGTGACCAGAAAGAAAGTGGCAAGAGATTACCTCATTGGTCTTCTGCTGCTCATGCACTGTCCAATTACAGGTAGGTGACCAGAAAGAAGAGTCTAGAGATGACCTCATTGGTCTTCTGCTGCTCATTTACATTCCAATTACAAGTAGTGGGCAGGTAGGTGACCAGAAAGAAAGTGGCAAGAGATTACCTCATTGGTTTTCTGCTTCTCATGCACTGTCCAATTACATGTAGGGGGCAGGGAGGTGACCAGAAAGAAAGTGGCAAGAGATTACCTCATTGGTCTTCTACTTCTCATGCACTGTCCAATTACAAGTAGGGGGTAGGGAGGTGACCAGAAAGAAAGTGGCAAGAGATGACCTCCTTGGTCTTCTGCTGCTCATGCACTGTCCAATTACAGGTAGGGGGCAGGGAGGTGACCATAAAGAAGGGGGGCAAGAGATGACCTCATTGGTCTTCTGCTGCTTATTCACTGTCCAATTATAGGTAGAGGGCAGGGGGGTGACCAGAAAGAAAGTGGCAAAAGATGACCTCACTGGTCTTCTGCTGCTCATGCACTGTCCAAATGCAGGTAGGGGGTAGGGAGGTGACCAGAACGAAGGGGGCAAGAGATGACCTCATTGGTCTTCTGCAGCTCAGTTACTGTCCAATTACAAGTAGGGGGCAGGGGAGGGGGGGTGACCAGAAAGAAGGGGGCAAGAGATGACCTCATTGGTCTTCTGCTGCTCATGCACTGTCCAATTACAGGTGGGGGGTAGGTAGGTGACCAGAACGAAGGGGGCAAGAGATGACCTTATTGGTCTTCTGCTGCTCAGTTACTGTCCAATTACAAGTAGGGGGCGGGGGGGGGGGTGACCAGAAAGAAGGGGGCAAGAGATGGCCTCATTGGTCTTCTGCTGCTCATGCACTGTCCAATTACAAGTAGGGGGCAGGGATGTGATCAGGCTGTATTGCATAATTGCCATAAGAAGTGTCATGTTAACAGCTTGACTCTATGTAAATCTCTAGACTAGTTAAATAAAATCCTTTTGGCAAGTTAAATAACTGCCAGATATGTACTCCAGCTGTGTATTTAGCTGTTTGCCTAGAGTGCAGCTTTAATACTTGGAAACTGGTAAATAATGAATATTTATTTCTTGTGCATGGATCTTAAAAAATGTACAAAACTATTTTTTGGAAATCAAAATACCACTGGAAATGCATTAGTAGTTTTTTTTTTTTTTTTTTAATTCACTTTGGATACAATGGGAAAGGTTCCTATCAGGTTATGACAGCTGGGGAGAACTTCCTAGATCCTCCTGCCCAAGGGAGGGCGGTAACTTCGATTGCAAATCTCAGGAAATCTCTCCAACACAAACATCAAGGATCAGAATGGGAAAAGGTAAGAATCATTGGCCGGTTGGTACCACTGTCTTGTCCCCGTTTGGGAGATTTCCCCTCACTTCCTGCCCCCCCAGTGACTTTGGAAACTAGGATAGGAAGTGAAAGAAAATTTACCCAATGACAACCGAGACAGCAAACCTTGACTAAGGATGAAAAATTTCCCCACTCAATCGAAAACTAAAAAGTTTTAGCTGTAGTTACACTTAAAAATGATTGTGGTGATTTATTAAAAGGCACCTGTTTTAGTCTTGCTCATTAAACTATGCTCAGAAAAGTCACCTTGAGTTTTTTTCTTAAAAAAAAAAAAGAAAAAAAGAAGATTTGGTCCAAAACAGGAGCCCTTTACTAAACATTTATTTTAAAAGAAATTGTAAAAAAAAAAAAATCTTAAATCTGCCCTCAATAATGCCATCAGACTATATTACAAAATACGTTTTTAAAAAAATCATTTTTCCCTGAATTTTAAAGAAATTGACCTACTCAATATAGTACGCAGCTACCCTGCTTATTTAAAAAAGCGCTCATTCAAATATATTTGAACTTTTGCTTTGTTGGGAAAATACACGGTGATGTAGTTACGAAGGAAAAAAAAAATAATCAAAAGACAAATTGAATAACCACATAGCTTTAAAAAAGAAAATCTTATTTAAACAAGGGTCAGTTTTATGTTTCTGGAATTCTTTTTTCTAGCATACATTCAAGTGTACATTGCAATTGTCTTTTTATCTATTGGATCCATTTTTTTAATCAAATTTTTGTTACTTTTTTTTTTATGATTTTTTTTAAAGCATTAAATATGGACACTGCAGCTTTTTTTTTTTTTTTTTCATAAATCTATGATTCAATGTTCATCAAAAGTACAGATTAGAAAATATAAAATGTTTGCTGTAAAGAAAGTTAAAAAAAAAAATAATAATAATAATAATAAAAATTGTTGCATTTCCTTTTGTTTAAAAAAATAATAAAAGAAAGATTTTGTTCTTTTTTTTTGGTGGTAAACAGTGTAAATATTTATCAAAAATCAAAACCGGCTTACAAATGAATCACATAAATTAAATAAATAGGCAGACGTATAAATATGCATAACAAATAGAATTCTGAAATTCAATTTCTATATACATCCTGTAAAAATAAAGTAAACAAGTTTTTTCTTATTTTTCTGCTTAAACAACAGATAACAGAGGTAACAACAAAACACACCAAAACCACACGCGCACACACATAGATGTATGCAGATATACATATATATAATGTACATAAGCATATATATAATTATATCGGCATACGGCACCATTTTTTTTTCATTTTCGAATTGCATTTGCAGTTTTATTTATAAGTTGGGTTGTAACTTTTATTATTTTTTCTTTTTTCTTTACATAACCTGTGAATCTGTTTGCAGGCTTCAAAAATATACAATGGCAGAGATGGCCTTCTTAATAAAACCACTGCAAGTTCCCTTTTGAGAAAAAAAAAAGGAAAAAAAAAAAAAAAAAAGTAGAAATAAAATTTCAGAGAAAATTTGAGTAAGGGAGGCGATATAATGAAGTTTGTTAATATTATCCAGTATGTATTTTACCTTAATGTGTGTGTGTGTCCAGTGGGAAAAGTCTTCACCCATCACAGTTGGTCTTGTTAAGGGGATATTTACGTAAACTCTGCTGGTCTAATACTGTTTGTCCTACAGAAAATACTTTTTTTTAATGTTTTATTCATTCCTAGTACATTAAAGGCTGGAAAGGGGTCGGTCTTACCTACAAGCTAATATTTTTAATAAAAGACAGTCCTGTTGGTTTAAATCTTTCACTAAGATCTTCAATCTCTTAGGGAGCACTTCCCAAGTTCCCGTCTACCCAATTCCGAGGATTCTCACTTCTCTTGTGACATTTTCCATGATAAAAAATACAATGAAAACAAGAAGAGTGGGAACCCCCTTGCCATCAGGAGAGGGTGGAGCTGGGAACGTGTTGAGTGATTTAAAGCGGAGTTCCACCCAAAAGTGGAACTTCCGCTTTAAATAGTCCTAACCCCCTGACATGCCACATTTGGCATGTCATTTTTTTGGGGGGGGTACCTAGTTTTGACAGGTACCCCCTCCCACTTCCGCTCAGAGCGCCGCGGCGCCCTGAACGGAAGTTCTCCTCTCTCCCTCCCTCCCTGCAATCTTCTGGGACATGTCAGAGGTCCCAGAAGATTGCCCGGCAATCACGCCGCGTAACGCAACTCGCGCATGCGCAGTGCGTACCCGACTGTGAAGCCGCAAACTGTCACAGCCGGGTGCCCACATCAGTGATGCCGGCGCCGCGGAGCAGAGAGGGAGAAGACAGCGCATCGCTGGACCGTGGGACAGGTAAGTGTGCGGTTAGGCTGGAACTCCGCTTTAAGTCTACTAATATACAATGAAAACAAGAAGAGTGGGACCCCCTTGCCATCAGGAAAAGGTGGAGCTGGGAACGTGTTGAGTGACTTAAGTCTACTAATATATAATGAAAGCAAGAAGAGTGGACCCCCTTGCCATCAGGAGAGGGTGGAGCTAGGAATGTGTTGAGTGACTTAAGTCTACTAATAAACAATGTAAGCAAAAAGATTGGGACCCCCGTGCCATCAGGAGAGGATGGAGCTGGGAAAGGGTTGAGTGATTTAGGTCTACTAATATACAATGTAAGCAAGAAGAGTGGGACCCCCGTGCCATCAGGAGAGGTTGAAGCTGGGAACGTGTTGAGCGACTTAAGTCTGCTAATATACAATGAAAACAAGAAGAGTGGGACCCCCTTGCCATCAGGAGAAGGTGAAGCTGGGAGCATGTTGAGTGACTTAAGTCTACTAACATACAATGAAAGCAAGAAGAGTGGGACCCCCTTGCCATAAGGAGAAGGTGGAGCTGGGAACGTATTGAGTGATTTAAGTCTACTAATATACAATGAAAACAAGAAGAGTGGGACCCCCTTGCTATCAGGAGAGGGTGGAGCTGGAAACGTGTTGAGTGACTTAAGTCTACTGATATACAATGAAAACAAGAAGAGTGGGACCCCCTTGTGTTTTCTTTATTTTTTTTATTGGTTGAGTCAGATGGACTTGTGTCTGTTTTCAACCTGACTAAATATGTAACTATGACTCAATTGTGTTCTTGGGATGGGACAGGAAGTCCCCATACTGCTGCCGGAATACAGCGCTGTATACAGTATATAGCTGATGCTACATATAGTTTACACAACACATACAGCTGCTGCAAGTGTTAGTAAAGGAAATAAATTGTTTGGACCAACTTGGTCCAAAAAAGTCTTGGCAAACCTGGAGTTAGGCTTTACACCTGCGTGCTTGTTGTGGGCCATTGGATCACTAAGTAGTAAAGCAACAAGTCAAGTATACAGCCAGAGGTCGGCAATGGATTCCCCTGATCACAGGTGCATTTTAATAAAAGATTTCCATCAGAAACCAAAGTGATCATCTTGAGGCCAACACAAATTAAAGAGCTGGAGGGAAAGGGTAGTAGAAATCTCCTGGAATTATGGAGATTATATAGAACAGATTTAGTGACGGCCCTAAAATATGAGAAGCAATAGAAGCTGCGGACTTAACTCATTATTATCGAGAGGCCTAATACTGAAAACTAAAGCTTACTTGTGAATGTAAGAACTGGTTTTCAAACTACAGTTACACATTGGGGATGGATAGAAGCCTTATTTTTACACTGCCAGGGCCAGCACAGTGACTCCACTGTGAAATGCAGGCACGTGGGATGAGATGCCATAGCACAATGGGCAGGGCAATAGCAGCACCCCTTTCCATCACCAATATAAGATTATCTTTGTAATTGCAGAGGGCAACAAATGAATATAAGATAGGTCTCCAACACATTTCAGGGTTTACAAATTCTTTTCTCTGGGGCTCATATAATGTTCTGCCTAGAAAAGCTCTGCAAAGATAAACCCTGTTCCTTGGAATTTCTGATGGTGTGCAGAAGTATTTTGGGGTAGCAGTCGACGGTGTCTGAAGTGTTTCCCCAAACTACTTCTACACAGGCTCAGATTCTGCCAGACAGAGTGCTTATCTTTGCAGCAGCTCCGCTATGCAGACTTTTAATTAAAATAATAATGGATTATTTCTATCTGACAGTTTTACAGATTCTATCTTCTGATGCTCCACCCCCCCCCCTATTTTTTACATTTCAAGTATCACCCCAAGGTTCCCTAGGAAGAAGAAGATGACCTGAGTTTTAGGAACAGCCTGCTTACTATACTGTCCATTTAAGACCCATCATCTGTTCATGAGTTCATTGAGAATCTAAAGAACATTGAGATTCAGCATCACTACAGACCCAATTTAGTTTACTGCTAATTTGGCGCTCTTAGCTCTATGTTTAGGATTTAAAACCTGACATGTTGTCTAAAACCAAAAGTTGGACCTGGAGCCAGGCTTAAACCACTTCCCGACAACCTAACATACATGTACTGTGACAGGTAGGCTCTATTGTGCGAAATTACGTAACTGTGCGTCATTTCGTGCAATAGCCACTAGGGAGGAGCACGCTGATTAGACAGAGGGGGAGCCATCAGCGGGGCCATCGTACCTGATGTCCACTGGTTACCGGCGATCATTCCGGAGAGAGGCTCATGTAAACAAGGCAGATTGCCGTTCTGACAGGGTAGAAGATAGAGATCTTGTGTTCCTGCTAAGCAGTCCTGCTAAAAAATCGCTGATCACCGCCATTACTAGTAAAAAAATAAATAAAAATGCCATAAAAATATCCCTTACTTAGTAGATGTGATAACTTTGCACAAACCAATCAATATACGCTTTTTGGGATTTTTTTTTACCAAAATTTTGTAGCAGAATACATATTGGCCTAAATTGATAAAATATTTGATTTTTGCCATTTTTTTATTGGATGTGTTTTATAGCAGAATGTAAAAAATATTGTTTTTTTTTTTTCAAAATTGTTGGTCTTTTTTTGTTTATAGCGCAAAAAAATAAAAACTGCAGAGGTGATCAAATACCACCAAAAGGAAGCTCTCTTTGTGGGAAAAAAAGAACATCAATTGTATTTGGGTACAGCATTGCACAACCGCGCAATTGTCAGGTAAAATAACGCAGTGCTGAATTGCAAAATAGGGCCTGGTCAGATGACTCCGCTCCTCTGTGTCAGTCAGCAGCAGCTGCAGGGAAGAGGAGGGAGCACCGAAAATGGATGGGCAATGGGAGCCTTTGGGTGACATCACTGATCCCAGAATTCCCAGCTGTTGTCCAGTGCTATCTCCTCTCCCCTGCAGCAGGGAGCACTTTTAAAAACTTTAGCAGGAATTCTACTTTAAAGCAGTACTTCGCTCATTTTTTAAACTTAGGCTCATCCTAATGCCCACCCATAGTGTTGTAATAATTGTATATTAAAACTTTATTTTTTCTGAAAGTACCTTTTTTGTTTGTTTTCCTGGCACTTCTGTTTTCGGCCACTTATAGGAGTGACATAGCCTATCCCGTTGACTCCTGGGATACCTGCATCACTGATCCCAGGAGTCTTCGGGCATCCTAAGCTTCTAACATCACCTTATTTCTAGACCGAAAATGCCACGATTGGGAGGAGTTTAGGCGCCATTTTTGAAGATATCCCTGAAAAGAATGGACACAGGTGCCCACAGTTGCGATGGCTGCTGCGGGATTTCTGCAGGGGATAATAGAGAACACTTTTAGCAGGTACTTATTATATGGACGAGAATATCCAAATTAGATGCAGCGATACATAAGTATTAAAATTTGGGTTAAGAGACTAATTCTAAACCTACAAAGTCTCCTAATATTCTATTATAGGACCAGCAAAGCTCTAGAATGTTGTGTATAGGAAAGGTGTGACCCACAGGACGGGGCGGAACCTAAAAGGTTCCCTATGATGTGTGCCTTGAAGCTTCAATAAAACCAAATCGGGCTGTAGATGTTAGTGGAGGTGATGGAGTACACATGGAACAAACAGAGAAGCACTGAATGGCGGTGACCGCCAGATTACGAAATGTCGTTGGACAGTAACTTGCACATGTTCCACTCATGTGGTTAAAACATAAAACGTTTTAAAGCTCAATGAACTTCTTCCTAGGAACCCTGCATCTGATTAATGAGGACTTAATGTAGATCTAAACCCTAACTGGGTGACATTCAGCTAGCCCTGTGTAGCGTAGTCAACTGCCATGTGTTTTTTGACAAAATTCTGTTTCTAACCTTATTTCATCTCAGCTGCTAATCTCCTACAGCCTCTTTCCATCTACGTGCACTGGCTGCACATCATTGTTCTGGGCTGGTATCCTGACAATGACGCAGCAGACCATGGCCTACATAATGTGTGTGCATACTAGTGATCGACCGATATTGTTTTTTCCATTGCCGATACCGATATTTTGGTCATCGCGTATCGGTATCGGCCGATATTTTCGTACATTTAAAAAAAAAATTATTTTTAATTTTTTTTACTTGACAGGTACTCTTGTGGATAGATCTGGGGGTCTAAAAGACCCCAAGCCCCTCCTCTGCATCTTTTGGCAGTTTTGAATGCTGTCATTTTGAATCTGGCGCCAGTACCCGGAAGTGATGTCATGACACTTCCGGGTTTTTGCATGGAGACCCGATCAGAGCCGAATGCGGCTTTGATCGGGCCTTCGACGGCCGTGCAGGCTGGTTGCCCGGGTCTCCCGGTGGGACGGGAGACCCAGGCGAGCCGCGGAAGGCAGCGGGAAAGGGGGGGTGTCCCCTCCCGCTCCTTGTAATGACAGCTGCATCAGTTGTCATTACAAGACAGCCAACCATCGGCTATGGACGCCGGTACCGGGGTGATGCCTCTAGCTGCAGGCATCACTCCGGCTTTCCGAAATATCGGCAATATCGGTAACCGATTCTGATATAGTGGGGGAAGGTGCAGATCGGCCCTTTTTTTTAGATAATCGGTCGATCTCTAGTGCATACAGTGTCTGCCAGTGCATATGACACATGAAGGAGCACAAATGGGAGACAGTTGTCACCCCTTAACAGGAATGGCCTGTAAAAGGACCTGATGGCAGGATCACCAGGTATTCTTTATTGACAGCTGCAAGTTGAAACAACTTTTGAAATATTATTATGTTAAAGCTTACATGAGATGGCAGTGATTGGGTTAGGATCTACTTTAAAGTATATGTACTTGTCATGTAAACATAGTGAGAACAACCATTTTCTTAGGCCAAATCACAGTGATAGTGCTGCACGTTCATTCCCATTGGCTCAGCTGACAAATAACTGCCATCACTGTGGCCAGGTGTCCACTATCAAGTTAAATGAACCGCCAAAAAATAATACACCCTTAAATGGGGCAAACTCCAACAGAACCCATATCCCAAAATGAATCTTATGCCTCGTACACACGCATCGATTATTGGCCGGGAAATTTCGGCCAACGCCCGATCGGCCGATTTTCGGCTTGTTAGTATGATGCTTTCTACAACCGACTCCGACTTTTCAGCTGAATAAAATCTGGTGTGCAGGCTATAAAATTTGTTGGCCGTCAACACAACGGCCGATTTTCCGTCAGTCAGTACAGATTTCGGCAGACAAAAATCTGATGAGCAAGACTGGGCATGCTCAGAGAAGAAAAAACACACGGAAAGTAAACCAGCACATGACATCACTTCTGAAGTTGATTTTTGTTGGCCAAGAAAATTTGTGTGCAGTCTAGGCACATTCCAACCAACAAAACACAACTTGGACAAAAGACGGCCGATCGGTCGGCCGATAATCGTTGCGTGTGTACGAGGCATAAGTTTGGTGTTGCATTTCCAAGATTAGTGGATACAGATGTGAACACTTCTGGCCCCCCTTGCACACTTGTGGTGTTAGTGTTTTGTTGGCAGACAACATGAGGTATGGGGGTCCAAAGTTTGGAACTTTCCTCTTACTGAAGCTGATGTATTAGCACATGCTTAGGAAACGCCAGGAATGTTCCTAGATTGATAAATTTCAGGATCTGGGTTCCAGTCAAGGTTGTCCAGATTTTTCAAATTTAGATGGACTTCCCTTTTTAGGGCCCAATCTGTTAAGTTTCCGCAGCTCCAACATGTTGCTACGCACCACCAATGTGCATTGTGATACATTATGCTGGAAAAAAATGCTGCTTATCTGTTTTTTGGTCTATTACTGTGTGCTAGCAGTCCATTCAAAATGAAAGCCTTAACACAATGCACAGTAATGAATGACACAATGGGGGAGATTTACTACAACTGGCAAAATCAGGTGCAGCTCTACATAGAAACCAATCCGCTTCTCACTTCAGCTTATTCAATTAGGTTTTCACAATAAAACCTAGAAGCTGATTGGTTACTATGCACAGCTGCAGCCGATTTTGCAGTCTGCAATTTTAGTAAATCAACCCCAATGTGCATGAATGCTTAAATTGTACGTAAAGTGTAGATGGGCCCTAAAGCTCTACTTCAGCCAAATCATTTTACCTTGCTCTTAGATCGGGGGGAGAATTACAGCCCCCGTCAGGTGTTAATTGCCTATTGTGTCCCTATGAGATTTCACCTCACTTCCTATCAGATCTCTCCAATGGAAACACAGACAAAAACACATTTTAGCAGCATGAGGAAAGGTTAGATGTTCTGACAATGTTTTTATTGCCGTCACTGCTTGCTAGTCCCAGTGACAACTGCCCCCCCATTTCTTGATCTGGTGTCACATGTGCTGAAAATGAGGGGAAATCTCCTCAATGAGATCACAGGCAGAATTTTTAACAAAAAAAATTTGGCTGGAGTTAGGCTTCAAAGTTGGCATTTAAATCTAAAATGTTATTTTTTGCATCTTACCAGCCCTTATAAGTGACTGCATTTGTTTTCTTTTTGCAGGTTTTTTTCTCTTAATTTTTACCAGAAAATCCTACCAATATCACACTTGCTGTCCCTGGGTAGCTACACTCATTTCTCCACTGTATCTATATAGGGAGCCATGGCTGGATTTCAAACATAGAAAACAAGAGAAGGGCGTAACAACTTAGTGCAGTATCAGAAGACATTTATTGGAAAATTAAGAGACATGCCACACATTATACTCGGAAACGTATGCCATACATTATACTCGGAAACGTATGCCATACATTATACTCGGAAACGTATGCCACACATTATACTCGGAAACGTATGCCATACATTATACTCGGAAACGTATGCCACACATTATACTCGGAAACGTATGCCACACATTATACTCGGAAACGTATGCCACACATTATACTCGGAAACGTATGCCATACATTATACTCACAAACGTATGCCATACATTATACTCGCAAACGTATGCCATACATTATACTCACAAACGTATGCCACACATTATACTCGGAAACGTATGCCATACATTATACTCACAAACGTATGCCACACATTATACTCGGAAACGTATGCCATACATTATACTCACAAACGTATGCCACACATTATACTCGGAAACGTATGCCATACATTATACTTTGGAAACGTATGCCACACATTATACTCGGAAACGTATGCCACACATTATACTCGGAAACGTATGCCATACATTATACTCGGAAACGTATGCTGAAAGTAAGCATAAAAAAGATTCCTTTTGCAATCAGGAGACCTCCAGGGCAAGGATGCTTTTTGGTAAAGCAGGAGGACTGGAAGGCGTCCGTGGTGATGGGGATGACGCGTTTCAAGGGAGAACCCTCTTCATCAGATGACGATGAAGGCTCTGATTAAGAGGGTTCTCCCTTGAAACGTGTCAGCCCCATCACCACGGACGCCTTCCAGTCTTCCTTCTTTACCAAAAAGCATCCTTATCCTGGAGGTCTCCTGACTGCAAAAGGAATCTTTTTTATGCTTACTTTCAGCATACGTTTGTGAATATTATGTATGGCATGTCTTTACATTTTTC
The DNA here is from genome assembly GCF_965119305.1 of Pelophylax lessonae. NCBI lineage: Eukaryota > Metazoa > Chordata > Amphibia > Anura > Ranidae > Pelophylax > Pelophylax lessonae. The sequence continues at coordinate 26,769,783 of NC_138775.1, read as the reverse complement.
AATAAATGTCTTGTGATATTGCACTAGGTCTGAGCTCCCTTCTCTTGTTTTCTATGTTTTCAGTCCATATGGATACCCATCGTCCTGAGAGGGCAGCAAGAGCCTAGATGCCAGCAATACAGCCGTCCCTTTAACACAGCACTTTAGCGCAGGAGATTTTACTTCAAACAGGCCACCCTTTGTATATCTTTATTATAGCAACAGCGGAGTGTTGGGCTCTGTTAGCCATCAATAGAGTCCAAACTTCTACTTCATCGCCATTGGGCTCACCACACAAGTTACAATCTGATTGTACGATCTCTTTTAGATCTACCAACTACTCTAATTGTCCAAGGGGACCTCAAAAGTCCACTCCAAATTGATTTTGTCTGTAGCTTCAATATATTTGGGATGTGGTACCCTATGTACTTAGTAGGGATGCACCCATCCGACTTTTTTGGACCCGATACCGATATCTGGCGTTGTGAAATCGGCGATACCGATCCGGAGCTACACACAAAGCATGCGGCTGCAGTACAGAGCAAAGCCGCTGCTTCATGTGTACGGCTCCTCCATTCACAGGCGGAGTGCATCTGATATCACTCCGCCTGTGAGCCAGGACTATACAGGAAGTAGCAGCTCCCATTCCATACTACTACTACACCAAGGGATGGCTGAGCCGTTACTAAGCAAAAACCGGATCGGCCAATGTTACCGATCCCCCGATCCAGCTATAATGGCCATATTGGCACCGATATCCGATTCGAATATCGGATCGGTGCATCCCTATGTACTTAGCCCATCATCACTCAACAGAAATTCTACCAACAACTATGCAGTGTAAGGGGCAGTCTGACTGGATATAAATTGAATGGATAGAGTAGGTGGGTCCTTATATTACATGGTTTTGGTAAATCCAAACTTGATTGTATAGGCAAATGGTAACGTGTATGGTGACACTTACATAGAGACTGATGGGAATAATAGTTTACAAAAATTAGATAACATTGTTGTTTGCTTTGAGTTCCATTTACAGGAAGTGACAAGGGATATGACATTTCTGGCAAGAGCAACAAGTATTTTCTGTACTTTATAAAAATGTTCTTTTTTCTGATAAAGATAACAAATGCAGCCGCCACACCTAAGCACTGGTAATCTGCAATCTATAGCATTTCTTTTGGGGTGTAATTTTCCTTTAAGCATCCACTTTCAAGGAATTGTCAAACATTGTAAGAAATTTTCATTCGTCCTTTTTTCTACAGACTTGTTAAATTGTTGTTTTCACCCTGTCTCTGTTCCAGCGAACCCAGAATATAAACCTTTAGGTCTTATGTTATGGTCTTCACATCCAAGCACCCTCTCTCTGCTGTGAACTCCTTCATTTTTGCGTAGCCCCAGTAATAGCAGTGTCTGCATTGGAATGACATCGACATTATAACTCCTAAAAATAAGGATAGAAATTCTTTTTTTTTTTTTTTCTTAAGCTCTGGTTACAAACGTACAAAACGTATAAAAAAAAGTCTGTTCAGTTTATTTTCATGTCTCCTCTTCCACTGATGACAATCTGGTGAAAGGAATGTTCTGTAGCGAGGGTTTACGGCTGAATCTTAGATACTGCGGTAGCTTCCTATCTGAGTGACCCACTTTCTCGGCTCTGTTGTTGTTATTTCACCATCGATGTCACAGGCTCCGTGCTGTTGCTAATTGGTTACCTGAGATTGCTGACCTACTTCTGCTCGGTCACGTCTCAGGCTGGCCAGTGGACTACAAACCTTCGCTAGCAAATGTGTAACCACGTGCTTGCAAACGCAGCCGTCCGCCGTATCTTCTTTTCCGTGCACTCCCAGGATGGGCTTTCAGGAATGACCGTCATTTCTCACTAATCTGGAAGGAAAAAAAAGTTTAAAGAAAATAGTAAGAAAAAAATACAGTGCCTTGAAAAAGCATTAATATCCCTTGACATTTCCCCACATTTTGTCATGTTACAACCAAAAGCATAATATTATTTTATTGGAATTTTATGTGATAGACCAAAACGAAGTGAAAGGAAAAATATAATTTTTGTAAGAACTTACCATAAAATTATTTTCTCTGAGTCCTCTGACAGACGCAGCCTCTTCCAAGTTTCATCACTATTATGTAATGGCGCCCTCTGCAGGAGCAGGCTAGGTAGTGCAACTTCATTAAAAAGCTTTAACTAGACACACCTTAGGGGCTGTCCTCTCGACATTACCCTCAGACACTTAGAGCTTACTAATCAGTTTCGTAGCAAGCAGTACAGGAAGACAAACAACCCCAAAATAGAGGGGCGGGGGCTGCGTCTGTCAGAGGACTTACAGTAAGTTCTTACAAAAATTCTATTTTCTCTTACGTCCTCTGGCAGACGCAGCCTCTTCCAAGTTTCATCACTATTGGGATGTCCCAAAGCAGTGCAGGTGTGAGCGGTGGGAAAAGATGCAACCAACAGAACGGTAACGTGCCAACAAGGCCAGAACAAAACGTGGCCAACAGGGCAACAAAAGCTCAACCAACAGCAGCTAACCCCAGAACAACAAATTCACCCCAAGAAGAGAAAGCATGTCTCTTCAACAAACTGCAGCGCTCAAAACTTTGCGGCCAAAGGAAGCATCCAAGGATGCCATCACGTCAATCTTGTAGAATTTTGTAAAAGTGTGCACAGACGACCAGGTCGCCGCTTTACACACCTGGCCACAGAAGCCTGATGGCGAAAAGCTCAAGAGGCACTCACGGCTCTAGTAGAATGTGCCCTCACAGGGAAAGGAGGCACCTGACCCTTGAGTGAATAGGCCTTAACAATAGTCTGTCTGATCCATTTGGAAATGGTTGCAGTGGACGCAGCCAAACCCTTTCGAGGTCCCTCAGGAAGGACAAACAGGGAATCAGATTTCTGAAAAGAGTCTGTGGCCGACAGGTAAACCCTGATTGCCCGAACCACATCCAATGAATGCAAGGCAAATTCCTTGGGATGCTAAGGCTTCGCACAAAGCGAAGGCAAAACAATATCTTCATTGAGGTGGACTGATTAGTAAGCTCTAAGTGTCTGAGGGTAATGTTGAGAGGGACAGCCCCTAAGGTGTGTCTAGTTAAAGCTTTTTAATGAAGTTTCACTTGGAAGAGGCTGCGTCTGTCAGAGGACGTAAAAGAAATAATAAATGCTTTTCATATTTTTTACAAATAAATATGTGAAAAGTGTGGCATGCATTTGTTTTCAGCTCCCCTGAGTGCACAGACGACCAGGTCGCCGCTTTACACACCTGAGCCACAGAAGCCTGATGGCGGAAAGCTCAAGAGGCACTCACGGCTCACGGATTGTTAAGGCTTATTCACTCGAGGGTCAGGTGCCACCTTTCCCTGTGTAGGACCACCTTACTCTGCAATTACAGCTGCAAGTCTATTTGGGGATGTCTCTACCAGCTTTGCACATCTAGAGAGTGACATTTTTGCCCATTCTTCTTTGCAAAATAGCTCACAGATTCTCAATTGGATTTAGGTCTGGACTTTGCCTGAGCCATTTTAACAGATGAATATGCTTTGATATAAACCATTCCATTGTAGCTCTGGCTGTATGTTTCGGGTCGTTGTTCTGCTGGAAGGTGAACATCCGCCCCAGTCTCAAGTCTTTTGCAGACTCTAACAGGTTTTCTTCTGAGATTGCCCTGTATTTCGCTCCATTATTCTTTCCATCAACTCTGACTAGCTTCCCTGTCGGTGCTGAAGAAAAGCATCCCCACAACATGATGTTGCCACCACCATGTTTCACGGTTGGGATGGTGTGTTCAGAACGATATGCAGTGTTCGTTTTCCTCCACACATAGTGTTTTGCTTTTAGGCCAAAAAGTTCAATTTTGGTCTCATCTGACCAGAGCACCTTCTTCTGCATGTTTGCTGTGTCCCCCACATGGCTTCTCACAAACTGGACTTCTTATGGCTTTCTTTCATCAATGTCTTTCTTCTTGCCACTCTTCCATAAAGGTCAGATTTGTGGAGAGCACGACTAATAGTTGTCCTGTGGACAGATTCTTCCACCCAAGCTGTGGATGTCTGCAGCTCCTCCAGAGTTACCATGGGCCTCCTGGCTGCTTCTCTGATGAATGCTCTCCTTGCCTGGCCTGTCAGTTTAGGTGGACGGCCATGTATTGGTAGGGTTGCAGTTGTGCCATACTCTTTCCATTTTCAGATGATGGATTGAATAGTGCTCTGTAAGAAGTTCAACGCTTGGGATATTTTTTTTTTATCACCTAACCGTGCTTTAAACTTTTCCACATCTTTATCCCCGACCTGTCTGGTGTGTTCCTTGTCCTTCATGATGCTGTTTGTTCACCGAGGTTCTCTAACAAACCGCTGAGAGCTTCACTGAACAGCTATATTTACACTGAGATTAAATTACACACAGGTGGACTCTATTTACTAATTAGGTGTAGAGCTGCACGATTAATCGTATGAAAATCGCGATCTCGATTCACCCCCCCTGACGATCTAAACCTGACATATTCTCGATTCTTTGCATAGCTGAGGGAGCAGAGAAAACAGCTGTGGAAAACTCCCAGTAACTATAAACAAAATGATTACATTGTATCTTTCCTCCCGCAAACGCCTATCAGCATTAAGTCTCCCAGTAACTATAAACAAAATGATTACATTGTATCTTTTCCTTCCCTCTGCCAGGGAGAAAGGAAGTTTAACCTCTTAAAGACTGGAGCTTTTTATGACACTTGTTGCTTGCGAGTTTAAAATCAGTTTTTTTTGCTAGAAAAGTACTTAGAACCCCCAAACATTTTATATATTTTTTTAGCAGAGACCCTACAGAATAAAATGGCGATTGTTGTAATATTTTATGTCACACTGTATTTGCGCAGCAGTCTTTCAAACGCAATTAATAAACTTTAATGAATAAAAAAAAACGTAACAGTAAAGTTATCCCAATTTTTTTTGTTACACAGAGAATCGTGAGAGAATCGTGATCTTTATTCCAAGCTAAAAAATCGTGATTCTCATTTTGGCCAGAATCGTGCAGCTCTAATTAGGTGACTTCTGATGGCACTTGGTTCCACAAGATTTTAGTTAGGGGTATCAGAGTAAAGGGGGTTGAATACGAATCCATGCCACACTTTTCACATATTTATTTTTAAAACATTTTAAAAACCATTTACTTTTTTCCTTCCACTTCACAATTATGTGCCACTTTGTGTTCGTCTATCACATAAACACCAAACAAAATACATTTACATTTTTGGTTGTAACATAAAACAAAATTTGGAAAATATTAAGGGGTATGAATACTTTTTTAAGGTACTGACGCTAAAAATGCACAAATTTACTACTGGATAATAGTGCCTCTCGTTTCTTCATAATAATGATGTAGAGCACAAAAACTGCAAATATACACAAAATATATTTCTATATGCATGTCACAAGGGATTGTAATCACCTTATTATATATGACCACTATCTGTTATAAGTACTCTTGGCACAATAAATACATCGAAAGCAGTACCTCTTCTTAGCCACAAGATGTGCTCACTCTTCTGGGCTGAATGACATTCAGTGTCACGTACGGTACGGTTTGGTACGGTACAGTTCAGTACGGTTCGGTACGGTACACCTTGATCAGGCTTACGTTTCCACTGCCAACAGTACCTAAGCTCAACAGTACCTCAACAGGATTGCTCCACCCTGTTGGTACGGTACTAATGTGCTTGGTACCCCAACGAAAGGGTACTAAAAAAGTGGTACGGTACTGTTTGGAATTAGGGTACCATTTACAATTTTTGACAATGGAAACAGCAAAAATTGCGTACCGTACCAAACCCAACCGTACCACTCAGTGGAAAGGAGGCATTAAAGTGGATGTAAACCTGATTCATGAAATTTGACCTAAGCACATATATCTGTAGTGTTTTCTTATCCCTCTTCAACGCCCTAAGTTCTGTGTTCTTCTGACGTCAAATGAGATAAAACAAGGCTGAAATTTGTGTTGTGGGATGTTGCTTTAAATAGATTAGCAGAGAGCTTGTCTTGTCACAGCACAGCTCTGCAAGTCTTTGTCTATGTGGAGGGGGGGAGGGAAGTGCCTTTCCTCCAATCAGCTGTCTTGCCTGCATGCCAAGAATCCACTCCCAGTGCTGAACAGGAAGAGAAAATCTCTAACAGGAAGTGCACTTTCTAAAGAATATATAAAGCTGAAGACAGCAGATATGCATGTACAACTTATGTAGGGAGATTTGTTTTATCACTATGTATCAATGTATCATCTGAGGCTGTTCACTTCACTGGGTGAGGGTTTACATCCACTTTAACTCAAAAGACTGAAAAAAGACTCTCAGTACAGAGTGTGATGGCCCCACCCCCACAGAGCCCTGCCAAGACTGGCACTGATGTCATCATGTCATCTCTGCATCATCCAGGACCACCCACAGCTAGGATAAGACCAAAGAGGACCCAGCGTGTCACATGACCAGCCAGACAACATTAGAATAAGGTAATAAAGAAAAAAAGGGATTCAAAATATTTCTAGGGGTGCTGCAGCATTAAATTGAGCTTTAACACCTTCTCCTTCTCAACTACAAACTTTGGACAAACTTTCTCAGGGACGGTTACCATTGTTGAGAGAATGCTAATCTGCATAACATTTTAGAACCCACCTGTGCATGCTCCTGGTCTGACACTAATACCTGGGAACAAATCAGTGCGATCAGACAAGCAATCATGGTGTTCACATGATGTTTGTTTACAAACTTACCTACTCGGCTGTAGTTGCCCTTAACTACTGGGCTGTAGTTGCCCTTAACTACTGGGCTGTAGTTGCCCTTAACTACTGGGCTGTAGTTGCCCTTAACTACTGGGCTGTAGTTGCCCTTAACTACTGGGCTGTAGTTGCCCTTACCTACTGGGCTGTAGTTGCCCTTACCTACTGGGCTGTAGTTGCCCTTACCTACTGGGCTGTAGTTGCCCTTACCTACTCGGCTGTAGTTGCCCTTACCTACTGGGCTGTAGTTGTAGTTGTCCTCATGCCTTACCCAGAGAAGTGACAGCTGCAGCCAGCAGACACTGAATTACAGCGTGTAAATCTTGGTCAAATGGCCGGCAACAGCTTTGCATTCTGGGTATGAATGTCAGGAGAGTATTCACTTGCTGATGTCAGCATACCAGCACAGGATCAATGGTTTGTTAGGTCATGAGACCCAGACCCGGAGCACACAAAATATCCTTCTTATGATGGACTGGCACATATATGCGGATTTTGATATTTTCGTTTTTTGCTTACAGTGGGCATTTGTAGGTCACTGCTCTCTGCATCTTACACTGGAAGGAGAGAAAGGACCCCAGGACATCATGTGGCTGGCTGGAAGACTACTCGGAAAGAGGTACTGTATGTATAGGGTTTTTTGACAATATTGGATATCAAGGGGATCAAGATCATTTCACTTACTCAGAATCTGCAGACATCTCGGAGATGCTGTGTGATGTAGCAGAATGAGGCGTGGAGGAGCACAGCAAGGATGGAGTTGAGGAGTTTTGTATGGGAGGGTTGGCTGCCTGTTGGGTGGGATTCGTGGAGGAAAGGACCGACGTGTTAAATGAGGCAAGGATTGATGAGAGAATATCTAGCTGTTCGGTAGATGGATGGCGACTGGGAACAGTGTCTAGGTTTTCTCTGGAAGGCTGTCTTCTAGAAAGGGGTTGAAGATTGTCCCTAGACGGAAGCCTTTTGGAAAGAGTCTCCAAATTATCTCTAGAGAGTTGCCTTCTAGAAAGAGGGTCTACGTTATCGTTTAAGGTTTGTGTACTAGGCACTGTGTCCAGATGTTCTCTGGAATTGGATCTTCTGGATAAAAAGTCTAATTGCTCCCTTGAAGGTTGCCTAGATGAAGCTAGCTGGTCTCTTGAAGGTTGTCTCCTAGACAAGACATCTAATTGTTCCCTAGACGTCTGTCGGTTGAGTAAAGAGTCCATTCGCTCTCTAGGTACTTGCTGACTTGGCAGTGTATTTACCCACTCTCTTGAGAGCTCTCTTACTGGCCCAGGGTCAAGCTGCTCTCTTGACCCGTATCTGTTGTGTAACGCTTCTAGATGTTCCCTAGAAGCGTGCCTCCTAGGCACCAAATTTATGTCCAGCCTTTCATTTCTGATGTCAGATTGCTCTAAATGTTCCCTTGACCCATGCCGACTTGGTATACTTTCCAAGTGTTCCCTTGAACCATGTCGACTTGGGATCATTTCCAGGTGCTCCCTTGAGCCATGCCTGCTTGGTATAGTATCTAGCTGGTCCCTGGAACCGTGTCTACTGGGTACAGCTTCCAGGAGCTCCCGTGAATTATTCCTGCTCAGGTGCTCTTTAGAAAGTTGCTTTCGCATCAGCATGTCCAGCTGTTCTCGAGAAGAATATCTGCTGGTGGGTTGAGAAAGGCTGCCGGCCCCAGAATGCATTCTCCCGTAGGAGGCAGCAGGGACTGCCCTGTGGCCCAAAGTGGAGGTTTTATACCAGGATAATTCATTGGTCATCCTACCCAAGCCCTGTGGGTACTGAAGACGGTTCTTCAAGATGCCTGGGAGGGAATAAGATCAGACAGTTAGGCAATTTCTTACAAACTATCTGCAGTGAGTTTCTGTACTTCTAGATTGTACTTACAGTACAAAACCATGAACGCATTAGTATTCATTTTTAATGGAACCTCAATGTATTAGAGCAATAAACCTGCATTACAGCATGCAGCAGCATATGGTAATGCACTAAACTGTGTCGTTGAGTGTTGTGATTCCAAAAAAGTCAGGTGTAACTTCCTGTGTGAAGGATGCATTGGCAGTCCATTCAAAAAGTTAATGTGAGTGTGTTTAACGCATCCCACAGGTGTAAACACTGCCTTAAAATAAAGCATAAAAAGTGTTGTAACTGTATTCTTTGCATCCATATTTGTGCCTCGCCCACTGCATTGCAATTGATATTTTACAACCTATTGGACCTCACAATGCTTACAGGATTACTGGTATGTCAGCAGTCTCCCACCCACTGCCGAATAACAAGATTTCCAAAGCAGTAGCGGCAATGAGGAGCCTGTAAGACTTTTAACATATAATGCAGCTCCAGAATACACTCTACACAAGGACTATGTGAGGAGCAGGTACTAGAAACTAGTGTTTATATTATAAACCTATGGGAAGTCAATTAATATATTGTTAACAAGCAGTAAAGGAGCTTTAAAGCAATTCATCACTGACCTCTGCAGCTGCAGGCATTGTGGAGCAATCCATCTGCAAATTATCTTTGAACATCACAGCAGAAGCATTGAAGTCAGTCAAATTATTCCCTCAGTAACATCTTTCCTTGCTCCATCCTCCTAGAAGTGACTTGGCTGCTCAGCTTCCCCTGCTCTTCTTTCACAACAGCTCAACTTCCCCTACCCAGGAGTGACTCGGTACTTACCTCATCTTGTATACTCATCTCAAAAGTGACTCAGCAGCTCGGCTAACCCTTCTAACCTCCTCATAGCAGTGATTTAGTAATGCAGCTCACCTTTTCCCTTCCTAGAGCTCATGCTCTGTCTTTTGGATTAGAGATTAGAAGGCTGCTGGGAGAGGAGCACGGTGAACAGAGGTGCTGAGTCTTTGCTGAAAGAGAGAATAGAGTGAGCTGAGCTCCTGAGTCACTGATAGAAGGGAAAGCAGGGTAAATGCAGCTGCTGAGTCACTGCTGGGAAGGCAGAGGGGAGAGGGTAAGCTGAGCTGCTGAGTCACTTCTAGGAGGAGGACTTCAGTGCTTCTGCTGTGAACTTTGCAGTTAAACTACTTCATAGTACCTGTAGCTATAGAGGTCAGTGCAAGTTTATTTTAATTCCCATTTACTGATTGTTAAAAATGTCAATATTTGAATGCCCATAGGACAGTCACAGTAAAACTTTGAAATAATCAAAATTCAAGGTTATCTTCAAAGCTCAATTCCACTTTCTTGATAACAATTTAAATAGTATTTACTACCTATCTTTATCTAGTATATTTGTACAAATATTTCCTCCCGTTTTTAAGCAGCAATAATTGCACAAGCCATGCCCAATGGAAAATATTCCAATGCCTCACACATTTTCTCCACATTCACACACACATTGGTTATTTGAATTGTTTACGGAGGTAAGCGGGGTCCCCCAAGGCTCAGTCCTGGGACCAATTTTGTTCAATTTATTCATAAACAGCATTGAGGACGGGATCAGTAGCTCAATCTCAGTTTTTGCAGATGACACAAAGTAGGGTAATAACTTCACATTGTGAGGCAGAAATCTTACAAAATGACCTGAACAAAATAACAGAGTGGTTAACTACATGGCAAATGAGGTTTAATGTGGAGAAGTAAAAGGGATTGAACTTGGGGAGTAAAAACATTAACGCCAAACACGCTTTGGGGGGGGGGGGAGAGACCTCTGGGGGACTCAAAAATGGAGAAAGATCTGGGAGTCTTAGTAAAAGATAGACTTAGCAACAGCATGCAATGTCAAGCTGCAGCTGCCAAAGCCGGCAGAATATTAGCATGCATAAGGAAGGGGATGTATTCCAGAGATAAATCTATAATCCTGCCACTTTATAAAACTCTGGTCTGACCACATCTGGAGTATTCTGTCCAGTTCTGGTCGCCAGTCTTCAGAAGGGATGTGTTGGAGCTGGAGAGAGTCCAGAGGAGAGCAACTAAACTGATTAGGGGATTGGAGGACCTTAATTATAAAGAGCGCTTACAAGCGCTTGATTTATTCTCCCTGGAAAGGAGACGCCTGAGAGGGGACATGATAGCAATTTACAAATACCTCAAAGGTGATATCAGCATAGGAAAAAAAACAGTTCAGTCGCAACGAATGCATGAGGACACGTGGCCATACAATGCGATTAGAGGAGAAGAGATTTACCTTAGGCTACACAGGGGGGTTTTCACAGTAAGGGCTACAAGACTGTGGAACTCTCTACCACAAATGGTAGTAACTGCGGGGAGTATGGCTACTTTTAAAAGACTCTTGGATGTACATCTCAAGGATCAAAACATTCAGGGGTATGGGAAATGAGTATGTCCACGCACACCTACACAGGTTGAACTGGATGGACTATTGTCTTTATTCAACCTCAACTACTATGTAAATCCAAAAAGAAATAGGAGGCAACTTCTGCTTCACTATGTCATTAAAAAGTTAAAAGTTCTGCAACTGAATCTGTGCAATGCAGATTGTAATGAAGCTGCGGCAGTAATTCTGGGTTCTTTATTAGTCACCAACCCACTGACCTTTTCTCTGTCTTTGAGACGTCAGAGAATGTTCATCCCCACTGGTCAGGTCCGTTTGGTTATTATTAGCTGCATCCTTGCTGATATCAAGGCCCAGTTTTCTTTCAGAGCCCCATTTCTGCAGTGAGTTGGCCTGAACCTCTGAGTCCCCCAGAGCTGGCCAGTAGGACATCAAATCATTGCCATCCATGTCTAGAAGAAAAGATGATGTTATTTAGTGCATGTTACAATACCTTTGTCAGGTTTTAACTGTTGCCTGTGTTTTTGATGTATTTAATATACATTTCTTCAAAAAACCCTAAACCCCAACTTCAGCCAAAAAGTGTTTTAGTTTTGGATGAAGTGGTAAAGATTGGGATCTCGTTTAGGTTTTAATAGCTGTCTCTGTCTCAAGTCCCTTCAATTCTTGGTCAGTTTGGCTGAAAACCTTACCTGTAAAATCCATATCTTGGGAGTATGGTACAGGACACAGGCAAAGTATTCAAAGACCCTGGGTTATAGGCTCGTACCTTCAGGTGATTGGACACTGGCAAAACTTTTAAAGACATGCCCCCCTGGCTGCCTTCCCTATAAATACACCCCATTTTGTGAGTCCTCAGTTTTGTAGCAAGCAATGCAGAGTAACCAAGGAATGGAAGGGAGGTTAGCCTGTGTCCTGTACTGTACTCCAAGATATGGAATGCACAGGCAAGTCAAAATTCCTCCTATTATAAATCATACAGTACAGGACAAAGGCAAAGTATAATTAGACCCTGGGATGTCCCAGAGCAAAGAATGAAAAGGGTGGGTAACAACTAGGCACACAGACCAGGGTCAAAAGACCCAACTTCAAAGTGTCTGTGCAAGAACTTTGCAGCCAAAAGTTAAATTTGCAGAAGATCGGACATCCACCTGGTATACCTTTAAAAATATATGAAGAAAGGACTAGGTGGTGGCTTTGCACAGATGGGCTACAGAAACCTGGGGCCGAAAAGCCCAGGTAACTCACCGATCTGGTGGAATGGGCATATAAAAGCACAGGGGGAGATTTCTCATTGAGAATGTAAGCTCTGGCAATCAAATTTCTCATTTACAGTATTTTTGCAATGGTGGACATGGAAGCAGGGTGTTTCTTGCGAGGTCCTCAGGGCAGGACAATTAGAGAATATGTCTTCTTGAATAAAGCTATTGATTTGAGGTAGACTTTTATGGCTCTGACTATGTCCAGGCAATGACGAGAAATTTCCTTTTGATGCTTTGGAACAGGATACAACGCTGGACTGGGCATAAGGTTCAGGCCTCACCCGTCACAGTGGGCAAACCCCCTGAAGGTGTCTTCAGGGTCTGGACTACAAAAGGAATGTACCAAGGCCCTGGACCTGTATAGTACCTTGCGGCTGACTACATGCATTGTACTAAGTGCCAAGGTGAGCGGCCCATGCAGGATCCAGTGGCCAAATCAACATTGCAGGTCACCGTGGAGTCCGGGTACACCTCCCAAAGTGCAGTGGCATCTGGGTACAGCTCCCAAGGTTTGAACTGATCTAGATGTGCTACTTCTTTTGCACTATAGGAAGACAGTGAAGGAGATGTTTAAGAGTAAATCGAAGAATCCAAAAATAAAATAATAAACTAGTTAAGCTAAGAGTGAATTCTCAACAAGGGAGAAGAGCTCCATCACTTTAAGGTGTACGTTTAGTAAACTGAGATAAGCCGAGATCTGGATGATCACAGCTTGTCTCAGAGCATTGCAGGTTTAAAATACTGAGAAGAGTAGTGGAGAACATAGTCTTCTCTTCTCATCTCAGTACACAAACAGCTTGCATTCACTGCAATAGAAACGGCCAGTTTAGAAACACATGATGTCACCTGATCACTGTGCTTCTCTTTGAAGATCTTCTCTTCCTACTTCTCCAGCTCAGAGGTGGAGATAGCAGGAAGAAATAGGAGGTCTCTGCTGTGAATGTCCCAGTGCCCAAAAGTGAAAGTAAAAACTCTCCCTACTGCAGTGAAATATACATCAACAGCAGGTTAGAAACACATTAACTATACAATCACATATATATCTGTGTGTGTGTATATATATATATATATATATATATATATACTGTATGTACTGGTGTGTATGTATGTATATATATATATATATTTTTTTTTTATTTCAGGTACTTATATAGCACAGTCAATTTACACAGCGCTTTGCATATACATCGCACATTCACATCAGTCCCTGCCCTCAAGCAGCTTACATTCTAAGGTCCCTAATGCCTCGTACACATGTACCGATCGGCCGTCTTTTGTCCAGGGCTGTCCTGTCCGCTGAAAACTGCAAAAGACTGCACATGAATTTTGTCGGCCAACAACAGCCGACTGCAGAAGTGATGTCATGTGATAAATAACTTTCCGTGTGTTTTTTCTTTTCTGAGCATGCCCAGTCTTGCTAATCTGCTGTTTGTCGGCCGAATTCTGTACTGACTGGCGAACAATCGGCCGCTCTGGTGTTGGCCAACAAAAATTTTAATGCCTGCAGGACAGATTCTGTTCGGCCGAAAATGCGCTGTCGGCTGTCGAAAGCATCATACTAACAAGCCGACAATCGGCCGATCGGTCGTCGGCCGAATATTTACGGCCGACGATCGGTACGTGTGTACGAGGCATCACTCACATACATACACAGCAGGGCCAATTTTTTATACAGGATCCAATTAACCTACCAGCATGTCTTTGGAGTGTGGGAGGAAACCAATCTGTCACGATTCAACCACGGCGACTAGCTAAACGAGACGTGATGAATCGTGACTGGGCAGTATAAGGGGATAACGGAAATAAAGAAAATTCCTACTAAAGGCTCGTACACACGTACCGATTGTCGCAGAAAAGATTCGGCAGACGACCGATCGGCCAAATGTAGGCTTGTTAGTATGATGCTTCCGACAGCCGACAGCGCACTTTCGGCCGAACAGAATCTGTCGTGCAAGCATTAAAATGTTTGTATGCCGACACCAGAACGGCCGATTGTTCGCCAGTCAGTACAGAATTCGGCCGACAGACAGCAGATTTGCAAGACTGGGCATGCTCATAAAAGAAAAAACACAGGGAAAGTTAACCATCACATGACATCACTTCTGCAGTCTGCGGACAAAATTCGTGTGCAGTCTTTTGCACTTTTCAGCGGACATGACAGCCCGGGGACAAAAGACGGCCGATCGTTCGGCCGACGATCGGTACGTGTGTACGGGGCTTAAGTAATTAGATTGGTTGCAATACTTTCACAGCCTGCACTGCCTTCGGTCACCACTAGAGGGAGACTCCAGTCCAATCCAGCTGGCTGACCACACACAGGCAGATACAAATCTTACATACAATCTGATGCACTCTAAGGGTTGGGGAGCAGTCTAGCAATTACCACACACTACTAGGATTCCTCCAGCTATCCTACAAGCCAGAACCCCTGTGTTGATCACTCTTCCCACTGTCCCCACACCCACACACCACAAACCCTGTGGTCTGGTGTACAATCTGCATGCAATCTGCCAACACACAGTGCAATTGCATACAGATTGGCATGTATGTATGTACTGTATGTATGTGTGTATATATATATATATATATATATATATATATATGTGTGTGTGTGTGTATGTGTATATATATATATTTATATACTGTATGTATATATACCGTGCATGTGTGTGTGTGTATATATATGTTTTCATGTGTCAGAACATGTCATTACGAGTTCTTTTAAACTTTAGTTTCACTTTTTAAACTTAGCAGTGCCTGTAATCTCACAAAATCTCGTGAGATTACAGGCAGTCCACCCAGTTATACAGAGATCACGGCAGTTCTCAGAGAAAAAACTTCTCCTCTGATCACCCTGTGAGAAGTGAAGTTCTCCGCCTTCTAAACTGGGTGCCAGAGGAGATATTTTTTCTCTGAGAACTGCCGAGAATTGAACTGAGAGAAAACTTCTCAGTTTACTAAACGTACACCTAAAACACTTGCAAAAAAATGAGGACTTCCGGAGTGGGGTAGAGTTATAGGGGAGTTACAGAAGGGTTAAAGGAGGACTTGGCATTTAAGATCTGCCATACTACAATGTACAAAGAGATACTCGAAAATCACTGCTGAAGCAGGAAGGTTAATGCCAAATCTGACCTGGTCACTGTAAGGCAGCACAAGGGAGAGATATCCTGGACCTTGCTGGGAGCCAGCTGGATCTAACAGGCAGAGCATGAAGATGCAGAGGAGGACCGCAGCATAGGGATACCTCATTGTGAAATGGCTGTGAACTTGTGGACCCCCACCTTGTTGATAGCAGCCTAGATGCCAGTCAGAATCAAGGAGAAAAACTTTTACCTCCTGTTATTCTTAGATGTGTGAAATTAGAAAGTTGTGTAGAAGTGATGTTGCGTTCCATGCCAAACATCAACCCTGAGAGGTGGGCGTTACTCTTCTTTATAATATATAAAAAAAAAATTAAAGACAATTTAAAGTCTCACACTTTTTTTTTTTGTATTTCTAGTTCTGTCTCCCCGCACGTTTTTCTCGAAAATGCCTTAAAATAACTTTTTCTTTCAGTAAAAATGCTGCTTTGTACGTAACATTTCAGTGCTCTATGCTGGCAGAGCTGAGTAATAGCCACACCCCTCACAACAATTGCTCTGACACAGACCTGTATTGCGGGGGGGGGGGGGGGGGGGTCATCTCTGACTAGGTGTGAACTACAGAGAGCACTGATTTTAATGCCTGGTACACACTATGAACTGAGGAGCTCACAAGGAGGTCTCTGTACTAACTATGCGATGTTAGTACAGCAATCTCCCTGCTGAGCTATTGAGTTCTGACAAGGGGACTGCCCCTCCTCCAGAGCACACCAGTCAGCGTTTGCACGTGCGGATCAGATGCCAACCAGCAGATGTTTTTTTGGCATTCTAAAGAAGCCGGATGTTCGGCCAGCTTCTGTCGGACAGGCTGCCGTACACATGGGCGGAATGTTTTCAGGTTTCGGTTGAATTGGCCGATATTTTCTTAATTCTGGTCCCTACTGCAATACTTGGCCTGTAGAGGTTGGATCTTATTTCGCATGAACACAACCACTCCTCCCTAGTAATGCCTCTAGGGATCAGTTATTTCTGAGAAATATCCTTCACTGCTCCAGCAGTTTTTAAAGATGAATTCACATTTTTGAACATGTTACAACCATATTTAGGGTGTAATGTGTAACATGCTCCAACACATGTCCTCCATACACCCTGATTTTCCCCACTGTGACAGCAGACAAGGGATCCTCTCCCCACACCCGCTATCACATTTTAAAAACAGTGTGACTATGTGGGACTTCATTCATTCACAGGAAACTTTGAATGAGAGAATTACAAGTCCTGTCTGCCACTGTGGAGGAAGGCTTGTAGTTCTCAACGAACTACGATGGCTCTGCTGAGCCCCCTCATAGTTCATTGACAAGTCATGCAGCTTTCAAACTGACAGCTTGCACAGAGGGAAAGGCTGAAAGCTGTAGGGCTTGTCTGCAGGAGCCTGACATTGCACCCCTGTTTCATTGATCACGGGTGTAATGCTTTGCAGGCTCCTGGGGAAAAAATAATAAATGCACATTTTTTTTTCAGCAAAAACCTGCATTTATTATTTTTTCCTACAGGGGGAACTTAGCCTTTAAGTAATATTATAAAACCAGGATGTGATAGACTCTGAAACTGAACACTTGGAAGGAGATCCTACGTTTCACCTGTTGGATTTACCTTTAGGGCTGTGATTAGAAGGGTTGGTGAGTAGCCTCTCGCTGTGAGCCGCTCTTTTAAACTGACGCTGAAACCTGCCTCGAGGACGGACATTTTCTTCACTCTCTGACGAGGGGATGGATAGGCTGCGCTCCTCGTCCAGTGACAGGTCACTGTCCGAGTCTGAATCTTGTCCTGGGGAGATCACATATAAATTACCAGAAAATTTAGAATTGGAACACAGAACTTGTGCTACACAGTATACTAATAGAGCTTTAATTGTCCTTGAGCAAATTCAGACAGGTCAGGAACAACCTAACTGGGTGCCAGTAGCAACGTGTCCCCGTTTTGACATCTCCAGGAATTATGAATAGATAATGCATCTTCCTACAAGAGGCCATCAGCGACTGGCAGAGTTATGTGTTTACCTCCTCCTGCGTCTCGATGAAACATGGCTACATCTAGGTCAGTAGGGCCTGAGTGATGACTGAGCAAACTGTGGTCCTTGGCTGATCCCTTGCGAGCGGCAATGTTTTCCCTGAAGATTAGAGCAAAGAAAATAATGTTTATTTTGTTTTTTTCTTTAACTTCATACACCGTACAGGAAATCATGATAAAATTTAGAACTTGGAAATCTATGCCCCCCAATGCGATTGTTTTCTGTAAGAATTTAAATGAAGATACAGACAACTATAAACTCCTTACAAAGGGCCTAACTCGTCCGTATTCTACTACACAATTTGTTTTTATGCCTGTTGTGGGAGTCTAATTTCCACCGTGTTATGGGAGACAGGGAAGCACCATCTAAATGTAGTAGTAAAGAGATGCATTTTATTCCAAGGGTATAGAAACTCACAAGTAAAAATCGCATTTCAGAATAATAACCACTGCCAAACACCCCCTCCTTGCAGGTCCTGCTGGATAGATAAAAGCTGCCGCAGCTCACTGTGTCCACAGGGCTTGAGGAAGGAGCATGCTCCGTAACACAAAGCCAGGTATGCACCACTCTCTGCCCCAGCTGACGTCACTTCCACAGATCGCGTGTGCTCCAACCTGGCCAAAAGCGGTTCATGGACCCTCTCCAGCCTCTCTTTTGCTGGCCATACACGTACAGAATTTCGGCCGTTTGCAGACTGACCGATTATTCTTCGGTCGAAAGCGAATTGGCCACTAACTTACAGAATAAACTCTTTTACATAATCGTTTTCATGATCATAATGATCGTTTGATAACATGCACAATATGAGTCAGAATATTATTTTCATTTCAATTTTACCATACACATAAAAACTCGTAGAAACGATAAAAGTTTTTCGCTATGGATGGATCGACATTAGCCGGGAACACGATCAAAATCGTCGGTAAACTTGTGTTCACTAACGGCCCAATTTTCGAACGATCTTTCCTAAAACGACCATTTTCGGCCGAAATTCTGTGCGTGTATGGCCAGCATAAGCCTTGTGGACATATGGCGCTTTTCCACTGCATGGAACCGAATGGTTCGGCTCGCTTTTGTGCTTTTCCACTGCTGGTACCGCATGGTATGGTGTAGGAACGGTTCGGTACGGTACGGCGGCGCTTTTCCACTGCATGGAACCGAACGGTACGGCTCTCAAAAATAGTACCACCTCAATTGTGGTTCCAAGAGGAACCATACCCAGTACCATATCCCACAATCCTTTGCATGCAGTCCCTACTAGCCACTGATTGGTCAGAGAATCCCACCCACCCCGTTATTATGCCACCCACTTAACTTTAGTACTACTTTAGTGGAAATGCAAACCATACTGTACCGTACCGAACCGTTCCAACACCGTACCATGCGGTACCAGCAGTGGAAAAGCAAACCGGCCAAGCAGGGCCGAGTAGAGCCGAGCCGGTACTTGCAGTGGAAAAGTGCCAATAGTAAGCAGTGGTGGCTTTCATCCATTCAGGAGGGCCTGCAAGGAGGGGGTGTTTGACAGCGGTTATTATTCTGACATGCGATATTTATCCTTTTAACATGTGAGTTGCTATACCCTTGAAATAAAATGCATATCTTTACTACTACACTTAGATGGTGCTTCCCAGTCTCCCCTACCTAATCCTCAGGACTAAGCAGCAACAAGCATGTTCCAGATTATTTTATTGGACTTTCTATTGACTGTATCTATCATTTGACACACTGTGCGGTCTTGTTTTCTTTATGCGCCATTATCATATATACTATATGCATCATGTTACACGCTAAGGCTGGAAACAAGAAATGGACAGAGGGCGCACGGCCTAGTGCATTATCCTTAGTAAAAAGATGTTTTATTTTATATAAGAAAGGTACTTACAAACTAATACTTCATACAGGCATGTCACATTGGAGTGGCTGTAATGCCCACAGTATCACATCATGGATGAAAATGTCCACAGAAACTGTGACGCGTTTTGAGGTCGTGCCTCTTCTTTAGAACCCTAGGGCTGCTTTCACATTGATCCACAGCAAAAATGTGGTAAAAATGCATATGCATTTTTGCCACAACTTTACCACTTGTTTTTCAAAGGTCAGGTGACTCACAAACCGCATCGAAAATGCACCTGTGTTTTTGATGCGGTTTTGCCGTGTTTTCAATGCATTTCAATGGGGAAATGCATTTTTGGTACGGTTTTTTTAACTGACCAAACATGCTCCAAAAATTTTGTAAAGCAGGACTTCTCCGGAGCTCTCGACTTACTGGTCTTGGGTGTTTACCGCGATCAATGCTATTCTTCAGCTCTCAGTTGATCCCTCTCCTAGACTTGCCCTGTTGGGCCTGCTGGACGATCTGTTGCCTAGGGTGGCAGACCGTACGTTTATGGGCCTTCTCCTTTTCTATGCTAGGAAGAATATCGTGCTTCACTGGAGACAGTGGACCCCCCCCCCCCCCCACAATACAGCGGTGGAGGGCGCTGGTGGACTACGTGATACCACTGTACCGGGACACATATCATCATAGGGGGGTGCCCTAAGAAACATGATAGAGTCTGTGCCAAATGGTTGTCGGACTCCTCCTGGCTCATGACTGGGGTACTTATGGTCCCTGGCCTCACATTGGGGGGCCCCTGGACTGTTTGATGCCCATTCCATGATTTCAATCTGCCTCTTATGTTCATGTCTATACTCATCTGCTGTTATTTAGTGTGATGCCATTTACTCCTCCTCGTCCCTGTGTGGGTGTTTGCTATGGTGGATGCTGTATACCTCATCTGTGCCTTTATGAACCTCATGCACTAGTTGTTGTTGTTGTATGTTTTGTTTTTTGTTACAAATAAAAAGATTAAAAAAAAAAAAAAGAAAGAAAATACATTTTGTAAAGCAGGGTTTTTGATAGCAACAGAAGCGCAACGCCCCAGTTGTGAACACATACATAGAATTTAAAGGGGAAGCATTTTTCTTGAGCTTTTCTGGTGCTTTATTTAACACAAAAATGCTTAAAAAACTGCTCAGTGTGAAAGCAGCCTAAATATGGGTGTAATGCGACATGGTGCAAAAAGTGAAGTTAGCGTTAAAGACAAGGGGCAAAGCCAGTGTCCAAGCGAATGCTCTATTCCACAGCCATCCTAATTCAGTTGGAATGTTTATTAAAAGTTCCAGGGAAATCAACGCATTTCGGAGATCTGCGTCTGCTTCATCAGGGCTGTGAATAAAAGTAACCAGGAGCTGTAGTAGAAAGGATGCAGGATGTGGCTTTCAACTGGAAAGAACAGCAATCACATCTGT
The DNA here is from genome assembly GCF_965119305.1 of Pelophylax lessonae. NCBI lineage: Eukaryota > Metazoa > Chordata > Amphibia > Anura > Ranidae > Pelophylax > Pelophylax lessonae. The sequence continues at coordinate 26,749,082 of NC_138775.1, read as the reverse complement.
CAGTGTAGATGCTTAGTGGGACAAGGTCTATGCAGAATGAAAAGTTGACAGGGGTTCTAAACCTTGCCAAAACAAAAAACAAAAAAAGGTCTTTATTTTCCCCTGGTAACCCTTTTAAAAAAGACAGAATGTTTGATCCTTGCAAGTTCTGCTAGCTGACAAAATATGAAGGTACCCTACATACAACTTACCTTAGATATGGCCTATGGCTGGAGTGGGTGCGCGCTGTGCGGACACTGCTGACAGAAGACACCGTGGAGGCTCCTAAAGTGATCCGGATTAAACCGCTCTCCTCAAACAACGCAGTGTTATTGTAGGCATTTGGACCCTGAAAATAACATATAAGAAAGTTATTATCACAATTAAAAAACATAAATCAAGCGCATCAGCTGCACAATACAGAAAAAGTCCATAATAGTCTATGCATGGTAAAAATGTCCAACATGTAGGGCTGCCATCAAATGAACCAATAAGCCAAAGGTTCCATCAAAGCTAGAAATAAAAAGAAAGAAGAAGCGCCTCTAAGTGTAGACTTAAGTACATTTATTAAGATGCAATAGGCACCCACATCGGTTAAAGATTACAACTGGTAGGTGGGCACCATCCTGGGTGTTCCAGGGTAGGAGTGTTCGTCATCCTGTGGATGCCGCCGTTGGATACAGTGTCCCCTCTTCACCATAATGCTGGCAATAGCGGTGGGTGGAGCAGGAATGAGGCTTGGAAGGCAAACCAGACAGAACCGAGGCTTGGAGAGCGGGAAATTCCGGTGTTGTGAACAGGTGACGTCACAAAACTGCGACGCGTTTCTGAGCATGCCTGCTGCTGATGGATAGGCGTCCGCGCTCCTTCTTCACGGCAATCTGCTCCATCCACCGCTATTGCCGGCATTACGGTGAAGAAGATACATTTTGTCCGATGGCAGCGTCCACAGGATGAGGAACACTCCTACCATGGAACACCCAGGATGGTGCCCACCTACCAGTTGTAATCTTGAACCGATGTGGGTGCTTATTACATCTTAATAAATGTACTAAAGTCTACACTTAGAGGCGCCTCTTCTTTCCTTTTATTATCATAATTAGTTTCAGGTACGGTCAATTACAGGCCAGTTACATACCCTGTTGTGAACTAGAATTACTACTGACATTTTCAGAAATGCCAGTATTATGCCGCCGGGCTGGTTCACAGCCAGGGCTGCTGATAAGGCATTACAGCCGGGCCCCATTAGTTCAAAAGGGGGGCCCAGGCACCTGCTGAGCAGGACGGCTGGCTGTATTGGCTTATTGCTGATGCTTGTGACTCTTGTGGATCTCCCTGCAGCGTTTCCAGCTTCTACTCTTCCTTCTCCCTCTGGCTACTCTACAGAGGGATTGGTTCTTGGATCTGCTCCCCCTTCCCCCTGCTGCCAGCTTCCCTCCTCTCCTCTACCGCTGACAGCTGCTGCGGGCACACAAGAGGATCAATTTCAGGGTGGAGAACGGGGAGTAGATTGATAAATATTCCATATTTACTGTCCCCTTCCTTTCCTGAATGAACACAGTGAGTGCACGGTACTGATCCCTCCTGTGTCTATTCATCACTGAAGCATAGTAAGCTGTTTACTATGCTCCACTTTGTAGATGAACAGAAAGCCTCAGAGCACTTCCTATTAATTCACTGTCCAGTGCAGCTGAGGCTGCAGAGAAAAAGACTGGGAATCTCTGTCCTCAGACCCTTTCTCTGTCTCAAATGTGAGACTTCAAGGGTCTGTTTAAACTAGGGATCCACCGATTATCGGCAAAGCCCATATATCGAGGTCCAATATACACTTTCCCCGATATATCGGAATCGGCCCCTGAGGTTACCGATATTTCAGAAAGTGCTTGTACCGGAGTAATGTCTGCAGCTAGAGGCATCACCCCGGTACCGGTGTCCATAGCAACACGGCGAGGCCACAATCGCCGCACTGCGCACCCTCGCATATCACGGCGTCCCAGAACAAAAGCCGCACCTCTCCGCCGTCATTTGACAGTGGGCGGGCGGCAAGTGGTTAAAGTGGCTTTATTTCTTGGGAGGCGGTGTGGCTTCTTTTATCATGTGACTAATGCGATTGACTCTCACAGCGGTCACATGATTGGCAGCCAATCCTGATGACGGCCTATCAGAAGCCATGACAGAGAGCTCTCGGTGACAGCTTGGTCAGTCTGCACATTAAGTATTCCCATACTATAATTTAAGTACTAAAGCATTACCCCCATTGGAGCTTGTCTCGCTGCCTCCTCCCCTGGTCCTTTCTTGCCAAGGCACACAGTCTTCCACACTTCCTGGAATTCCTCATTGAGGACACAGAAGATAACCAGCACGGCCAAACCCTGTTGGAAAAGTGAAGGGACACTATGTAAAAAACCAATACAATGTCTCAGAATTTTCAGTATGATTCTTATGAGCTGTTCTTACCTGCAAATAGGAGATACATAATCTACATATTATAGCAACAGGTATTTCCTAACAGGTAGGGAAGGCAGACACTCAGAGTAGAAGGAGGGGTGCATTGTTGTTTTGGTATTAGTCTCGTATAAACATAAGACTTTTTGTTCCACCTAAAGTAACCCATGCCGGGCCGAGGAGTAGCCAGGCATCCAACCTTGGGTGCTTCAGCAGGGGGGGGGGGGGGTCAAAATGGCAGGACTTGCAATCTATGCTGCTAAAGTAGCTCTTTTGGTGTAGGTGAGGTTGATCTTTTTCTCCCTGGGTGCTATAGGACCTTGTTACACCACCGTTCCTCTTGATCTCGCATTTAACGGTACCTGTGAATAGAGGCCTCTCTCCTATCACAGCTCTTTAGCAGCTATGAAAACTCTGTGTAAAAATTAAAAAAAAAAAGACAGGGTTCTAGCTCTTTCTCACTCTATCCAAATCTAAAAAAAAAAGTTTTGGCTGGGCATACACTTGAATAAATCAGGTGCAAGTCATCTCTTAACCTCCCTCGCAGTCTGATTATGTCAGAATTTCTGTGCTAAAAGCGGTTCATTGTTTTGCATGGAAATCTGTTTTGTTTTATATTTTAAAACTCACCTTCCCCTGTGATCCCCTGCCGCCCTCCTGCTGTCCTCCCCCGCCATCCTCCCGCTGTCGGCACCTGTCTTCCGGTTCCCTTCCCTGCGAGTGTTGCGAGGCAGGGGGGGTGGAACCGGTGGCAAATTAAAAAATGGAAATACACCAAATGACATGATACAAAGCTCTGATCCTAACGGATTACACTGTATCATCCCATTTCACCACAGGATTGCACCTGGTGACTTTTCCAGTGCCCCGTCTGTGCTTTTCCTGGTCTTTGTGCCTGGAAAATTGAGAACGACCATGGCGTCCAAAAAGCGTTCTTTTTGCGCAAAAGCGCTTTTAGACAAACTGGAAAACAGCGACAGTGAAACGGATTTACTTGAAGAACCGAGCGATAGCGATTCGTGGGAAAATTCGTCATCAGATACGGAAAGTGACGACAGCGACGATTCTGATGTCTCTTTCTGGCACATCGCTACGTTGAAAATTCTGAAGAATCATTTGATATACTTCCCAAATTCCACAAGCTATGTGCCAGAAAGAGACATCAGAATCGTCGGGGGGTACCAGGGGAGCACACAGGGGCCCAGAGACAGCAGAACACAAGTGAACTGGATAGGAGGAGTGGCGGGGGCAGCATACAGAGGAACCAATCTCCTCCATTTTCCTTCTGCAGCTACAGGAGGAAAAAGGAGGACAGTGATTTCTCTACATGCTGCCCCCGCCGCCCCTCCTATCCAGGTGCACAGGGGAGCCGCACAGGCCCCCTGGAGCAAGGGGCCCGGTTGCAATTGCAACCCCTGCAACCCCTGTAGTTACGCCACTAATTTCTTCCCAACAAAAGGTAGATCTCCAATTTTCCAGGACTGCCTATATCATCAGTTGATTGTTGCTGTGCTGTGTAGTTTGCAACTAATGAAGTTCTTCTTTAAGATTCCGGCCTCTTAGCAACGTCACTTCCGGGGCAGTGGAACGCATGTGGAAGTGTGGTGGAACGGATTCCGCTGTGTCCATAGTACTATAGAGAAAGCAGCCACCCGGAGCTCTGATATTTTCTACATGCGATTTTACTTCTCAATTATTGTAAGTGCAATTTCTTTGTTTACATTAAATTAAAAGCTCAAACATATTACACTATTGGGCTCTTCTTTGTCTTCCATTCCAAGCATTGGACATTAGGAGATATCCAAGGATCCTTACCCACCAAACTTACCAACCAAAGTCTGATAGACCCCTATGCAGTATTGCCCAGGGGTCCACATTGTCTGCTAAGTGTATTCACTTTGGGGGGTGTGAATCACAGCCACTTTTCACAAAAGTCACATGGAAATTTTGGAATAAGAGCACTCTTTACAAATCTTCACTGGACACTTTCTTCTCATATAGTTTTATGGGAATATGGACTTAAAACAGAGTTCTACTCAAAAGTGGAACTTCCGCTCATTTGCTTCCCCCCCCCCTTGGCACCTTTCAGGGGGAGGGGGGTAACGGGTATCTGTTTTTGACAGGTACCCTTCCCCACTTCCGGGAGATGGCGCTGCGGCGCTGTACCTCGGAAGTTTGGCCTCCTCCTCCTTCCCCCGCCGCCGAGCCAATCCGAATGGGCAGCACGCTTCGTGCATGCGCATTATGGACCCACCCGTGAAGCCGCAAAGCTTCACTGCCGGTGTTCTCTAACTGGCAATGGCAGCAGCAGCACCCGACAGCCGATGGAAACATCGGCTGCGGTGCAGACATCGCTGGACTCCAGGACAGGAAAGTGTCCTAATATTAAAAGTCAGCAGCTACAGTATGTGTACAGTGTGTGTAGCTGCTGACTTTTAATATTTGGAGGGGGAGAGGGGAGGCTGGAACACGGCTTTAATATACTAGCTTATCAAACAACCCATCTCATTTTTGTGTCTAATAGCTAAAGGGTAACTCCACTTTCATGGGGAAAAAAATCAGCAAAGAAAGAAAAAACAATACAGCGTATCCAATTGTGGCACAAACCATATTGTAATTGAATGTTATTAAAAATTAAATTTCCTTTTCAATCTGCAGCTGTTGTAATGTTCTGAAAATGCAATGCACTATGGCCGCCTGGAGCTGTTCTATACACAGAATGTATACTGACCACACCCCCAGAAATATAATTTCCTGCTTGTGTGATTCGCTCACCAATTTTCCCAGAAGTCTGCGTAAGATAAAAGTCAGATTTCTGGCATCCCCTGCAACACAAATGTCATTTTTGTTAAAATACTCCCAATAGGAACACATCTAAAGGGATGCAGGCCCAGCAGATTTTTTCATTAGAGCCCTGCAGCTGCACAGCTGATAGATAACTATGAAACCACTCCCATTAGACCCACTCAGCGCACAGAGGAACAAACAATGATTTCTTCAGAATAACAAAAGGTAGGAATCTGCAACAAAGTTTGTTAAAATCCCTGCAATGTACAGAGATCACCCAGAGGGGAATGTTTTTTTCTCAACAAAAGTGGAGTTACGCTTTAAATGTGATAGCACTTGTTATATATTGGGTGTGTTGCACTTTTTTTTGTGCTGTGGTATTGTTATATATTTTTTGAGTCACCGAGTGATGAGCAGCAGCAGTCTTTGAAGGGTAAAATATTTACTTAGCGCAGGGAAGACGTTTTCAGTCATTGATTTATTACATTTGTCATAATGTCAAAAACAATCAATTCTAGCTTATCGAGAGAAACTACACAGATAAAAAGGGATACAAATATTAAAAAAGATATGCAATTGTCCTGTAGAGCTTTGAGTGTCTGTGCATACATTAGACATAACATTTCCAAAAGCACAGCGGTGGTATTTATTGAAAGTAAAACACAGTTACATGATGACACACGTGTTTTAAAGTGTGTCTACCACATACATACAAGGCTGCCATTTTGTGAACAAACTAGATAACCAATAATCAACCTATTGACATCACAGAGATGAGTAAATTCATTGGTTGTATTTCTTGTCCAGAACATGGCTGCCTCCATCTTAAGTAACGGCTACACTTTAAATTCTAGAAACATGCCTATTCTTAATTGGATCAGTACACTCAAGACTATATGCAATTCATAGCTTGAATCACCCACCACCTCCTTAAAACAGTTGCCGGAAATGTCCCATTGGTTGTGCTCTCAACCAAACTGTCAAACCATCCAATGGCTGGTGTCATAACAGATCACATGTGCAGCATCATGGCAGTTGCAGATTAAACAGAGGCCAAGATGGCAGCTTCCTTGGCTGAAAACTATAGTAAGCTTTACTACCACTTTAGGGCATTTGGCAATTACATATTAGCAACTGGGTTTCCAACTCCGCCCACGTGCAGTATCCTGGCAGTAGTGGCAGTTGGCATCATGGCAGTTACAGATTAAACAGAGGCCAAGATGGCAGCTTCCTTGGCTGAAAACGATAGGAAGCTTTACTCCCACTTTAGGGAATTTGGAAATTACATATCAGCAACTGGGTTCCCAACTCCGCCCACCTGCAGTATTTTTTTTTTGTAGTGGCAGTTGGCATCATGGCTGTTACAGATTAAACAGAGGCCAAGATGGCAGCTTCCTTGGCTGAAAACGATAGAAGTTTTTATTCCCACTTTAGGGAATTTGGCAATTACATATCAGCAACTGGGTTCCCAACTCCGCCCACCTGCAGGATCCTTTTTTTTTGTAGTGGCAGTTGGCATCATGGCAGTTACAGATTAAACAGAGGCCAAGATGGCAGCTTCCTTGGCTGAAAACGATAGAAGTTTTTACTCCCACTTTAGGGAGTTTGGCAATTACATATCAGCAACTGGTTTCCCAACTCCGCCCACCTGCAGGATCCTTTTTTTTTTTTTTGCAGTGGCAGTTTGACAGAAACACCTTGCTGCCGAATTTCTTGGGAGATTATGTTTTCAGTGGGTGATTCAAGCTACAAGTGTCTACCCCTTTAATAAAATATTGGTTTAGGATGAAGTTAACCCTTTGAATGAACATTTTTGCCTTCAGAAATATGAAGTGATTTTACCTGCAGGCTGCAGAGGAGAACATAGAGGTAGTGAAAGGCCAGAATGCTGTTATTAACAGCCAGCAGACCGAAAAGCCAGGTAGTGCTGATTAACAGGAGGAGAATGAAGGAACTTCGCAAAGTCATGCTACAGGGAGACAGGAAGAAGGGTGCAGAGAGCACAGACATACAGATTACACAAGGAAAAGAGAACATTGCTACAAATCTTCTGTATTTCCACCAACAGGGAATACATTCTGTAGCATGCAGGTTACAGGAGGCTACATAAAAGGGGTGTTCCACTTTCAGATAACGTTAAAGCAGACATTTTTGAATTGATTTAGCTTCCCTATAGGTAAAAGTCATGCATAGGACTATGCTCCCACTTTAAGACAAGTGAGGTCAGATACTGGTAGTGCTGTCTCACACAGATGTCTGCATTAGAAAACTATAGGAGGTGCAATATTTCTAATACGTAAGACTTACACATTTTTACTGTGAATTTTAGTGTTTGTCCTTAAGTCCTTCCACCTCAGTGGCAAGGTCCACTTATTTAAGGTGCCCCCTCCCTCAAACACTTCCAAAATTTTCCCTAGGGAGGTGGGGGTTAATAGTTGGATAATATACTTACCTTTCCTTAGTTTCCTCCATAGGCACCTAGGCAAGTGTGACATCATCCTCCCTCTGGACAGTTTTCGGAGAATGATGAGTAGCCCAAATCTTGCGAGAAGGCGATCCTGCAATGTTCTACCAAGAATTGGGCTACTCAGCATTTCCAGGGATCCTATTGGCAACCAGATGACGTCACCCCCTGCAACACAAAAAACTGGGAAATGTGAGTACCGTATATACTCGAGTATAAGCCAACCCGAATATAAGCCGAGACCCCTAATTTTACCACAAAAAAAGTGGAAAAACTTATTGACTCAAGTATAAGCCTAGGGTGGGAAAGGCAGCAGCTACTGGACCCAACTGGACCACAACGAGACACAAAACAGGGGCTGCGGGCATGGTACAGGAGATGGCGCAGATCATAGTACAGGCATTGCACAGGTCATGGTAAGGGCATGGCACAGGTCAGGGCACAGTTGATGGTACAGGCATGGGACAGGTGATGGTATAGGCATGGCACAGGTCATGGTACAGGCATGTCACAGGTCATGGTACAGGCATGTCACAGGTGATGGTACAGGCATGGCACAGGTCATGGTACAGGTGATGGTACAGGCATGGGACAGGTGATGGTAGAGGCATGGGACAGGTGATGTAGGCATGGCACAGGTCATGGTCCAGGCATGTCACAGGTCATGGTACAGGCATGTCACAGGTCATGGTACAGGCATGGCACAGGTCATGGTACAGAAATGGTACAGGAGATGGTATAGGCATGGCACAGTAGGTACAGGCATGGCACAGTAAGTACAGGCATGGCACAGTAAGTATAGGCATAGCACAGTAGGTATAGGCATGGTACAGTAGGTATAGGCATGGCACAGTAAGTACAGGCATGGCACAGGAGATGCAGTGCTGCGGGCATGGTACAGGAGAATGTCCTGTACCATGCCCACAGCACTGCATGAGGAAATGCAGGGGCTGCGGAGGAGTCTCACTTACCTGTCGGTGAGGCGTCTTCGATTTAAAAATCGCGCCACCCGGCGCCGCCAATACGTCACCGCAAATGCGCCGCCAATGCTCGGGAAAGGCCGAACACATTCGGCTATTTCCAGGCATGCGGCACATGCGCAGTGACATGTCGGCGCCGATCGGCGCCATTTTTAAAAAGACACTCTAGCCAGTGACTCGAGTATAAGCCGAGGGGTGCATTTTCAGCATGAAAAAACATGCTGAAAAACTTGGCTTATACACAAGTATATACGGTATGTTATATAAATAGTTCTCCTCCCACAAATACCTTTATTTTTTTGAGGGATGTGGAGAGATAAGTGGCACCTTAAATAAGTAAACCCTAGCCCCTTAGCTGGAAAGTCTGCTTTAAAGGTACAGGTTGGCCATACAAAAGAAAAAGAATAATTTCATCTAAAGGAGGAACCCCCTTTAACACAAACAGAAATAAATTCATGGGTGGGGATCACATCTATCAATATAAGTGTACAGTATTATTCACTTTAAATAAAAACATGAATCATTCCTTAAAAAACGGCCTACACAATACTGGCTCTGTTATATCCACATGTATAATATCCCTTGTTCAGACACACAGCTCCAGTACAGCACATACAGATACTCCAATACAGAACATACATGCTCAGTATGTGCCTTAAAGAGACATATAAGACATCCAAGTTGCCAAATCGGTAATTATTACTTATCGGAACCAATGATATGCTTTAAAGAGCACCAGGTGCATAAGAAGTCTTGATTGGTCGTTATGGGCAGGAAGATAGATATTCTTAGATAAAGTAATTTAAAGGTGATCTGTCACTTTGCCCATTGAGGGGAACATGATGGGTTCTCTTCAAAGCTCACCTACTTACCTGCTGATATATATACCTTAGCTTGTTTTCTCCATCGGAGCCATGGGTCTGATCCCTGTATAAACTCCATCATGGAGTGTTCTCCTCCCACCGCATGTAACAGTGTTGACCTCTCAAGCCCCAGCATTGCATCTTGGGAAAAATGTCACCTTCTCCTCCAAACCTTCATGTGCCAGGTATTTCTTGGAGGTCTGGAAAAAGGTCACCTTCTTCAAACCTTCATGTACTGGGTATTTCTTGTAGGTCTGGAAAAAGGTCACCTTCTTCAAACCTTCATGTGCCGGGTATTTCTTGGAGGTCTGGAAAAAGGTCACCTTCTTCAAACCTTCATGTGCCGGGTATTTTTGGAGGTCTGGAAAAAGGTCACCTTCTTCAAACCTTCATGTGCCGGGTATTTCTTGGAGGTCTGGAAAAAGGTCACCTTCTTTAAACCTTCATGTGTCGGGTATTTCTTGGAGGTCTGGAAAAAGGTCACCTTCTTCAAACCTTCATGTGCTGGGTATTTCTTGGAGGTCTGGAAAAAGGTCACCTTCTTCAAACCTTCATGTGCCGGATGTTTTTTGGAGGTCTGGAAAAAAGTCACCTTCTTCAAACCTTCATGCGCCGGGTGTTTTTTGGAGGTCTGGAAAAAGGTCACCTTCTTCAAACCTTCATGTGTCGGGTATTTCTTGAAGGTCTGGAAAAAAGTCAACTTCTTCAAACCTTCATGTGCTGGGTATTTCTTGGAGGTCTGGAAAAAGGTCACCTTCTTCAAACCTTCATGTTCCGGGTATTTCTTGGAGGTCTGGAAAAAAGTCACCTTCTTCAAACCTTCATGTGTCGGGTATTTCTTAGAGGTCTGGAAAAAGGTCACCTTCTTCAAACCTTCATGTGCTGGGTATTTCTTGGAGGTCTGGAAAAAAGTCACCTTCTTCAAACCTTCATGTGCTGGGTATTTCTTGGAGGTCTGGAAAAAGGTCACCTTCTTCAAACCTTCATGTGCCGGATGTTTTTTGGAGGTCTGGAAAAAAGTCACCTTCTTCAAACCTTCATGTGCCGGGTGTTTTTTGGAGGTCTGGAAAAAGGTCACCTTCTTCAAACCTTCATGTGCCGGGTATTTCTTGAAGGTCTGGAAAAAAGTCACCTTCTTCAAACCTTCATGTGCTGGGTATTTCTTGGAGGTCTGGAAAAAGGTCACCTTCTTCAAACCTTCATGTTCCGGGTATTTCTTGGAGGTCTGGAAAAAAGTCACCTTCTTCAAACCTTCATGTGTCGGGTATTTCTTGGAGGTCTGGAAAAAGGTCACCTTCTTCAAACCTTCATGTGCCGGGTATTTTTTGGAGGTCTGGAAAAAGGCCACCTTCTTCAAACCTTCATGTGCTGGGTATTTCTTGGAGGTCTGGAAAAAGGTCACCTTCTTCAAACCTTCATGTTCCGGGTATTTCTTGGAGGTCTGGAAAAAAGTCACCTTCTTCAAACCTTCATGTGTCGGGTATTTCTTGGAGGTCTGGAAAAAGGTCACCTTCTTCAAACCTTCATGTGTTGGGTATTTTTTGGAGGTCTGGAAAAAGGTCACCTTCTTCAAACCTTCATGTGCCGGGTATTTCTTAGAGGTCTGGAAAAAGGTCACCTTCTTCAAACCTTCATGTGCCGGGTATTTCTTGAGGGGGTCTGGCAGACTAAAGAAATGGCAAGGGAGTGCAGCAAAAGTATCCGTGGGTGGGGGGGGGGGACTATCTGAATGGACAAAGTGATGGAATCACTAATACAGGTCTTCTTTTTCAGTCTGAACCAACCACACCACAGTGGTCGACTTTCCAGTGGAGACTTACACAAGAATCTGTTTGGTTGCATTGGGCAACATACCGAGATTTGGCCCCACTGTTCTTCAGGAGCACAACTGACCAATCAGAACCCTGTTGTTTTTTAGCACAGGTTAGAAAATACAAGAATCTGAATTGTTGCTATGCCCAGTAGAAAAATAGGATGGCCAACATAAATGGACTGAAACAAAGGACTTACAGGACAGAAGTCTTCTTGGCCTCCTTCTGTCCGGGCGCGCAGGTGAGTTTGGCAACCATAAGGAACATGGCGCCATTCAGCTAAAGAAAACAGAAGAGAAAGATGTATTAGTATAAAGTCTCAGCTGGAGAAAATGTTTTTTTCTTTTTGATCATATTTTGCGCTAATAAGAAAATTCACCACAATCACTATGGCGATGGGTCCAGCAAAACTCCACACAAGTTTATCATAAATCGAGATCCAACAGAAGTCTGGATTTCCATAACCTTCCGGGTCCAGTCCCACTGCCAAGCCTGCAAGGAAGAGCCAATAAATAAATATATTAAATATTTTTTTTTTTTTAATAAAGTAAAATTTATTAAAAGGGAAGGTTTTTTTTTTTGGTTTTTTTTAAATCATACCTTCGACACTGCATCTGTCCCCACCGGCTCTAAGACTGAGAACCGAGTGATCAAAGACTGCTGATTGCTCGGTTTTCAGAGCTCTGTGAGCAGAGAGCTGGAGACTCACTCTGATTGGTTACTATGCCCAGCTGCACCATATTCTGAGTGCTTCAGTTTTAGTAAATCTCCCCCTTTGAATCATGCAGGAGTCACCGTTCCAGGCCAATGGGGTGCTGGTCTAATCTGCCCATCCTTGCTCTGTGAAGTTACAGAAAAGTAGAAGCCATGCACTGAGGACGTCACTCAGCTTAGTAAATTTTTACTGAGCCATAAAAGCAACACAGTTCATACCTGCCAGGAGACTGCCCCTCTCTGACATGTTTCACCCTTATGGGCTATGCATATCAGAGAACGCAGTCTCAAGGAGGGGATGAACCGTGCTGCTTTTATGACTGAATAAAAGTTTACTGGCTTTAGAGCAAGGAGCTAATAACTAAACTGTATCTAAATCCAAGAAGAAAAATGTCAGCGGTGCGGCAGGAGAGAGAAGAGAGTGCTGACAACAGATGAGCCAAAGGAGCCTATGGATGACGTCACTGCTTCAGGCTTTACTAGCCATTATCAAATGCCCTATCCTCTCCCCTGTTAACACTTGGAATCATGTGACCAGACCGGAGCAGGCTGAACATAGGTAAGTATATACATCAGTTTTACACAGGTTAGTCAGCATAGGTGTTAGAAGGGGAGAAGGAACAGTTTTAGAACTAGTGAGGTTTAGCCTGGAATTCTACTTTAAGGGAAGGTACCGATGTGATGAAAAGTATGTTAAAGTGGTTGTAAACCCCCGTTTTAAAAAAAAATAAAAATAACAAACATGCCTATATTTACCTGCTCTGTTCAATCATTTTTGCACTGAGCAGCCCCAATCCACTTCTTCTGGGCCCCCCCCCCCGGTCCCCCAGGCCCCTCCTCTTCACTGGGGGCCCCAATGAAAAGCTGCTCTCCCTAGGGGCACCCGTGCGAGCTCGCTCCCGAGCCCCACTGCTGCGTCCATTGACACAGACAGCGGGCATTCGGCCCTGCCCCTATGTCACTGGATTTGATTGACAGAAGCGGGAGGCAATGGCTTCTGCTGCTATTAATCTGTCTAATGAGGAGCGAGACAGCGGCTGGAGCCGCTGCGATCGTGCACATCGCTGGATCGGATCAGGCTCAGGTAAGAAAAAGTTGGGTCTGGAGGGAGCTGCAGCGCATGTTTTTCACCTTATTGCATAGAATGCATTAAAGAGGTTGTAAACCCACTTCACAAACTTTTACCTATAGGTAAGTCTATATTAAGGCTTACCTATAAGTGCTATAAATATCTCCTAAACATGTACCGTTTAGGAGATATTTACAGTGCATACTGCTGATGACGTCATCAGCGCATGCGCTCTGAAGAAACGGCCACCCGTGCTGTTCCTTCAGAGCCCAGTGCAGTGAACGGTGGCTCCCGCGCGCACGCGCGGGAGTGATGTAATCGTGCCTCCGGCCAATCAGATGGCCGGAGGAGACGAACCAGGAAGCAGGACGGCCGGACATGTCGGCCGTCCTCTCGCTGAGGGGGGCGGCACGGCGGGGGCTTCGTTTTAAGGTAAGTACTTCATAATGAGCTAGTATGCGATGCATTCTAGCTCATTATGCCTTTCTCTTTACAGGGCTTTTTTTTCTCATTTTTTTAAAATGACTTTACTTCCTCTTTAAGGTGAAAAACCTTGAGGCTTTACAACCACTTTAAGTGCTGCATACATGTTTGGCACTATATAAATGCCCATAATACATAATGACAGCACAGGAAGCTATGTGTTTATTGCATTTCTGGCAGGATCAGCAGGCATTTTATTACACTTAAACCGTGTTCCAGCCTCCCCCTCCCCCTACAAAAATTAAAAGTCAGCAGCTACACATACTGTAGCTGCTGACTTTTAATATTAGGTCACTTACCTGTCCTGGAGTCCAGCGATGTCGCCACCGCAGCCGATGTTTCCATCGGCTGTCTGGTGCTGCCGCTGTCATTGCCGTTGAAGGAACCCGGCAGTGAAGCCGCGGGTCCCTAATGCGCATACGCGAATCGAGCAGTGCATTAGGTTCGGCTCGGTGGCGGGGGAAGGAGGAGGGGGCCAAACTTCCGAGGTACAGCGCCGCAGCGCCGTCTCCCGGGAAGTGGGGAAGGGTACCTGTCAAAAACAAAGGAAGCAAATGAGCGGAAGTTCCACTTTTGGGAGGAACTCCGCTTTAATCAAATAGATATAACAAAACACTTTCAACACTCCCAAGCGAGCTGCAAGGTAGGGAATGACCCTGACTGCAGCTCATTGGGGTACAAAAAAAGCAGGAGTTTGGATTTTGAGTTGGAGATGAGTTCGGAAGATGAACAAACTAATCTCTACTCTGGAACAGCAACAGTGTGTTAACAGGAGCCCCCTGGCGTCTAAATAATAAAATCGCAAATTAATATAGGAAGCAAGGCAACAATTAGCCTAATAAAATCCATCCATAGCTGAAGTATCGCTTTAGACAGTCATACTTTTTACAGCCCCTAATTACGTGCAACTTACCTGTGATTATGGCGGGGACTCCCCAACCAATGGCGTGGTAAAATCTCATAGCACCAAAGTTTACGTTCCTTACTTCGGTCTGCATGCGGTAGATGTGAAGCTCATCCACAAACAGCCAGGCGAAGGTGGACAGGAAAAAATAATGCAGCAGGATGGCGATGACGGTGCAGAGAAACTGAGGACGGAAGAGAAAATTACTAACACAGTTCATCTTGTATTAACTACAGCTTAATCTGACTTCATTGTTTTCTTTATAGTGGCCTTCAGTCCTTCCCAGTCCTGGTTTTAAGATTTTGGATCACCATACAATATCCCCAGAATAAAAACACACTGCCACTTGAGGTTACAGATATCTGAGATAAAAAATATTGTTACCGGAAACCAGCCGGCGCAAGGATGAAAGGACTCTGCTGTAGTTCCGTAGCGGTGACATCAGCCGTACAGGCGCCACTTGCGGGGAAGTACCAGGAACCAGGGTGGACCACAAGCTATATGGTTGCCATGACTACATGTTTCGCGCTATGCTCAAGTCATCATGATGATGATAACCATATAGCTTGTGGTCCACCCTGGTTCCTGGTACTTCCCCGCAAGTGGCGCCTCTCCGGCTGATGTCACCGCTACGGAACTACAGCAGAGTCCTTTCATCCTTGCGCCGGCTGGTTTCCGGCTTTGTGCACACACTGCTCAGCAGTCCTGGGAGACTGACCTCCTCGCACTCGTGTTGCTTGCTGCCAGGTGCCCTTGTCCACTCCAGCCCAGGGGGATGTAAGCATTTTATGTACTTTGTTTTTCGGTTATGAACACCAATAAACTGTTAATCCTTTCTATACTGGATGTCCACCTGACTTCCTTATCCATTGCATCCCGGTGTGGTTCATGCGCTGCCTTCCTCATGTACTTTTATCCATATCAGCACCCTTCCTATGCTTGTTGGCTAGCAGCAGAAAAATCGCTGGGGAGACTCAAAGGCTTATTTCTATCCCTCCACCCTAAAGGCACCCCAGGAGCGCCAGATTTGTGATAATTGCTTTGACTTCTGGACTGGAATTTTTCCTATTGCTGCCCTGGGTGCGAATCTCTTCACTGAGCCATTAGTTGGCTAACAGCAGAACAACCGCTGGGGAGCCTCACAGGCTTACTTCTATCCCTCCAACCTACAAGCATCCCAGGAGCGCCTGGTTTGTAAATATTGCTTTGGTTTTCTGTGGTGCCTGGGGTGATGTCATTAACCTTCCGGGAAGAGAATGTTGAATAGCCCAAATCTCACAAGATGATGTTCCTGCACTGTGCTGCAGCGTCTTCTTTTGCGAGATGTGCTGCTCAGCATTCCCAGAGATTTTGTCAGCAGAAGGATGATGTCACCCACTGCACTACGGGAGTTGGGTAGAGGTTCGTATATAATCTATTTTTTTTTCTTCACAGGATGTATTTTGTATTTTTATGCAGCATTTCAGGAAGGAGACCAGATTAAAAGCAGACCTTGTCTGAAGTGCAAGGTCCAATTTGAATACTTCCCCCTTGCTGAATAAAAGCGGCATCTCTCACCTCGCTTTCTGTGCTGTTGATGCCCAGCAGAAAGACCAGTTCAGAGAAGAAAAGTGCCATGGCAATGTTGGAATGGATCCCACGGGTGTTGGTTTTCAGTCCCTTAAGAGATGTCAGGATTGCAAATGTTGTCAGAAGAGCCACCAGCGAGATGGTCAGACACGTGTATGTGACGATGGCCAGAGTCTCCAGATCTCCCTCCAGCTGCTATATGGAAGAATAATATATATATATATGCATTAGAACAGTATTGTACTGTTTAAAGGGAACCTCCACCTATACAGCCAAAAAAAGAAATAAATAAGCCATACCTGCTTTACAAAGACTCAGCTTTCTTATATACATGTATACCATATATATGTATATTATAGATAAGTGTACCAAATACATGCACTACCGTGTTTCCCCGAAAATAAGCCGGGTCTTATATTAATTTTGGCACCAAAAGACACAGTAGGGCTTATTTCCGGGGTAGGTCTTAGCTGTAATGTGATGTCCCTCTCTTCCTTCCCTGCGTGCCAAGAATCCAGTGTGAACCTAGTTTAGTGTATATAAAATCCTAGGATGCGCTTTATTAGTGTTTTATATGTGTCCAGTGTGTGTTTTTGTAATACAATAGTGTAAAATACCTTCATTACATCGCTGCTCTGTGCTCAGCTACGGTAATCTCCCACTCTCTCCTGTCTTTCTCCTCTCATACCGTAGCTGTCAGAGGGGGATCTCAGCCCCTTCCCTCTGCAATTTACACAGAAGCGCAGGGAAGATTAGATTACAATAGTGTGAAATACCTTCTACATCGCCGATCCGGGCTCAGCTGATCTGCCGCCCTCTTCTCCCCCGCTGACAGCTGGGGGTCACGGAAGCGCCGATGTATCAAAGGTATTTCCCACAATTCTAATCAAATACCCGGCGCTTCTATATACACTGCAGAGGGGAGGGGCTGAGGTCCCCCACTGACAGCTACGGTATGAGAGGAGAAAGACAGAATTAGCTGAGAGCGGAGTGGCGATGCAAGGAAGGTATTTCACAGTATTATATTACAAAAACACACATTGGACATTATTTAAAACACGAATAAAGTGCATCCTAGGATTTTTCATACACTAAACTAGGGCTTATTTTCAGGGTAGGGCTTATATTGCAGCCCTCCCCAAAAAAAACCACTAGGTCTTACTTTCAGGGTAGGTTTTACTTTCGGGGAAACACGGTAGCACCACACCCTGAGAAAATCGCAAAAATAGTTTCAAAGGAGTTTTGGGCTTTTAAGGTGCCAACAGATCAATTAGAACACATACGGTATTCTTAAAATATTCAAATTTTATTAGAAAAAAAATATTTTTTAAAAAGCATTACTAAAAAAAAAAGTTGTCAATCTTCGTAGGAAAGTACCACAGGCAATTCCTCACAATACCACAAACATTTTCCTCGACATGTTTCACTGTGAATATATAGCTTCTTCAGGAGGATATCAGTTTGGATAATATTCAAATATGAACTGCTGGATCCACCCATTGAAAACAACAAATCCTATAGTGATGATTTGTCTTGTAGACTTCCAAAGAAGGAACTCCTAAATCCCTGGTCAATGACCCCAAATTTTGGACCCTTAGGATTTTGAATAATGCCAAAGGAAACTAGACATCAGTGTATCGCAAGAGGCAAACAAAGCCCCAAATGATGGTATACCATATATCCTGGATTGGTTCCAGTTCAATTCACTAATTACTTCAGGATAGAAGATCAGCCTATGTCTAAACCAACGGAGGGAAATTACAAGTAAATTCCACTCCAGGAAGAAACCCAATGGAAATGATCATCCACAAAATGTGTCCTATTTGGTGATAAAGATCTATCCCATAAGGTGGCCCATAATGGGACAGATCCATTGCCTGTGGTACTTTCCTACTAAGATTGACAGCGTGTTTTTAGTAATGTTTTTTAAAAAATATTTTTTTTTTCAAATAAAAATTGAATACGGTATTTTAAGAATATGTGTTCTAATTGATCTGTTGGCACCTTAAAAGCCCAAAACCCTTTTGAAACTATACATGTATACCATAGGACTTTACCACCGGAGGATTTTCCTGCTTAACGTCCAGGCCACTTTTTGCAACTTGGCACTGCGTGACTTTAACTGACAATTGTGCGGTCATGCAACCCCGTACCCAAACGAAATTTACGTCCTTTTTTTCCCACAAACAGAGCTTCCTTTTGGTGGTATTTCATCACCTCTGCACTTTCCATTTTTTGCGATATTAATAAAAGTCGCGCCGCCACTCTATACACCGCCGGTATTGTGCTGCAGACAATCCGCGGTCTTGATCGTTACAGGCATCGTCAACAACAGATTTTTGTAAGTGTATTTCCATTTAAATAAATTTTAATCTGGGGATAATGCACTATCTGTGGCCTTCCTTGCTTTTCTTTCACATGGGGAAATGCTGTGGATGGTAAACCGATGACAAGTGCCAGGAGAAACCTCCCATCATTCCAGTTCAGGAAGACAAGGGTCATTTTGATATGCTCTTCAACTCTTTACATCTGGTAAGGAGCTGCCTGAAATTTTGGTGAAGGGATATTGATTCACCCTAAGCTGTTTGGAGGTGTTATCAGAAGTTTCTGGGTAGCGATCACTTATATATGCCCTTTATTATCTTCATCTGGTAAGAAGCACATCTAGCCGGTGGTGTCGGGGGTGTGCCCCGCGATGGCCCTTGAGCTTCTGACTTTGCACTATGTACCATGTTTTCCTATGTAAGGGGTTCTGGGGGGTCGGAATGCTTTTGTTTGAGTTTAAGGGGCTATACGCCCCCCTTGTTTCATTGTTTTATTGTCCTGTTATTCCATGAGATATGAATGAGCCGAAAGCTCTGTTTTCTACCTTTCCATTGTTATTGTTTACTGTGTTTATCTGGTGGCTTGTAAAGTGCCTTATTGTTCTATTTGTTTCAATAAACGAATTTAAAAAAAAAAAAAAGAAGCACATCTAGAAGGTGGTGGGAAACTGTCACCTACCTGGTACATCACTTCATCACCAGTTTATTTTTCGTTTTCACATCATCACTTGTTGGAGTTTGTTCAGCAGAAACAGTGAACAGTCTGTGTCATTGGGCTGTAGACTCAGCACATCTTTATTTTTTATTGTACATGTGGCATTGCACTTGGTGGACAATATATTTGAGTTTTGGACTATTTTTTTGGATTTTTGTGGATCACAGTGTTGATCGAATATAATTTTCACCTTCACTCACCATTGTCATCACGTGGTGTATGCACATTGTATTTGTTCATGTTTATATGTTTATATTTATATGAACTCTTAACACATTGTAGCGCTCCAATCATTTTTCTCAAGCTTCAAAATGTCTGCTCTGAATATCCTTTGGGTTTTCTTGGAAGTAGAACGCCTGAAATTTTTGTTCACAAATGAAAATTTCATTTGTGTTATGTTTTTGAGAAAACTGCAGCAACCTCACAGAAATATGGTAAGAATGTACAAACTCCAAGCTGAATGTCATAGGCCCCTTTCACACATGCGGTACGTTTGTCATCCATCCGTTGACAGATGAAAAACAGACATCAATGTATCTCTATGGAAAAACGGATGTAAATGGATGATCATTTGTTTACATCCGCATCCATCAACATCCATTTTTTTGAAACGGACAAAAGCTCTATTTTTCTTCCGTTAAAAAAAAAAAAGGATCTGACGAAAAAAGGAAGTAAACTGACAAATGGTCCCTTTTTTATCCATTTTTGCATTGACAGTGGATGTAAAAAAAAACTGACCAAACGGATAAGCAGCTGATGAAAAACTGCTGAGCAGCTGAAAACTTCATCCGTTTTGACGTGACTGAATTGATGAAATGAACGGTCCGCATGTGTGAAAGGGGCCAAAGTCATTGAAACCAGCTCCACCCAGTGCTGAGATTAGACTAGAGCTGATTAATCACAACCTGTAGCTTCTCACCTGCTTTAGCCCTGGGGACCAAAGTAGCGGAGATGCCAGAAAAAGGAAATCAAAAACTCTCTGCTGTCTCTTAGAGGCCATAAGAGATTTTTGTTTAGAATTTACCTCTCGGTGTGATCCATCCATGAGGACACCAAAACTTCCAAACTGAGAGCACTGGCAGCGGACGTGTGTGGTGTTCCGGAAGACCATCTCGCAGTCCTTCACTGCCCAGCTCCCTGGGAGTTCCAGTCTGAAAGCAAAGTCACAGTATTAAGGCAATCATAAGTTCTAGAAGAAATCAGCAATTTTTGTTTCCAAAGTCATATGTGCTGTACGGCCTTCACAATGAAAGGAAGTTGGTTTATTTAGTAGTCATTGATTCAAAGGCCAGACAATCCCAATAGCCAAAAAAAATGAATCCACAGCAAACAGGCTTTTGCCTAAAGCGGAGCTCCACCCAAAAATGGAACTTCCACTTTAAGGCCTCCTAACCCCGACATGCCACATTTGGCATGTCATATTTTTTTTTTGGGGGGGGGGGGGGGGCGGTTACCTAGATTTGACAGGTACCCGCTCCCACTTCTGCTCGGGCCGCCTAGGCGGCTCGAGCGGAAATTCTCCTCTCCCGCTCCCTCCCTGCAATCTTCTGGAACTTGTCACAGGTCCCAGAAGATTGTCTGTCCACTCAGGACGCGCAGCGCAACTCGCACATGCGCAGTGCACACCCAGCTGTGAAGCCACAAGCTGTCACAGCTGGATGCCCATACTAGAGATGTCGGCGCCGCGGGGAGAAGAGGGAAAGAACAGAGGCTCCCCCCCAGCCACATTGCTGGACCGTGGGACAGGTGAGTGTGTTTATTAAAAGTCAGCAGCTACACTTTTTGTGTTTATTAAGTCAGCAGCTACACTTTTTGTAGCTGCTGACTTTTACTAAATACAAAAACGGGTGGAACTCCACTTTAAAGACAACCTGACACTTTGCACTTTCACTCCCTGCAGCTAAAGCACAAATTTTGATTTTGGATTTAGATATTCTTTAGGCAAAAAATTTGTCACAACCTTCCTGAAGTGTCCAAATACTAAAGTAAGGGTCTGTCGTATGTGTTACCTGCACTGCTTGATATATAACGGCCTCTGCAACTTCTGACTTTAAAGCAAATCTTCACTGCAGCTGAGCACCACAAACCAAAAACATTATTTATATTATTTTTAATTACTCAATATATTTTTATTAGTTCATAAAGGAACTTTTATTGTTGCACAACAGCAATGACAGAATCCAATAAGATTCTAAGGTGTTGCAGCAGAAACCTTCCTCATAGCAATGATGTTATGAGGAAGGCTTCTGTTGAAACGCATTAGCATCTAGTTGTATTCTGTCATTGCTGTTGTGCACTAATAAAAGATCCTTAATGAAGAAGCAATTGGGTTGATGGCTCATGTTTATTATGGATCTGCATTGAACGCTATAGCCAGTGCACTGACACTCTGCTCATACACCTTCAGATATAGCGGTATGCTTGGGTGAGTCTTTTTGTGTTTCGAAAAACATTATTGAATTCCTTTGTAATATTCAAAGCAAACTGTCCCCATCCATCCATGTCTCCATGCTTTATTTTATTAAGAAGTCACTTTGAAAAACACCCCCTACCATCTCTGGCCGTGGCCATCTTGAGTAAGGGCAAATGATTCATGTAGCATTTACTTCCTGGAATCCATCTGCCCTTAGCTCAAGTATGCACGCAGAAGAGTGTTCTAAGCTGAGAAATCCCCTCCTCCTCTCCTGAAGTCTCAAAGGATGTATGACATAATTTGCCTAGGCAGGAAACCAGGAAGTAACTCAAGAAATGTTTTAAAAAAAAAAGAGCTTAAAACAAGTAAATGTGTTATACTTTCGAATTTATTCTAATGCTAGCAGCATGAGAGTTAAAAATAATTAATGTTGATTGGGAGAGTGAAGTTTCACTTTAATGTGCCTTTGTCTGACTGGGTACTACAGACAATGCTGAGGGTCTGTCTTGTTATAGAGAGTGTGGAAGGGATGAAGTTGGTGGAGGTTCTGCTGGGCCTGGAGAGAAATAAGAAGACAAAGACATACTGGCTGGACTGGTTCCACTGTACGCAGACGGGCTTGCTTCTGTTCACTGTTTCCAACAGCTGGAAATCTAATATTAGCGGTGTCTTCAGGTCCCCGTGGATAAAGGTCTGGTCTCGGAGTATGGCAACACTCACGATGGGTGAATTCATGACTGGATTCTTGGGAAGCCTTAAAAAAACATAAATTCCACAATATAATTATACTGCAGCACAAGAGGGAGA
Organism: Pelophylax lessonae; assembly: GCF_965119305.1. Lineage (NCBI taxonomy): Eukaryota > Metazoa > Chordata > Amphibia > Anura > Ranidae > Pelophylax > Pelophylax lessonae. Next base: position 26,726,755 of record NC_138775.1, on the reverse strand, counting down.
TATTTTAGTTCTGGGCTAGTCACCGGAGTTGCCTGTGGTCTCCCTGCAGCTGATATTGTTCCCAATACTAACTTAGCATGCCTTGTTCTGCACTGCAGAATGCTGTGGAGGCGGCCATCTTGGTAGAGGCAGTCCTTTGCTTCCCCATGATCTCTGAAGACGTCAGCGTACTGACGAAATGCGTAAGTGGGAACGCACGCAGTGACGTCACAGGAGAGAGTGGAACGCAAGCTGGAATCACCGCCGTCCACTCTAGCTCCAGCGCGTGACTAATCACCCATACGGCTTTTAACATTTTAAACACTCATGTTACCATTGCAGACTGTTTTATAACCCATAGATGGGTAATACAAGTTTTATACATACTACGCTATCCAGAGTCTCTCTACCCTTTGGTTCTCACCCGTGCTGTGAGTGAGGAAGGCAGGAAACATCCCCATACCTGAGTGAAGTGACTACATGGGAGATTCAGCACCAACCTTGGTCAGGGTGACCACTTAAGCGCCAATTGGTCTTGTTGCTATATAGTAGTCAAGAGCAACAATATCTGGGGAGTGACCCATCTATAGTCACCTTGGATATTGGTCGGTGAAGTCCAGACACCACATGGCTGGTGGGGAAACCTGTTTCTAGCACTTGCACTTTAATTTTGCACAAGGACCTTTATATATTATTTTGCACAAGGAACTTATCAAATTTTTGGACTTTTATATTGTCACAAATCACATATCACTGTATTATTTTAAGAGACACAGAGCACTACTACTGTCACCTTGATGCATCATGCACTTTATATGAATTTATGGAATTACTGCATTTATTGAGGCATTGTATATTATAGGCAAGTGCTGTAGGTAGCCCTTATATATAGTGGCTAATTATTTAACTTTGCTTCCTCATGTCAGAGCCTTGAGCAAGCAGAACAGCGAGCAGCACTGTAGTGACAGCACCGAATCTCTCTACAAATTTAGTGACACCAGTAGAGGCAGCAATGCCTGAGATCTCACATTGTAGATACACAACTCTGAGGCTGTAGGTACAGGGATGCCTAGAAACACCCACAAACCAGGAAGTGCACTGCTATCTTTTTCTTTTCAATTATTTATTTTAAAGTTTCAATCATACACCACAATTGGACAACTCTAACATGGGAGTGTGTCCATATATAGGTATTACAAAAAAAAAAATTAATATATACCCTCTACCAGTTCCAAGTTGAATATCTCAAGCAGAAAATGGGTCAGAGAACTCTACATATTAAACATAAAGGACATTTTAGTCTCGAAATTCAGCAACAAAATCTCAGGAATTACGATTGTATGGGCAGCTCAAGAAGGGGAGGAAAAAAAAAAGGGGGGGGGGGCAGGGGGTGGAAATTCTAGACACAAGCCAAGGGTGATGGTGCGCCCAACTCTCAACTAGAGGCAAGGCACAACAGCAACCAGGGTACAGGATCTGGGTGTAACTCGGGAAGGACCGCAGGGACTGGTAGTCTGTGGAAAATTGTTCCAATAGAGCTAAAATTTGGGATATTGTTCTTTATTGTTGATCGAGGCCATCAATTCCTCCATCATATAAATTGAATTCATCTTGGCCAGCCATAAGCCAATTATTGGAGCTGTAGGTTGCTTCCAATACAGGCTTTGGCTTTAATAAAGTAGTTTTAAAGGCAGAAGGTTTTTTTTTTTATCTTAATGCATTCTATGCATTAAGATGAAAAGCCTTCTTTGTGCAGCAGCCCCCCCTAATACTTAATAAAAAAAAGCTGTTCAGTCGAAGGGATTGCATGAGGACTCGGGGGCATACAATGCGATTAGAGGAGAAGCGTTTTAACCTCAGGCAACGTGGGGGGTTCTTTACTGTTAGGGCTACAAGACTGTGGAATTCTCTACCACAAGAGGTGGTTTCTGCGGGAAGTATGGTGGCTTTCAAAAGACTACTAGACGTACATCTCAAGGATCAGAACATTCAGGGGTATGCGAGATGATTACAGCCACACACACCTACACAGGTTGAACTGGATGGACTATTGTCTTTATTCAACCTCACCTACTATGTAACTATGTAACTATGACACAGCTCCTGATCTTCATAACCATTGGGTTATACTAGCCCCTACAGGAGCAGGACATTAGGCAGAAAAAGAATATGGGTACGCCTATGGGCAGTCCCGGGGGTATACTCCCTCTCCCTGGTATAGGTATTCCATTTTGTTACAAGCGGTGTCAGAAGATTTACAACTCCACAGAGGGGAGGGTGCTGTGTATGTCAATAAACATCAGAGAAATGGATTTTACGGTAAGTCAAAAATCCCATTTTCTCTTTCGTTCATCGACGGACACAGCTCCGGATCTTCTTAACCATTGGGATGTCCCAAAGCAGTGTCAAACATGAGGGGTGCGAAAAAAATTCCCCAGGCTGAACAGTAGCCAACCAGGCAAGAGGAGCTCAACCAAAACAACTGAAGCCCACCTGAAAAAAAACAATACACCCACAAAGAGGATCAAGACCTCTAAACTGCAGCCTGCAAAATCTTGCAGCCAAAAGAAGCATCCGTAGATGCCAACACATCCAATTCAGAGAACTTTGTGAAAGCGTGTTCCCACAACCTGGTGGCCGCCTTGCAAACCTGCGTCACTGATGCCCAGGAGGCACTAAGCGCCTAGACCAGGGGTGTCCAAACTTTTTCAAAGAGGGCCAGATTTGATAAAGTGAACATCCGTGAAGGCGGACCATTTTGCCTGACATTCTTTGGACCAATAAAATTAAATGCAAATTAACTATTTTATGCAAAGTTTATTGCAAATGGCATACTTTTCCATTTCGTCACATGGATGACAAATCTAAACAGGTGTTATGCCAGTTATCATGGAGAGAGTGCTGGTCCTGTCATAGTAGCGCAAAATTTATTTGTGTTTTTAGTGCTCCCTAATCAGGCTAAGTCTGAGGCCATATCGAGCAAGGGATATAAAGCTGGTGGGGGTGGGTGTTAACAGTGTATTCACAAGTAACATGGGCGTTGAAAGATCCAGAGATCCCAGTGGTCCTGAGCAGTGCTCTGGGATTCACAGGGGCCACAACAATAGACTTTTCCAAATGACCTGTGGGGCCGTATTAAAGCAGCCTGGGGGCCGCAATTGGCCCGCGGGCCGGACTTTGGACATGCCTGGCCTAGACGGAAAGGAGGAACCTGACCCTTGATGGAATAGGCCTGAATAACCGTCTGTCTGATCTGATCCATCTGGAAATGGTCACAGAGGAAGCAGACAACCCTTTCCAAGGCCCATTCGTGAGCACAAATAGTGAGTCTGACTTCCTAAACGTAGCTGCCAGGTACACCCAAATTTCCTGGACCACATCCAAGGCATGCAAAGCAATTTCCTTCTGATGTTTTGGCCTGGGACACAGGGAAGGCAACAAAATGTCTTTATTCAAATCAAAATCAGAGACAACCTTCAGGGAGGAATGACGGACAGGAGCGAAGAACCACCTTATCTCTGTGAATCACCAAGTAAGGTGAACGACAGGATAACACCACCAATTCCGACACCCTGCAAGCAGAATTGATAGCCCCCAAAAATGCCACCTTCTGAGACAGTGTAAGCAAGGGAATCCCCCGAAGAATCAAATTGAGGTCCCAAGGCGCCAACGGGAATCTCACTGGAGGAACCAAATGTCGGACACCCTGAAGAAAGGTATGCAACAGGCAGTGTGTGGCCAAGGGTTGTTGGAAGAAGACCACCAAAGTCGACACCTGGCCCTTGATGGTACGCAAGGCCAATTTCTGTTCAACCCCCCATTGAAGGAAGGTCAAAATCCGAGCCACCGAGAGGGAGCGAGGATGAACACCAAGAGACTCACACCACGCAATGTACGTCTTCCAAGTACGGTGGTAGATCTTCCTAGAAGTAGATTTCCTAGATTTTAACAGTGTTGGAATCACTGACTCAGATAAACCTCTATCTATCAGCACCTGGTGTTCAACAGCCAAGCCATTAAAGCCAGTGACTGTAAAGCAGGATGGAAGATTGGTCCCTGGGACAGCAGATCCTATCCCCTTCACTGTGTCTGTGACACTGCGGATCTGGTCATTTTATCCTACCTGAAGCACCTTTATCTTTGTCAGGAGGAAGCAACCTATCCATACTTATCAGCACCTGTGTGTGCAAAAAGCGGGTTTGTCTCATTATAATTTGTGAGCCAAACCAGGAGGTGAGCGGCCAGCATTACTATTAATGCACCAAGTCACTTTATGATATTGAAGCACCAGCACTTGGTCACTTGATACCAGCACAGCATAGAAGAAATTACCCATTTTATATGGACTTTTTGCACCTATTTTAATTTCCACTTGTGTATGCTTACAGTATGTGTAATAAATAGATATATTTATTCGCACAAGCACTTATTGTGACACTAACTATTCATTTATAGAAGTATTCTCATCATTCACGGAATTCGTTTTTTATCACCTGGATCATTTTATTATCACAGAATTTTTAAGAGCACTTGCACCTTTTTGTGATACGTATTTATAATTATTTATTTATTTATTCACAGATACATTATTTTATTAGATATACACTTTGCTTATACTTATTGTATTTATCCTTTGGCGCTACATACTCTATACTTTCTGGATTGTCTTGGTGTTAAGTGAATACACTTTATGTTGGCAGCCATCGGTCCCCTTATCTGGCTTTTAAGCAATTCATTGGGGTAAAACGTTTTTTTATATTAGTCTGATTAATAATTTTTATAAAAATATGCACTGTTACTATACTGACACTGGCAGAGAAGGGGTTAACACCAGGGGCGATCAAAGGGTTAAATGTGTCCCTAGGGGGTGCTTTCTAACTGTGTAGGGGATGGGCTTGCTGTATGAACACAGAGACCTGTGTTCCTAAATAGGAGAAACACAGGATCTTTGTGTTCATCACTGACAGAACAGCGGTCTTCTGTGTTTACAATGGCAGACCGCTGTTCTGTCTCCACGGGGAGCGATCGCGGGTGCCCGGCGGACATCGCGGCCACCGGACCCGTTGATTGGCTTCCCCTGTAGCCAGTCGGCATAGGCATGCCCCCACTAGAGGTCCAGTGAAGCGACGTACAGGTACGTTGTTTTGCGGAGATAAACTGCAGCCCCTGGACCAGCTGGTCCGCAAGCTCAGCAAAGGCAGAGGGCTGTCCTCCCTCTAGGTCATGGCGTAAAAGCTTAGCCCACTCAGTCAGAGTTTGCAACACGAGGGCAATGGTGAATACTGGCCTCAGTGCTGAACCAGCCAGAGTGTACATATTATGGGCCACAGCCCCAGCCCCAGCATTCCTGTCAGCCAGGTCCTTAAAGACCGGGGACTCTTCAACCGCAATCATGGTTGCCTTATTTAATCTGGAAACCAGGGGTCCACCACCGGTGGAAAAGTCCACTTCTTAATAAGGGACTACTCATAGGGGTAAACGCCTAGTAAATTGCTTATGAACCCCAAGGGGACGCTTTGGTCACCCCCACCTTTTAGCGACAATTCTGTCAAAATAGGTGGGCAAAGGAAACACCTTTGCCACTCTGGATGGCTTGTGAGTGCCAAAGAGAAACTGGCCCTCTATCGCAGCTGCAGCTGCGTCCTTCATCTTTAAGGTCTCACGCACAGATACAATCAGTGCTTCCACCAGGGCCTTTTCATGCACGGTTGCAGATGTGGAAGAATCATCCTCCCAGCAGGGTGACCCACATCCGCGGCGGCCGAATCAGATTCAGGATGTAATAAGATAGATGAGGCAGGGGAAGGTGGGGGTCGCTTTTTGCCGTCACCCGAAAACCACCTCCACCCAGGACACAAAGTACTCCAGGACCGCCGTCAGTGCGTCAATGGATGGTTGGGACCCGGAGGGCCTCGCAGCCTCAGAGAGTGGGTCAGGGGGAGAGATGTGCTCCAAAGACTCCATGAGTCACCAGGGGACCCCACAAAAAGTGTAAAACACTGCAAATGGACAACTCCCACCGCGCTGGCAGCCAGTCGCCAGGCACAAGCACTAAGTGATCCTAAACAGAGTGGGAGAGAACCCCACCAGACTCACCAACCAGCAGGAACAGGCACCTGCAGCCACCAGGATAGTCTGTACTCCACGTGCGGCGATCAGGAAGTGAAAAGATCCAGGAGTCAGCACCAGGGGATGAGGAGGGGCTCCCACCGCTCCCACAGGGCTACACTGTCATGGCTGCCGCTATTTTCAATGGCAAACCACCGCAAAATGGCCACCGGACTACACAAACATGGCTACATGCATAGAAACACACATGCTACAGCAAAATGGCGGCCCTGCACGGCACCACAAGGATTCCAGGGACCCAGGAGGAATCCCTAGGCCTCAAGGACAGACCCAGACAGGAGCTCTCACCAGGGACAACCCCCCCCCTGCACAGCCAATCGTCCGGTCACCAGCGGTGCACCCCCCCGGCCCCCATAGCCAGCACAGTGCCCTGCCCCCACCCCAGGAGGTAGAGCACACCACCCACACAGCCCCAGCATAAGTGGAGGGGTGGGGTAGGATAGGGGAGAGATGAAGGGGGGGGGGTGCCTGACGGGGAGGAGGGGAACCCGGGGGCCCGACCATCCCAAGGACGGGCCCACGTCCACCCCAAAACCTTCCAGGGGAAGAGGGGGGACAGCTACTCACCATACCAAGAACCAGGCGGGCACCACTCCAGAGAGAACTCCTCACCATCGAAATGGGTGGCTGTCAGCCAGGAGGAGCACTGCAACTCAGGTCGAGACCCAGTTGTATGTGACCTCGCAAGGTGTTTAACTCGCAGGCCAACCTCGTCCAGTGGGGCTATGTCGCGGCCGACCTAGCGTAGAGCTGAGGTCTGCGCGCGCTCGCTGGCCAGACTGGGGTGACCACTGGATCTAGATTATTCAGCCCATCGCCCAGTCTGGCAGTTGATTGTGGATCTTACAGGAAAAAAACAGGAGAACAAATTTCTATCTAAAAAAATTTGCCAGGACCAGAGATCCCAGCAAAGAACTAGGTCCTTACTCCTGACTAGGCGGTCAGGAGTACCTATAGAAGGGAGAGGGAGTATATCCCCTGGAACTGCCCATAGGCATAGCCAGATTCTTTTTCTGCCTAGTGTCCTACTCCTGTATTGGGCAGTATAACCCAATGGTTATGAAGATCAGGAACTGTGTCTGTCAATGAACGAAAGAGAAAAAAGTATTTTCGAATACTGCGTTGGCACAATTACCATTTCTAGATGTTCCCAACAGCACAGCAAATCTTCACTTTTTTTAGTCCATGCTGACTTTAAAAATAGTTATCAATCAAACTGTCTAATCTGAAATGCAAATTAGGAAGCACAGATCGGTTTGTGTGTCCCTCCTAGAGGCCGTGGAGCGAATGGGGAGTGGCTCACCTGAGGTTCCTTTTGTCGGTGCTGTATCTGCCTGGAAGCAGGTCCCCGAGTGTTCGGTAGACTAGCAGGACAAGGATAGTAGCCGCAGGCTCTGCATCAGGGATCGCTCTCTTTGGTGGGGGAACAGCAGTCGTTAAGTTATTCTCAGGGTTGGTTGGAGTTGGTAGAACTGTAGGAGGAGCTATTGTAAGAGAAAAAAAAAATCCATCAATGGAAATCTGGCAGAAACATGTCGCTGAACTCTCTAACTGAAATCTTAAATGATAATACAAAGGACCCACGCTTGGTCAATAAATCAAGTACAATGAGCAGCTGCTGTTCACCCAATAGGGAATTAACTGAAAAAAAGGGGATTAATAATCAAAAGTACTAAAAAGTAAAACCACATAAGATAGTAACCACAATAATTTTTTTTTTATAAATTCTTTTTATTGAAAATTTTATAAAACAGAACAAAAACAGAGCTTACAGGGCATACCCATGCTTAAGGGAACAATAAGAAAACCAAGGGAAAGAGGCGGAGAAAAAAAAAAACACAAAACACTGAAAACAACCCCATGCATCGGTGCGCTCAAGCCATACAGGTCGATCGGCACATTGGATATGATAAGGATCAGGTTAGCATTCAGGGCTATAATGTAAGAAGAATTGAACAGCCTAGTCATTCAGGACCTGGACGTCGGAGGGGTAGCCACAATAATTTAAACAAATAAATATAAAGTGCTGACAGTGCTATATGCAATAATACCACAATTAAATATAAGTGCAAAAAAAGGATATAAAAATATGTATATATGTGCAAAGAAATGTGTGCAAAAAAAACTCTAGTCCATTCATAAAGTGTTAAACAGTCCATAGGAAAGTCCAAAAAAACATGCCAATGTGCTCAAATAGGTGCTTAGTTTCTTAATGCTGGAAGGTGCTCATCAGTGCTGCAAAGGTGCCACACTCCCCTCTTGCACCCCTACTCACCAGAAATGAAGACCCACTCTGGGTCAAATGTAGCCTTAATGGTGAGTATGGAATCCTAATATGTAGTCTGGGTACCATCCAGCAATAACCGCTCACTCGCAAGTGACTTTTCCTTTGCGGGCTCAGCCCAAATGGAATAAAAAGAACATAGCAAAGTACTGCTACAATCTTATTTAATAGCACAAGTAGCAGAATTACTTACAAAACTAAGGTAAAAATTGCAGTAAGACAATAGTGATGTGCTTCCTGGAACGCCGTCTCTCATGCGTTCCACGGAGAGACAGGAAGTGATGTAGGTGGTTAGGAAAGCCGGAAGATACGTCTTTATTGCTGGATGGTACCCAGACTACGTACTCACCATTAAGGCTACATCACTTCCTTTTTATTCCATTTGGGCTGAGCCCGCAAAGGAAAAGTCACTTGCAAGTGAGTGAGCGGTTATTGCTGGATGGTACCCAGACTACATTATAGGATTCCATACTCACCATTAAGGCTACATTTGACCCAGAGAGGGTCTTCATTTCTGGTGAGTAGTGGTGCAAGAGGGGAGTTAGGCACCTTTGCACTAATGAGCAAATTCCAGCACTAAGAAACTAAGCACCTATTTGAGCACATTGGCACATTTTTTTTGGACTTTCCTATGGACTGTTTAACACTTTATGAATAGACTAGAGTTTTTTTTTTGAGCACTTAGTACATTTCTTTGCACATATATACATATTTTTATATCCAGTTTTGCACTTATTTTTAATTGTGGTATTGCATTTAGCACTTTGCATATAGCACTGTCAGCACTTTATATTTATTTGTTTAAATTATTATGGCTACTATCTTATGTGCTTTTACTTTTTAGCAAGCGCTGTGATTATAAGACCCCGTTCTCACTGGGGCGACTCGTCAGGCGACCTGGTCGCCTGACAAGTCGCCGTGGGTCGCCTGCCATAGAGCAGCACAGGACCCGTTCTAATAGGAGCGACACAAGTTGCTCCGACTTAGAAAAAGGGTCCGGAGCTTCTTTGGGGCGACCTGGAGCGACCTGCATTGACTTCAATGATATGAAGTCCGTGCCGGCCGCTCCGAGGTCACGGTGCGAGCTGCGCACCGCGACTTCACAGGTCGCCCGGCAAAGTCGGGTCGCCCCAGTGTGAACGGGGTCTTAATCCCCTTTTTTCAGTTAACTGAAATCTTAGTTCCTAGATGCCAGGCTGACCCTTTTTAAGTTGAGTTGCTGACTCAAAGTAAGTTTGCAGAAAAGGACCACTGAATTTGTTTATTTGAATGTGTCTGGGTCAGTGACTCAGAAAGCTGGTGAGTCATCATGACAGCCAGGCAGCTAGCAATCAATCAATGGCAGCCCCTGCATTCCCATCATGACAAGTTATATTTTTTTTCACAAAAAATAAGAAATGCACATTTTTTGCAGGTAAAGAAATGTGCATTTCTTATTTGTTATTGCAGAAGCCTATAAAGCATTGCACCAGTGATCAGCAGATTCACTGGTGCCATGCAGGTCACCTGCAGATCTGTCACTATATTGGCTTCCTCGTACCTCATGCAGTCACTGCATCGGCTTCCTCGTACTTCTTGCGAGGAAGCCGATACATTCTGACAGGAAGGATTGAAAGAACTACTACGGCGCTCACAGCACCATGGTAGTTCATGGAAAACTACAAGCTGACAGCTGCAAAGGCTGCCGAACCTTGTAGTTTTCCGTTCACAGAGAGATGTGAATGAGTGATGCAGCCGGGTTTTTTAAAAATTTTGACAGCTAGTGAATAGGAGAGTATTACCCGCTAGCTGCCACAACAGGGGAGCGGGAGGTGCGGGGTCCGATGCATTCATAACATGTTATATCTCGAATAAGGGTGTAACAGGTTATAAAAGGTGAACTTATCCTTTAAATCAGGGATCCTCAAACTATGGCCCTCCAGCTGTTGCAGAATTACACGTCCCATGAGGCATTGTAAAACTCCGACATTCACAGACATGACTGGGCATGATGGGACTTGTAGTTCCTGAACAACTGAAAGACCAAAGTTTGAAGACCCCTGCTTTAAATCATGTCAGGGAAGAATTGTAGAATAGGCTATCTAACTCAGTAAAAGGTACTCTTTGCTTCACTCTACATACTGTAAGATCCTATAAATAAAAATGTAAACCCAAAGATGGGAGTTTGATATATTGAAAGAGACTGCCAGACTAGAAAACTGCTGCAGGTGTGAAGCATAGGCACCTAGAGATGGACATACCTGCAGAAACCTTCAAACCTACCTGTCCCATCCTGTTTTGACACTCCTTATTGTCACATTTTTATTGGCCACTGAGGCCAACAGTAGCGTGTTTGGGTGGGGCTAGTAGCAAGCATTTACACAATAAAGATCCCAGAGTTTCAGGACTCCTGGGATGCCTTAGGAAATAGCATTTGGAAAAATCTACAATTGGGTAACAGTGATTGTCCAAGAGCAAAGGTCCGTTTTATGTAAAGCCAAAACTTTTTTTTAACCCCTTGCCTCCACTTGCCTGCCCCCCCCCCCATGGCCCTTTAAGGGGATTTAAAATGCTGGAAGTGTGAATTTGTTATCTGGATCTAGCTGGACCTTTCCCTGTCCTGTTCTTTCATCCCCTTTCTTTCCTCTCTTCTGCTCTCCCTTACCTCCATTCCTGCTCCCATTATCTCTCCTTCCCACCATTTTGCCTTTCCAGCTTATGCCTCCCCCAAGTGCTCTACCTTAGCGTTTGGGTTGACCTTAGGCACCTGGCTCTACGTTTTGAGCATGTTGTTTGATTCACCGTTTGTAAGATTGTTCGCATTGGAGGTCTGTGAACCTGTATTGATCTGTCTTATACCATCCTCCCGGGGCACAGTTTGTTCCCCTTGGGGTGCCCGGGGGGCGATGTCAGACTTCTTATGGATATGTTCACCCGACTGTATTAGTATGCTATGCTGTAATGTTATGTGTAGTTGATCTATCTTTTTGTCATGCCTGCTACACCTTGACCCATATGTACCGCTTTACTTGGCTGTTTACCCTTGTTTACTTGTCAAACTCAATAAAAATCTATTGAAACTAAAATGCTGGAAGGCAGAGCCGAGCTTTCCAATCATGTGACTGCTGTGATTAGCTGTGCCAACAGTCACATGATCAGAAGCTCCTGATTGCAAGTATACATTGGGAGCTGCCTGTGACAGTTTAGTTGTTGCACTGACAGTGCGCTCTCAGCACAGAATAGCCCTTCCCTGTGGACGAATATGTGTCGATGATAAAACCCACCCAGACGCTATTTATATGTGTATGGCCGGTGGCAGGTTAAACATTTAGGAGCATGTTACATATTTACTTTCCTATGCAGCCACCTCCCGGCACCAGAGCTCCCTGCTTTGTGACACCGGGCAAGGGATCATCTTCCCGCAACCACTGTCACAATTCGAAAACAGCGCAGATGTACAGGGCTCCACCCACACGGTTTCCGGTGAATGAGTAGACTACAAGTACCGTCAGCCTTTGTGGCTCATGGCTTGTGGTTCTCAGGGAAAGGCGCTGTGCGCTCTTGTAGTTCATTAATTCTTTCTGCCATTCAGTAACTGTCTGCCTGTACAAGAGGTACGGGCAGATAGCTTACTGAGAGTCTGCAGGATCCTGGTATTGCACCTGCGATCTGCTAAGTGTGGGTCCAATTCTTTAAAGCACGGGGTCTCAAACTATGGCCCTCCAGTAGTTCAGGAACTACAATTCCCATCATGCCTAGTCATGTCTGTGAATGTCAGAGTTTTACAATGCCTCATGGGATGTGTAGTTCTGCAACAGCTGGAAGGCCGTAGTTTGAGGATCCCTGCTTTAAAGGCTCCAACGTATATAAAAAAATAATGAATGCAAATTTTTTTTACCTACAAAAAATTTGCATTTTTTTTTTTTAAACAAAAGGTAAACTTATTAACCTTTAAACCTTATGAACCTTTAAAGCTGAACTCCATCCTTACCTTTAGTCTTGCACAGTTGTACAGGCTCATCTCCTGTAATGAAAATGCAGTCATCTCTACCAAGGCTCACTTACCCTGACAATAATAAGTCATCAGATGACGAATTACATCATTACCTTCCATTTTAGGTGGCTTTAGGACAGAATCAGGCAGCACCACATGAGTATGGGGATCCCATGACGTCTGTCCCCGGAACAGACTGCTGTGATATCTGGGGAAGTGCCTTCTGGGAGGGATCTGGTTGTCCACACGTTCAATATTTACAACTGCAACACATAAAAAGGTGACACAGCGAGTGAATACTCTGCAAAAGGCAAACACGACTTTATCAGACCTGCTAAGGCTCACCAATAAATAACACAAGGCAAACCTAGATGACAACTAAAACAATACAAAATACTCAAAGACAGTACTAAATTCATAACTTAAGCAGCAAATTATGTACAACGTAAACAGAAAAAAATTATCTAATTTTTTTTTCATTCAATACAAGTGCAAAATAATAAGTTAAAGTGCAAATGCTTGTGCAAAAGTTCATAAATTCCCTCAAAAGTCAGACTCGTAGCAATTCATATGTGACAGTTCATATATTTAACTGAAGGTGTCTGCACTCTCCTACTTCCTGCTGGAAAAACGTGCTTCTGCCATGCACCATTCAAGCAGCCTCTTACCAGACAATGTAGATTATAAATGGTCAGATAGCGCTAAAACATGTCTCACACCACAAGGTATCCCAGCCTGAGATTCGTCTTTGGCTTGGATCCTCTCTGCCACCATCAGATGTCATCATCAAAATAAAAATTGGTACAGATCCAGCATGAAGTATGTAAAACCCAGATTTATTACACGCCAATTGTGCCAGGAAATCTTACATAAAAATAGCACAAATATGTATTACCGCTTATAACTTTTACAATGTAGCAGGCTGAAACAAATGCACCAGGCTCCAGCCAGCATGTGTGTGTGTGTGATGATGTCACCTCGTAGCCACGCCCTACGCGTTTCATCGTAAATTACATTGTCGGGGGACTGATGGATCTGTACTGATTTTTATTTTGTATTGTTTGGCGATTTGTATCACAATTAAATGGTGGCAGCTTTATTCTGCTAGATTTAAGAACGTAGCGCAGATTATTATATTATGACAACCAAAATAAGCCACATTCCAGTATTATCAACTTCAGCTTAGAAAATGATACTTGTCAGGGCTCGGCTCCTGCTATTTAACGAGCAGCTCTTTTCTTTCAGTGCTCAGAAGCTGCTCAGCTGTCGGTTAATTACCAGTCACTAACTGTTACCACAGTGACTCCTCTGTTTACTATTAACCTGCCTCATTAGTCCAGCCTACAGCCAGTCACTTTTTTCTATTTAAACTGCTAAGCCCATTTCCTCCTTGCCCTTGCGTGGTCTATGATCTCTACGTGCGTTCCTTCCTGTGCTTCTGTGTATGACTTGGCCTGGCCTACTTCCCTTCCGATTCCTGTTCCTGATTTTTGCTCCTGACTACGCTGACTTCCGGTTTCCTGACCCCAGCTCGTCTGATTACCTGCTATGGCATCCAAACCCTGGCTTCTGTTTTTTGACTACATTCCTGAATTGTGTTATTTTTGCCATTTAATTAAAGGTGTGATCTTAATTGCACTTTCTGTCTCCATCTGGTTTATGGTTCCTGACGATATATACATCTTAGGGCCAGTGTGGATGAATTCTGATGGGCAAACACAGCGTGCTTTTCACGTTAGATTGAAATGCTTCTGAATGCCATTCAAAATTAATTTAGGTGCAGTTGAGTAAGTTCTTCTACTTTTGCATTCAGAGAGAAGCACTTTAGAACAGAACAAAAGCCCATAGACACCGACCCTTGGGCCTCATTTACACTTGCGGTTGTTGGGGGGCAGTACAAACACATGACTAAGCAGCGTTTTTACTGTCTCCCAAGTTGCAAAGACAGGGGTGCATATGTGCTGCAGCAATGATGCTTGGCATCATGGTGAGGCATAAATTACCCAAACACCGCATTGAGTGGCTTATACCACCCCACAAATGCGATCCAGTCAACTAAAATAGGACCGTGCCTCAACCACATGCAATGCATAGGTTACGAAGCAGTGGCATGAGCTTTTAGGGGACATAACACCTCCTCCTCACCAGTCAAGTGCTCTCTGAAGAGAAGCATACCACAGATCTCTCTTCAGATGGCTAACAGAAATGTAAATGAGACTTTACTGTATCCCAAAACACACCTGTAACTGCAACAAAATTATTTTTATTTTCAGCAAAATAGAGAAGGGTTAGAACCTCTTTTGGATTATTTTTACTGCCTTTCTGTCTCAGTGACAACTGTAGGCCTCAGGTCCAGGAAGTGAAGGGAATTCTCTCCAATGGGGTCTCAGGCAGCAATAAGAACTTTGTAGAAGAATTTACTCCTCCCAAGTCTATCAAAATTAAAGTAAAAGTTTGGGCTGGACTTTGACTTTAAAGTGCACCTGAGAAACCCACATCAAGGGCAACTGCTGTATGATGAACTGACTTCTGGGTGGGAGGGATCTGCACGCCTCAGCAGCTAAGCTCACCCTACTACTTCCTTTTAGAATTCACTCAGCAGCTCAACTCTTATTGCACCCCCCCCAATCCCAGCAATGACTCAGCATTCAACTCTTCTTGCTCCCCCCTCCCAACAGTGACTGTGCAGCTCAGCTCTTCCTCCCCCCACCCCCCCCCCCCCCCACCCAGCAGTGACTCAGCAGCTCAGCAGCTCAGCCTAGCCAGCACAGAGAAAAAAAATACATCTGCTGAACACTTACCAATATTTGGAGTCACCAGTCCAACAGGGTTCAGGTAGGTGAGTTTCATGTTGCGGGCCAGATTGCCAGTGTACTCTCGAAACAGCTCCATGAGCCCAGCGCTGCCTCGCTCAGTGTGCAGTAGGGTCTCCCAGTGCTCCCTATTAGAAAGCATGAGAACGGAGCTCCCTGCTCTAAATAGATTCTACGACAGAAACCAGGACAGGTGATATTAAATACATTCTAAAAGCAGACATTCTAAAGCAGATAGTAAAACATGTACCATAGGTTTTTTGTTTTCAGCTGTAAAAGTCCATGTATTTAGGTGCATGAAATAAAAGAATAGGTGCACTACTGTGGTTATCTGCCCATAGATCTCTCCTCCCTCTCCTAATTACCCAATATGTAACAGAGACCTTACAACAAATGATAACTCTAATACTAATTATGTATGGCTCTTTTTGATTGGCTTAAAAAAATACCTATCTTACTGAAGGCTTACAGGAAAAAAGGGGTCTCCGGTAAGTGCTATGTTGCACTACAGAAAGATGTGGCTCCTAGCCTACGACATAAGATTTGCATATTAGAGTGATCAGAAACACTGAAGTTGTTCTAGTCATTTTCTCAGCAGCTCACCTCTTCCTCCCAGTAGTAACTCAGCGGCTCATCTCACCTTGCTCTACTTTTTAGTATTGACTCAGCAGCTCAGCTCATCCTACTCCCCCCATTCCAGCATTGTCTCAGCAGCTTAGCTCCCCTTGCTCTCCTCTCCCATCATTGACTCAGCAGCTCAGCTCCCCTATTTATCTGAGGTACTTATATGGTGCTGACAATTTACGCAGCGGCTATATATGTATATATATATATATATATATATATATATATATATATATATATATATATATATATATATATATAATATATGTATATATATATATATATAATATGTATATATATATATATATATATATATATATATATATATATATATATACACACACACACACAGCATCTCACAAAAGTGAGTACACCCCTCATATTTTTGGCAATATTTTATTATATCTTTTCATGTGACAACACTGAAGAAATGACACTTTGCTACAATGTAAAGTAGTGAGTGTACAGCTTGTATAACTGTATAAATTTGCGGTCCCATCAAAATTTCTTTGGTCGACCATGGCGAGGCCTGTTCTGAGTGGAACCTGTCCTGTTAAACCGCTGTATGGTCCTGGCCACTGTGCTGCAGCTCAATTTCAGGGTCTTGGCAATCTTCTTATAGTCTAGGCCATCTTTATGTAAAGCAACAATTCCTTTTTTCAGATCCTCAGAGAATTCTTTGCCATGGGAAGCCATGTTGAACTTCCAGTGACCAGTATGAGAGAGTGAGAGCGATAACACCAAATTTAACACACCTTCTTCCCATTCACACCTGAGACCTTGTAACACTAGTGAGTCACATGACACCAGGGAGGGAAAATGGCTAATTGGGCTCAATTTGGACATTTTCACTTAGGGGTGTACTCACTTTTGTTGCCAGCGGTTTAGACATTAATGGCTGTGTGTTGAGTTATTTTGAGGGGACAGCAAATTTACACTGTTATACAAGCTGTACACTCACTACTTTACATTGTAGCAAAGTGTCATTTCTTCAGTGTTGTCACATGAAAAGTTATAATAAAATATTTATAAAAATGTGGGGGGGTGTACTCACTTTTGTGGAAGACTGTATATATTATACGCTTACATTAGTCCCTGCCCTCAAGCCTACAATATGAGGTCCCGAACCCAAATTCATACATACACATACTAGGGCCAATTTAGACAGGGGCCAATTAACCATCCAGCATGTCTTTGGAGTGTAGGAAGAAACTGGAGTGCCCAGAGGAAACCTACACAGGAACAGGGAGAAGATGCAAACTAGAGGCAGGTATTGTTGTGGTTAGTATTTGAACAGATGACCCCAGTGCTGCCACTAAGCCACTGTTCTGCCTGCTTCCCTCCCCAGTAGTGGCTCAGTAGCTTATCTCACCTTGCTCTACCCACTTAGCATTGACTCAGCAGCTCAATTCATTCCTACTCCCCCCTACCAGCTGTGACTTAGTAGCCCAGCTCTCCCTTCTCCCCCTTTTTTAGCAGTACTCAATGGCCTTCTAATCTCTAATGTAAAGGCTGTGACACAAAGCAGACAATTAGGCTACAATGACAGCAGCCATTAGAGCCAGAGGGAATTGTAGTGGCAGGAATCAGAAATTCCTGCTGCGGCTCTCAGGGGATAGGTGTGGCCACCGGCCCAGTAAACTATATTGACAGGTCACTGGCAGCCACAGCTATTCATAGCCCTTTACACAGCCAACAAGTACCTGCGGTGATTGCTGTTGAACACATTTTGTGTGCGTCCAGCAGCAATCTCCACAGGTAATCACTGCCCTGCAGAGAGCTCTGAAGAGCTGCGGCCGCCGGCGACCTGTCATTATAGTGAATGGGGCCGGCAGCTGCACCTAGTCGCTGAGAGCCGCAGCAGGAACTACTGCTGCAATTCGCACCGCTCTTAATTGCCGAGGTGAATGTAGCTTTAATGGCGAATCTAAAAATGGTATGAACATCACCTCTGTGTTCCAGCCTTAGGCTTGGTCTCACCTCAGTAAACTGGGCATCTTGAGTAGCAGTTAGTCCGAATCCTTCTTGTCTAATCTCAAACTGCATGAGATGTAACAGCAGGCGGTACGTAATGTGAACATCGTTTCCAAAGTACTGCTCCATGTGGTCAGTCACAGAGCGAAGACGCAGGGACAGCTTTTTGGCCTCAATGGTGTTAAGCTCAGTCTCATTCCTCTCCAAGCTCTCCAACTAAAGGGAAACACAAACAGGGCTGTCTTTAACCAATTGTTTAATGCAATCAAAATTTGGTTGAAATCAGTTGAAACTGCTCAAAAAGTACTCTGCACATGGCCAGTAGTAGGATTAAGGTATGAAAACAAAAGCTTTGATGGAAATAGATATACTGTATCCCGGGGAAACATTGGGGGAGATTTATTAAAACTGGATAATGCAAAATCTGGTGCAGCTCTGCATAGAAACCCATCAGCTTCCAGGTTTTATCGTCAAAGCTTAACTGAACAAGCTGGAAGTTGTTGAAAAGGAAATTTTTTGAAACCACTTTAAGACCGGAAGGATTTGCCCCCTTCCTGACCAGGCCCTATTTTGCGATTTGACACTGCGTTACTTTAACGGACAATTGCGCGATCATGCGACGCTGTACCCAAATAAAATTGCTGTCCTTTTTTTCCCACAAATAGAGCTTTCTTTTGGTGGTATTTGATCACCTGTGCGATTTTTATTTTTTGCGCTATAAGCAAAAAAAGAGCGTCAATTTTGAAAAAAACAATATTTTTCACATTCTGCTATATGACATTCTCAAAAAAAAAATGTAAAAATCTAATTTTTTTTTACATTTTAGGCCAATTTGTTTTCTGCTACATATTTTTGGTAAAAAGAAAAAATCGAATAAGCGTATTTTGATTGGTTTGCGCAAAAGTTATTGCGTCTACTAACTACGGGAAAGATTTATGTCATTTTTATTGTTTTTTTTTTTTACTAGTAACGGCGACGATCTGCGATTTTTTGCAGACTGCGACATTGCGGCGGACAGATCGGACCCCTGACTGACATTTTTGACACTTTTGGGGGTACCAGTGACATTACAACAGTAATCAGTGCTATACATATGCACTGTTACTGTAATAATGCCATTGGCAGGGAAGGGGTTAACCCTGTGGGTGATCAAGGGGTTAAATGTGAGCCTTGGGGAGTTATTCTAACTGTGGGGGGCGTGGCTTCTGAAATGACCATAGAGACATGTGATCCTATATAGAAGGATCACAGGAGCTCTGTGATCATTTCAGCGAGAAGAACGGTCAGCTGTGTTTACAACAGCTGACCGTTCTCTTCTCTCTCAGCGGGGAGCGATTGCGGGTGTCAGGCGGCAATCTGAGCTTCCTGACCCGTACCTCGGCTTCCCCGCTGCCGAGTGGGGGCAGGAGTGTGCCGCCGGCGGAGCGCGCTTGCCCCCTACCTAGCTTGCCGCGCGCGATCTACATAGGTCTACGTCGGATTGCGCAGGAGAGCCAACCTGCCGCAGTAAAAAGGCGGCGGGTGGTTGGGAAGTGGTTAAATAGCAAACATCTCTATACTTACCTGCTCGGTGCAATAGATTTGCACAGAGAGGTCCCAAATCTCCTTTTCTCTTTGGCACTCCTGGCCCCTCCTCTATGTCCAGTGTCCCCATGGGAAGCCACTCCCCATGCTGCCTCCATTGACACAGACAGTGGGACTTGGCCCTGCCCCCACATCACTGGCTTTGACAGCAGCGTGTGCCAATGGCTCCCAATGCCCCAGCAAAGCCAGTGAGACCCAAAAAAGAGAGGAGAGGACAGCTGCAGACATGAATAGCGCTGGATCGAATAAAGGGCTCAGGTAAGTAAAAGAGGGGGGTGAAGAGGATACTGAAGCCTAAACATTTTTTACCTAATGCAAGGAATGCATTAAGGTAAAAAATGTTTAGGCTTCAGAATTACTTAAAGTTAGAAGCTGATTGGCTACCATACACAGCTGCACCAGATTCTGAGTTCCCGAGTTTTAGTAACTCTCCCCCATAGACCAATAACCTCTGCTTTTACTTACCAGTGCAGAGAGTTCCATAAATGCTGGAGAAGTGCAGTTAAACAGGTCCGGTTCCATCCAGCCCTTAACGTCATCGCAGTGGCGGATCGCAGCCCCTGGAAGATGCAGAGGAATCTTAGTTGACATAAAGAACCCTTTTTACTGCTGCAGAAGCGCAAACACATTAAGAATCGCAGCAAGCTTCAAAGGCAACATTCAAAGCACAAGCATCTATGAGATCTGAACGGATTCTTAGGGAATTGTAGAAGGTACAAACGATTATTTTAAAGGCTACGCCCATCCTAGTAGTAAAGATTTTTTAGTGGAAAGCAAAACACCAGGCAACACATAAAATCAACAGATAATGTGATAATGGTATACCTGCTACAGCAAGAAAGTCCATTCAGTCTACGTCATTCACAAAATATGGATTCAACCTGCTTTTTACAGTGCTTCTGAACGGCCCTTCAGCCTCCTCTCACATGACTCCATGCTGCAGCATTCCTCTCTTACAGTTACAGAGGTCAGGCCTTAGAACCAGGGTACATATGTCCAAAGGGATACACAGGGTTGGATGGCCAATGACACAAGGTAAAGCTCGGGGATTTAAAGTAGAGACACTCAGGTAGGTTGGTCATGTCCATCACACCCATTTAAATGCTAGAGTTTTATACCTGGTTGGAGTGTTTCTTTGATTCTTACTTTTCCACTCAAACTAACTTTAGTCCTGGATGGGCGTAGTCCTTAAGGCAACAGGTTAGTAAGGAATAGCTGAACACTTTTCTTAACTGAGCTGTAGGGAAGGTTGGCAAGGCAACAAAATTTAGGGGTGCCGGATGCAGGAAAATTGATCATTTAAATGAATTGTAAAGGAAAACCGTACAGCATGTAGTAAGGAGGCAAATAATCAGTATATCAAATCCTCACCTGATCCTCTTATGCCTGAATAGTGGGGGGAAATAGGACACAGGGTGGAGAGGAAAAATACTCATTAAAACCACACAGTGGACCCTCATTGTCACAAAATGTTGATCTGCAAGGGTTCTCATTAGACGTATATTATAACTGTAGTAGTGTTAGGAACCAAAGGAGGACAGAAAAGACGGGAAGGGAAGGCAAGGAGTAAGAGGAGATGGGATGATGGAGGGTTAGGGGTGGAAAATAGAAAGGGACTTAAGAGAATGGAAGGGCTGTGAAGGAGATAAGAAAAGGAGAAGGGAGGAGAAGAGAGGAGAGGAGGAGGGGAGAAGAGAGAGGAAGGGAGGGGGAGAAGGTAGAGGAGAAGAGGAGAGGGGAGGGGAGGAGAGGGAGGGGAGGGGGAGAGGACGGGAGGGGAGAGGAGAGGGGAGAAGAGGAGAGAAGAGAGAGGAAAAGAGAAGTGGAGAGGGGAGAGGAGGGGAGGGGAGGGAAGAGGAGAGGAGGGAAGAGGGGAGAGAAGAGGAGAGGGGATGGGAGTGAAGAGGAGAGGGGATGGGAGGGAAGAGGAGAGGAGGGAAGAGGGGAAAGAAGAGGAGAGGAGGGAAGAGGGGAAAGAAGAGGACAGGGTAGAGGAGGGGAGGGGAGGGGAGAGGAGGAGAGGGGAGGGGAGGGAAGAGGAGAGGAGGGAAGAGGGGAGAGAAGAGGAGAGGGAAGAGAAGAGGAGAGGGGAGGGAAGAGGAGAGGGGAGGGAAGAGGAGAGGGGAGGGAAGAGGAGAGGGAAGAGGAGAGGGTAGAGGAGGGGAGGGGAGAGGAGGGGAGGGGAGGGAAGAGGAGAGGAGGGAAGAGGGGAGAGAAGAGGAGAGGGGAGGGAAGAGGAGAGGGGAGGGGAGGGAAGAGAGAGGAGAGAAGAGAAGAGGAGAGATTTGAGCAGATAAAAGCAAACAAAGGAAAGAGGAGAATGGAAGGCAGAGAAAAGGCTATCAACGTTTGTGGAAAAGAAAGGTGAGAGGAAAAGAAAGAAGAAAGGAGAACTGATGAAAGCAAGCAAAAACTAAAAAGGAAAGGGTACAGGATAGGGAACATGAGAGGAAATGGGAGAGAAGAGAAAAAGAAAGAAAATGGAAGCCTGAAGAAGAGAAAACAGCAAACAGAAGAGGCAAAGGTTAGGAGGAGAGAAGAGGGCTAATAGGTGAGGAAAGGGCAGAGAAGAGAAAAGGAGAAGGGAGGAGTGCAAAGCAGAGGGGAGAGGGAAATGAGAGGTAAAGGGAAAGGAGGGTAGAGAGGAAAAATGGAGGAAAGGAAAAAGAATAGAGGAGAGGAGAAGAAAAGAGAAGAGAAGAAGATAGGAGGGGGAAGAGAGGAGCGGAGGGGAGGGGACAGGAGAATATAGGAGAGGAAAGAGCAGAAAAAGGGGCGAGAAGAAGAGAGGAGAGAAAAGGGGGAGAAGAGGGAAGAGAGGAAAAGAAAAGAGAGGGGAGGAAAGAGAAAAGGAGAGGGGAGAAAAAAGAGAGAGAACTGGGATAAGAAACTTTATTTAAAGAAAAAGGGAGGGATAAAGGAGAGAAGATATAACTGCCAGGTAAGACTCCTTTAGGGTTGGTCACACAATAATAAAACAGTAGAATATTTTTGAGCCTATATGGCATATATAGTGCTTCACACTAACAGGTTAACACATTACCTGGCGTCTTACAGAACAGTAAAAAGCCGCAGGGCTTCTCTCCAGCTCCCTGATCGCAAACTGACAGCGGAGCATAAACAAGGTAGGCAGCAGTCAGCAATGTTTAGCAATGTTCTGCTCAGAGTCTGGCGTACATTGCTGGAAATATTTGCAGTGAAATGCTAATTTGGAGCAATCTGTTGAGCGGGTGGACAGATTTTGTCTGGTTCTCAGTCTGGAGGAGGATGATGACACGACAGACTCTAAAACATTTTTTTCGGGATTGCAGCCCTGCTTTACTTACCCAAGGAGCCCTTCGGGCAAGGAACGGCAGCAGGGAGTCCGGATTTGGTCCTTGGCCACCAAACCCCCGATGTTAGCGTTTTGGGACAGCCATCGTATATCACTAGAAGGCAAAGGGATACAGATTACTGATCAGACTCTGGTTATGTGACATCATCTGCTGCTTTGTACAAGTCCACCAATCTACACCAGGGAAAGCTTGCTTATATGTCATTCTCTGTCTGATCTATAATTCTACTATATTATATATTTACCATTATGAAAAAATGAAAGGAAAAATGTAAAAAGATATTAACTCTACATGCCAACCTCCAGTGGGCTCCTTGAAGCAAGGGTGACGTCACTAAGCCTCACCGCCACATTGGCCCTCTATCCCTAGGGATTCCACCGTCTCCTCCTCCTACCCCTTAGGCCCTTCCTATGCCCCCCCCCCATCCTGGTTATCTTCGTTTCCCAGCCTCTGGGGTTCTCTAACCATACCCTTCTACATTTTTCCCCCACTCATGCTCGCTCTCCACCTAGCTCCCCTTTTCGCCTTTAGCCACTATTAAAAGATTTTTTTTACCTTAAAGGTAATAAAACCTTTTACCATTAGAACCACTTTCGGAGTTCCAGTAATTTTTTTGTGTATTTAAAGTCACCAACTACAAAAATTGTAGCTGCTGACTTTTAATAAACACACACTGACCGGTCCCACGATCCAGCGATGTGTTCACCCTGGCTGTGTTCTCCCCGTGTCCCCCCTAGACGGGGCCGGCATTTCTACTATGGGCACCCCACTGTGACAGCTTGCAGCTTCACAGCCAGGTACCCACTGTGCATGCACGAGCGGCGTTGCGCTCTGTGACTGGTCCCAAAGTCTTCTAGGACCTGTCATGTGTCCCAGAAGACTTCGGGAAGAAGAACTTCTGCTTCCGATCGGCTGAGGCGACTGGAACGAAAGTGGGAGCACGTACCTGTCAAATCAGGTACCTGCTCCCCCCCCCCTCCTCCCCAAAAGCTCTGTTTCACAAACAGGAGGCCCTAAAGCGGAAGTTCCACTTTTGGGTGGACCTCTGCTTAAAAGCATAAGTTCACCTTCCTGAACGTGTTACATATTACACCCATGTTCAGCCTCAGACCCCTCCGCCATGTGGCAGCGAGCCGGGAATCTTCTCCCTGTACTTATTGCTACAATTCAAGGAGAGCACGGCCATGCGGGGCTCCACCCACATGACCAGATCCCTGTGAATCAATGGACTACAAGTACTGACAGCCTTTGCGGATGTTGGCTTATAGTTCTCAATGAACTACCCCGGCACTGCAGAGCGCTGTAGTAGGTCATGGATTCTTGCTATCGGTGTAAAACTGCCTGCTGCCGGTACAATGTATGGACAGACAGCTTACAGTGACAGTCTGCAGGAGACCTGCATGGCATCAACGATGCATCAGTGATTAGCAGGTTGCCTGCTAATCACTGATGCAATTCTTTCCAGGCTCCTAGAACAAAAAATAGTAAATGCCCATTTATTTACCTGCAAAAAAATGTGCATTTATTATTTTTTGTTAAAAGGTGAACTTATCTGTTAACAAAGTAACCTAGTACGAAGCTTGTATTCTATTGGTAACTTTACCAAAAGCTGAAAGGTAAGATTTAGGGTTTGGGTGGTGGTAGTGCTAAGGTCAGGCCAAGGGTTAAAGTGGTTTAAAACTCAAAATATGTTTTTACCTTAATGCATTTCCTTCATTAAGGTAAAAAAAAACCTCCCTAAACACCTGACTGAGTCACCGATCAAGCGCCGATTCATTCTCCTCTCCTCCTGCTTTCACAGGAGACGCTGAGAGCAGCAGGAGCCATAGGCTCCTACTGCAGTAAGTCAAAGTCCTGTGAGAAGGGACTTGGCTTACCTGTGCTGTGTGTGTCTATGAATGCATAGACACACTCAGGGAGGTTGCCTGCATGGGTGTCCCCTTAGCACCTGTCTTGCTGAGGGGGCACCCGGAGGCGAGGAGGAGCAGGCAATGCTGGTTTGGGACTGAAAAAGAGAAGGTAAGAGAGATCCCTCTGTGCAATATCGTTGCACGAAGCAGGTAAATATAGCATCTTTTTTATTTTAATAAAAACAATCTCTGATGATGGCTTATAACACCACCAGTAAATGCCCTTTGCAACCCCACCCATTTGGATTAGCATGTGACTGAATCTACTATTTCCCATGTGACAGTACTAGTGCTTCATAATTGGCCACTCGGGCACATACTAAGGTTACAAAGGGGTTGGGGAGAGATTATGTAGCAATGTGTAAGCTTCAAGTCACAATTTCGACCTTACACAGATCTTATTCTCTTTTCTCCCACTGATGGGGAGTGAAGAAAAGTAAGTACAGTATAAAGAGAGTCAATAAAGTGAACCTGTTACTCTGTCAGAAATGGGCAACTCATAGGTTCAATTTAAAATAGAATTTTTCTTTGCTGCATCTGTTCCCTACCGGCTCTAAGACTGAGAACCGAGCGATTAAACACCGCTGATCGCTTGGTTCTCGGAGCTCCATGAGCAGAGAGCCAATGACTGTCAGTCACTGGCTCTCTGCTCTGCCCCTCCAATCACACTGGAGCGCTGAGCTGTGGAGGAGGCGGGAGCGGCTGGCTTAGGCCCTCAGCGGCTCGCTGAGAGGCTGAGCCATGTGCCGGTCCAGGGTTGTGAGCAGATCCCAACTTCATTGTCGCAATCTTGCCCCAGCCTGGAAAACGGGTCACAAGAGTGCAGAACGAATTGCACTCTTGAGATCCTCAGAAGTACAGCCAAACGAGCTTTAGCTGTACTTCTTTAAGTTGACTCCCCCACTCCAGCCAAAACTTTTTTGTCTCTCTGTGGACTTTTTAAGGTAGGTTAGGTTTATGTAGCTTGTGTCAACAGACTTGTTGATTTATAGCTGCCCCAGTTGCCCTTGCATTGCATTTTGCACACCCCATCGGATCTCACCTTCACAGCCACTTGGTGAGACCTCAGCAAACGGATTGTCACAGCTGTTGCACTGGCGTCCGATCACTCCAGGACGGCAGAAACACTGTCCAGTATCTGGATCACATGACCTTGAGGAGGAGCCAATAGGGTAACAGTCACAAGGCAGGCAGGTGTCGCTTCCTTTGGGGCGGTAATGAAACTCCTGAAATAAGAAGACATTAAAAAACTGACAATGGGAAAAATATGGGTTTTATGGCTAGTGGCAACATCATGAAGCACAGGTCTTCTCAACCAAGGGTCCTTCAGAGTTTGCTAGGAGTTCATTGAGAAATCAGCAATGTTCACAAACACCACTCAGCAGAGTCAGCACTGGGGCAATGGAGCATTTCATTTAATTTCTCAGGTAACCACTGACACCAAATATTATGTTAGTTGTCTGTAAGAGGAACATTGCTCCCACTGACCACCAATGTAAGTAGAATTCTTCCCACTGACCCCCAATGTATGGCACATACTTCCCAATAACCTCCAATGTGAGGACCATTTTTCCCACTGACCACCAATGCAAGGAGCATTCTTTCTGCTGACCACCAACGTAAGGAGTATTCTTCCCACTGACCATCAATGTAATGAGTATTCTTCCCACTGATGACCAATGTAAAGGGCATTCTTCTCACTGACCACCAATATAAGGAGCATTCTTCCCACTGACCACCAATATAAGGAGCATTCTTCCCACGGACCACCAATGTAAGGAGCATTCTTCCCACTGACCATCAATGTAAGGAGCATTCTCCCCACTGACCACCAATGTAAGGAGCATTCTTCCCACTGACCACCAATGTAAGGAGCATTCTTCCCACTGACCACCAATATAAGGAGCATTCTTCCCACGGACCACCAATGTAAGGAGCATTCTTCCCACTGACCATCAATGTAAGGAGCATTCTTCCCACTGACCACCAATATAAGGAGCATTCTTCCCACTGACCACCAATATAAGGAGCATTCTTCCCACTGACCACCAATATAAGGAGCATTCTTCCCACTGACCACCAATATAAGGAGCATTCTTCCCACGGACCACCAATGTAAGGAGCATTCTTCCCACTGACCATCAATGTAAGGAGCATTCTCCCCACTGACCACCAATGTAAGGAGCATTCTTCCCACTGACCACCAATGTAAGGAGCATTCTTCCCACTGACCTCCAATGTAAGGAGAATTCTTCCCACGGACCACCAATGTAAGGAGCATTCTTCCCACTGACCATCAATGTAAGGAGCATTCTTCCCACTGACCACCAATATAAGGAGCATTCTTCCCACTGACCACCAATATAAGGAGCATTCTTCCCACTGACCACCAATATAAGGAGCATTCTTCCCACGGACCACCAATGTAAGGAGCATTCTTCCCACTGACCATCAATGTAAGGAGCATTCTTCCCACTGACCATCAATGTAAGGAGCATTCTTCCCACTGACCACCAATGTAAGAAGCATTCTTCCCACTGATGGAGAATTCTTCCTACTGACTTGTAAATTGTGCATTAGGGACCCGCCTGTGAAGCCGCAAGGCTTCACTGCCAGGTTCCCTCACCGGCAATGGCGGCAACAGCATCCGACAGCCGATGGAAACATCGGCTGCGGTGCCAACATTGCTGGACTCCAGGACAGGTAAGTGTCCTAAGATTAAAACTCAGCAGCTACAGTATGTGTACAGTATGTTTAGCTGCTGACTTTTAATTTTTGGAGGGGGAGAGGGGAGGCTGGAACGCCGCTTTAAGGTTAAACTGCTTCTCCTCTAATCTCATTGTGTGGCCACGTGTCCTCCTACACTCCCTAAGACTAATTATTTTTTTTTCCAATGCTGGGATCACCATTGAGGTATTTGTAAATCGCTATCATGTCCTCTCACAGGCGACTCTTCTCCAGGGAGAATAAATGAAGCGCTTGTAATCGCTCCTCTTAATAAGGTCCTCCAATCCCCTAATTAGTTTAGTTGCCCTTCTTTGGACTCTCTCCCGTTCCAGCACATCCCTTCTGAGGACTGGTGACCAGAACTGGACAGAATACTCCAGATGTGGCCGCACCAGAGTTTTATAAAGTGGCAGGATTATAGTTTTATCTCTGGAATACATCCCCTTCTCTGGAATACATCCCCTTCCTTATGCATGCCAATATTCTTCCGGCTTTGGCATCTGCAGCTTGACATTGCATGCTATTACTAAGTCTATCTTCCACTAGGACCCCCAGATCTTTCTCCATTCTCGATTCCCCCAGAGGTTCCCCCCTTAGTGAGTAGTTTGTGTTTATGTTTTTAGTCCCCAAGTGCATTACCTAAGATTTCTCCACATTAAAACACATTTGCTTTGTAGTTGTCCACTCTATTTTGCTCAGGTCATTCTGTAAGATTTCTATATCCTGATGTGAAGTTATTGCCCTGCATATTTTTGTGTCATCTGCAAAAACTGAGATTGAGCTGATAATCCCGTCCTCTATATTATTTATGAATAAATTGAACAGAATTGGTCCCAGGACAGAACCTTAGGGGACAACCTTGGGGGGGGGGTTCTGTAACTGCTTTAAAAATGTCAGCTGAAGTTAGAATTTTTCTTTTTCACTTGCTTTAGGGCCGATTCACACCATGAATCACATAGGAACACACTGTGCATTCCTGCGTGATTCACATGCAATCAGGGTGCAGTGTGATTTTCGGCCCATTCATTTGCATGAGCTGAAATCGTGCAGGATCACACCAAAAGTAGTGCATGCACTACTATAATAAATGCACAGGAACCACATTGCATGGTACTACTGTACCATGCGATCCAGTGCAGGCAAATGTACTGTGTTTGCAACCTGCATTTGGGGTGTCTTTAAGTTAACATTGACACCTGCTACAGATCGCAAGTGGCGTGCTTTTGAACGCAGTGCGGGAAACACACATGGAAGGAAGGTTTCCTGCACCTCCATCTGGTTCGGAAGTCACTTTACAACTTCACATCCGCTTAAGGACAGTGAACAGGGTGCTAGTGCCACTAATTTCACTGCGGAGCGAACAGAGTTGTCACCCTTTTACAGGAAGTGGAGCCTATGTCAGTGTTCCTCCATACCTTGCAATGACAGTGTCCATTTGTTTTATTGCAGTTTGGATCGAAGCCCTTATTTACGTCACAGTTGCACGGTCCGCAGGTTCGATTCCCCCACCATCCTTTGGGACACTGGTGATCCATCCTAAGGTAGAAATTACAACATCTCATTATTTAGAAGAACAACCTTCCCCACAGTCTTTTACGGGCTCCTTTCCTTTCTGAAATTGCTCACTGTTTCCACTGCACACTGTGAGCTTCTCCCAGTATGCATTAGATGCTGCCCAAGTCAGGTAGAGCCAGCCTCATTTCCTGGTTTGCAGACATCCAGCATCATCTAGCGTTTTCCTCCCCAGCCTGACTGCCCCTGGCTCGCCTCTTTCATTCACTGGGTATCAGTTCTTTCAATTATGGAGGCTCAGCATCCCCTATGGGTGTTACCTATGGCGCTTTTCCACTGCATGGTACAGCTCGGTATGGCTCGCTTTGGCGCTTTTCCACTGCATGATACGTGTTTGAACGGTTCGGTGCGGTTTGGTACAGCGGCGCTTTTCCACTACATGGTACGGCTCGAAACGGCTCGCTTAAACAGTACCACCTCGGTTGGGGTTCCAAGCAGGCCGTACCTATACCATATCCCACAATACTTTGCATGCAGCCTTGATTGTTTGTCACTACTAGCCACTGATTGGTCAGAGAATCGTCATAATCCCACCCACTTACTACTTTAGTGGAACAGCAAACCGAGCCGAGTAGAGCCTATACAGTGCTGACACGTGCCAACTCGTACCACGCAGTGAAAAAGCAAACCGAGCCGAGCTGGGCAAAGCAGTGCCGAGTGGAGCCGAGCCGGTACTCACAGTGGAAAAGCACCACTAGAGTGGTCTTCATGCAAATACAGCCTGCCTAGGAACGCCCACTCCTCCAGAATGGCACCCACCCACAGAGGTATTTTGATATTTGCATAACTCCTCCCAAAGGCCAGCCCACTGCTTGCATCAGTTATGAGGGGTCTTGAGAGGAGTACTGAGGCCGGGTGCTGTGATGTATTCAGGTGCTGAATCAGTGGTTAATAATACCATCAAAAGAAAGCTCTATCTGTCTCAACAAAAATTATCTAAATTAATTTGGGTACAGAGTTCAATGACCAAATTGTCAGTCAAAGTATTGCAGTGGTGAAAAGTGAAATATAGCCTGATAATAAAGGGGGTGAAATAGGTCAGTACTGAAGTGGTTAAAGTAAACTTTTGATTTGGTCATGGAAGGAAAAGTTTACTTTAACCACTTGCTGACTGACTGCCGCAGTTTTACTGCGGCAGGCTGGCTCGGCTGCGCAAAACGATTTAGGGATACGTCAGTCAAACCACTGGTGCGCGAGCGCGCGCCACTGGCGGCACGCTCTTGCCCCCACTAGGCAGCGGGGATGCCGATAAACGGGACTGTTGGCCACAATTGCCGCTGGGCACCCGCAATCGCTCCCTGCTGAGAGAGAGAAGGACGGTCCTCCTATATAGTCTCTGTGGTCATTCCACAATTCCATCCCCCATTCAGTTAGAAAACACTCCCCTAGGCTCACATTTAACCCTTTGATCACCACTGTGTTAACACCTTCCGTGCCAATGCCATTATTACAGCAACAGTGCATATTTTTAGCACTGAATTACTGTAGTAATGTTACTGGTCCCCCTAAAAGAGTCAAAAAGGTCAGTTATGGGTCCGATCTGTCCGCCGCAATGTCGCAGTCCCGCTAACAATCGCGGATCGCCGCTATTACTAGTAAAAATAAATAAATTAAAAAAAATTACATAAATATTTCCCGTAGTTTGCAGATGCCATAACTTTTGCACAAATCAATCAAAAATACGCTTATTGCGATTTTTTTTTACCAAAAATATTTAGCAGAATACAAATTGGCCAGGATGAAAAAATTTTATTTTTAAAAATGTTTTTTTTTTTCAGAACTGTCGCTCTTTTTTTGTTTATAGCGTAAAAAATAAAAATCGCACAGGTGATCAAATACCATCAAAAGAAATCTCTATTTGTGAGAAAAAAAGGACATACATTTTATTTAGTACAGTGTCGCACGACTACGCAATTTTCCATTAAAATAACATAGTGCCGGATCGCAAAAAATTGCCTGGCCATTAAGGGGGCAAATCCTTCCTGTCCAGAACTGGTTTCCATTTTGTAATAAAGGATGATCCTTTATGCTGATTTACCGGAGTGTCGACTTTTCTCTATGGACTGCATATTGTTGGAGGTTATTGGAAATCCCTCAGCATGAGCACCCAGCATCCGGAGCTTCAGATCATGGTAGCGGTTTTAGCACTGTCTCACCTGTTCCACTTTATATTTCTGATAACGCTTTTGAACCCAAGCACAAAGATGTCAACAGCTAAAATAATGTTTCCTTCATTTATAATGAGCCATCTTACCTGTGCTCGCAGTATCTTCCATAGTGGCTCCCCGTACACTCACAGGTATAACCCAGGGGGGAATTCGGCTGATGACGGCACAGCCCCTTATTCTCACATGGATTCAGCTGACAAATATCCACACAACTCTCCCCAAAATATCCTAGAGAAGAAAACAAAACTCCTGTTACATGAACCTAAAGTAGGTATAAATTACACTACTACACTGCTGTAACAGATGTTAAATTCATCCTCTTTCAGCCACCTTCTGTCCACATGCACTTGCTCCAATGTCAGCTGCATATCAATGCTTTGGACTAACTGATGGTGACAACAGCATCCCATGCTTGTTCAATAAATGTTGGCATGGTTGCCTTAGTCTGAATCAGTGATGCGTGTGGCAGGGAGACAACGCAGGAGGCAGTTGTCCCCCTATACCTGAAAGTGCCTTAAAGCGGAGGTCCGGCCTCAAAATTGACTTTGGCCCATTCTCTTGCTCTAGGTCACCTGAAAAAGAAATGGATAATGACGATTTTTTTTTTTTTTATTTACTTACCTTGTTTTTGAAAAAAATATACTTACCTTCCTTCCACTTCCTCCCTCTGCGGTCGCGGCCCGCGCCGTCTCTTCCTGCTTGCATTGACTCCTGGGAGCTGAACATCATCGCTCCCAGGAATCAATGCCCCTGCACCGGCCCCACTCGTCACTTCCAGTGCAGTCACTGCATTCCCTGCTAAACAACTTCTGGGCATGCCCAGAAGCTGTGCAGGGATGACGCGCCTGCACCGGAAGTGACGAGCGGGGCCGGTGCAGGGCATTCTGGGACCGAAAAGGACAAGGAAGAGGACGCTCTGGCTTCAGCTGCCCACACCTGAGATGGCAGCGCTGGACAAGACATTTTCAAGGTAAGTATTTCTTCTAAAAGGTAAGTGCAACCTGGGACAGTTCAGAGGCTATCCATTCTGAAATGCACGAGCCCTGACTGTCGAGGGGGTATTGTTATCTAAAAAACGATTCTGAGGCCGGAACTCCGCTTTAACAAGGACCTTTATGGCAGGCAGTTTATTGATGCTGCAAATTTGAAAACAATTGAAAACCTTTTTTTTAAACTACTCTAACGCGTTGATGTTTAACAGAGATTTTAGGAATTTTTTTTAAACCTACTTTAAAGTGGCTGTAAACCCCACTCATTAAATTTGACCTAAGCACATACTGTATATATGTAGTGTTTACTTATCTCTCTCCAAAGCTCTGAGTGCAGTGTCTTCCTGCTGCTCCGTTCCTGTTATCAGTATGATAACTTCTGACAAGTTCTTTATCACACGCGAGAACAACAGCAGATGTTCCTTTGTTTCTTTGCCTATGTGGAGTGTGTGTGTGTGTGTGGGGGGGGGTGCCTTTCCTCCAATCAGCTGTCACACAGTGTTAGCCCAGACTCCATACCCAGTGCTGGAATATGCAGAAAGTTTTCTAAAAGGATCTGCACTTTCCAAAGAGTGTAGAAAGGGAAAGCCAGCAGTAGAACTTGTGTAGAGAGATTTCTTTCATCTCTGTGTATCATCTGAGGCTGTTCACTTCACTGGGTATAGGAGGGTTTACAACCACTTTAAAGTGTCTAAAGCTGCAAAGGAAATGGCTTAGATTCTGCTCAGGGGGTTACCCATATTGTTTTTACATAAATCATTGAGTTGCATACCTGGGTTGCAGACACAAATATGGCCCAGCCATGTGTCAACACACGAGCTGTTCCCCAGGCATGGGTTGGGATCACACGCACTCTGAACGCTGCAGCCAGTTTTAACATTCAAGATGTTGCTGGGTTTTGGCAAAGTGATCCCACTCGATGTTTCTCCTAGACGGAGGCCCTAGAGGGCAACAAAGATAGAGAAGCGAGTTAGCAAATGTAATTTTAAATATCAACATTAGAGTGTGTCTAAAGCATTTTTATTTAGTTTTGGCTAGAGAAACAGTCTCCATAGTTTTGGCTAGAGCAACAGTCTCCAAAGTTCGGCCCGGGGGCCGCATGCAGCCCTTTGCTTGACTTTATCTGGCCCTTGGGGAACTATTCCATTCACTGATACCAACAATGAGGCATAATACCTGTCACTGACATCAACAATGGCGCACCTTTTCCTCCCACAGTCACCAGGAAAAGGGCACAATTCCCCCCACTGACACTATCGATGGGGCACAATTCTTTCCATTGATACCAACGATAAAGGACAATTCCTTGCACTGATATCAGCGATGGGGCACAATTCCTTCCATTGATACCAACGATGGGGTACAATTCCTTCCAGACACCAACGATGGGGCACAATTCCTTCCACTGATACCAACGATGGGGCACAGCTCCATCCATTGATACCAATGATGGGGTACAATTCCTTCCATTGACACCAACAATGAGGTACAATTCTATCCATTGATACCAATGATGGGATACAATTCCTTCCATTGAGACCAACGATGGGGTACAATTCCTTCCTTTGATACCAATGATGGGGTACAATTCCTTCCTTTGATACCAACGATGGGGTACAATTCCTTCCATTGACACCAACAATGGGGCACAATTCCTTCCATTGACACCAACGATGAGGTACAATTCTATCCATTGATACCAATGATGGGATACAATTCCTTCCATTGAGACCAACGATGGGGTACAATTCCTTCCTTTGATACCAACGATGGGGTACAATTCCTTTCATGTATACCAATGATGGGCCACAAGTCCTTCCATTGATACCAACGATGGGCCACAATTCCTTCCATTAATACCAACGATGGGGTACAATTCCTTCCTTTGACACCAACGATGGGGCACAATTCCTTCCATTGATACCAATGATGGGGCATAATTCCTTCCATTGATATCAACGACGGGACACTGTTCCTCCTACTGACACCAACAACAATAAACTTTACACAAGCAAAAGTACCCACCTTTGATTCTTCAGTCCATCTCATTTTTTTTATCTGTCTTTAGTTATTAATGAAGAAGGGGGACCCTTGCAAACCCTGGAATGTGTTGGCTTTTTCCCAATGAATTGAAATAATATTTTATTCTGGGGAGGCGCTTTTATTCCCAAATCCTTGGTGCCCAACCTGCAGCCCTTTGGCACTTTTTGTGTGCCCCTCGGGGCTCCTATAGCAGGTTCACAGTCTCTGACAGTCTCCTACACCATGTCCACAGTCTCTGACTATCTCTTGTAGCAGGTCCTCAGTCTCTGACCATGTCTTGTAGTAGGTTCTCTGTCTCTGAACATCTCTTGTATCGTGCCCTTAGTCTTTGATGATAATTTGTTGTGTCTGCTGTCTCTATTAATGAATTTTAACTAAAATTTATGTGCGGCCCCTTTGGTGACGTAATATCAAGAAAGTTAACAAACACTACCCTACCCAGTCTGCATGTTTCTATAAGGGTCGATTGCAAAAGTTCTAGAAAAAATAGAGCTCCCTGTAAATTTCTAAGTAAAGGATAAGTCCACCCTAACACTAAAATCCCTGCATCTATAGACCTCCACGATCTAACACTAACCTATCTAGCCCTGTAAAGAAAACTCAAAAAAAGTTGATAAAAAAGGGGATAGGGCTCTCATTCAACATTTACTATCATCTGTATTTAATTGCTCACCTGTATACAGCCTTCTAGTCCATTCTGCACCTCCTTGGGTCCCATAATGCCTCCAACGTACAGGTGCTTTACCCTCAATCCATGCAGCTCATTACCAACACTGACTGTGTCCTAAAGAATAATAGGGCAAGAAAAACTTTATTAATTTTCATGCCATGATATCCTGCACTCACAGTATGTCCTCAAGTCTTTTGAATTGTATGGCACCAGGTATCGTTCAACCTGAGGACTGAGGACATCATGTGGTGGAAAACAATTACTGCGGAGGACAGTGCTGTACAGGAGGTGAGTTTTGTAGGCAAAACCAGTTAAACTTTAAATTCCTTTTCAGCTAAAAAATTGAAATAAAAAGTGCATCGTAACATAAGGCATTATTTATCATTTTGACTCTTTCTAATGAACTGACTAAAAGTAGAAGAAAACCCCAACTATAAATATTCTTAAAAATGTTCCCTCCCCCTCCTCCTGCCTAATCTGTATAAAAAAAAAAGATCTGCATACTTACCTGTTTTTAATCCGCTTTCATCCTGTCATGTGATCCCACAGCTCCTGATCCCCTGTGTCAGTGAGCGGCTGCTGCAGGGGAGAGGAGGGAGCGCCAACAACAGCTGGGACATGAGAACCTATGGGTGAGTTCATTGCTCCCTGAATTCACAGGCGTTATCAAGCGCTCCCTTATGCTGAGTTACAGGGTCACGTGACTGGAAAGGAATGTATTGAACATAAGTAAGTACAGATCTTTTTCATTAGGGATCATCCGATTATCGGCAAAGCCGATATATCGAGGGCCGATCTGCACTTTCCCCGATATATCGAAATCGGCCCCGGAGTTTACCGATATTTCGGGAAAGTGCATGTAACGGAGTGAAGCCTGCAGCTAGAGACATCACCCCGGTATCGGCGTCCATAGCCGAGGGTCGGCTGCCTTGTAATGACAACCGATATGGCTGAGAAGCCGCTGGGCTGTCATTACAAGGAACGGGAGGGGACGTTCCCCCCCCCTCCCGCCGCCTTCGGTGTCTCGCCCGGGTCTCCCAACCCCGGGAAACCAGCCTGCACGGCTGCCAAAAACCCGATCTAAGCCGCATTTGGCTCTGATCGGGTCTCCATGCAAAAACCCGGAAGTGATCTCATGACATCACTTCCGGGTACTCAGCGCCAGAATAATAAAACGACAGCATTCAAAACAGCCAAACTTGGCGTTTTTTTTTTAAATGTATGAAAATATCGGCGCATATCTGCCGATACCGATATGCATTGGCCAAAATATCGGTATCAGCAACGAAAAACCAATACCAGTCGATCACTACTTTTTATACAGGTTAGGCAGGATAGGTAGGAAGCAGGGGGAGGGAACATACAAATCATTAAACTCATATTTATCACATTGCACTAGAATACGATGTGTTGAGTCCTGCCTTTCTCTGACATCCCAATTAAAGCATTAGGAATCTGAGGTCTCCCACTTTCTTACATCTACTAATATGTTACCTGATAGAAGCCATAATCCAAGATGATGGTGACGACGTAACGCGTGTCACGCCCACTGCGGACGTCGCGAAGCTCCATCTGGAGGTCATGCCACCGCCCGTCATTTACCTGCATCTGGTCCAGAAGAAGGGTGGAGGTTTTGCTGGAGCCACGGCTGACAGAGAAGGAGACCAGGCCAGAGACCAGCTGTAGGTACAGGAAATGCAGAGATTTTCAAGTAAAAATCTGGGAATGGAGATATTTTAGTAGCAAAACATGGAATTGGCTTTTTAACACAGAAGGAACATACATGTTCAAGCAAAGCCACAAATTAGGAGTTTATTGCTTTGTTAGGTGCCAGTGAATTACTGTGCATCTGTTCTGTACATTCATCAGCCCTTTCTTCTAAAACTATACATACATTGCTTCTCCTCATTACATCAGAGTTCCTCTTTAATTCCAAACCTGAAATATTGTTTAAAGGCAGAACTCTGGGATAAGTAAATATGGTCTAAATACATTCATCATGTGTGTTTTTCCTTAATCTTGGTGTGCTTTCTGTATTTCTACAAAATATGTGCAGTAATCCAGTGTGAGACTTCCTGTAATAAAGACCCCTCACTGCTGCTCTCTCTCCTTGTGCAGGGTGACTGGTCTTGTCTCCGCCCCCTCCTGTAGTTTCTTGCAAGTAGCCTGTAGTTGGTGGAGCCTGCTGAGCCCCTCCTACAGCTCTGCTCTCTGCAATGTAGAGCACAGTGATGGTGTCATTGCTACCTTTACTGGGTTTATTAACCTCTTGACCTCCGGAAGATTTTACCCCCTTCATGACTAGGGCATTCAGCACTGTGCTACTTTAATTGGTAATTTCCCGGTCATGCAACACTGTACCCAAATGAGATTTACGTCATTTTTTTCACACAAATAGAGCTCTCTTTTGGTGGTATTTGGTCTTTGATAACGCCCAGGTGGGTGGGCGAAACGCGTTGACGTATTTCCGGTGCGGCAAAACCATTGACATCACTTCCTGGTATCCGTGGAACGCACGCTAGCGGCGTTCCCAGAACTAGTCTGTATCAGTCCGTAGTACCGACTATTCCTTACATATGTAGCTATTTTAATACCTTTGTAAGTAATATCATTTTCGGGAAATAAATGATTAATTTACGGGCTTCACTATGTGGATTATTTATTCTTTTTGAGCTGCCCAGAGCTACTATCCACAAGGGGTCACAGTAATAGAGCGCCAACCTATAGGAGATTTCTTTGGTTATATACGAGTCCTAGCCTATTTGACCCGTAGTGGAGGGTCTATCGCTTCCGCTGCCCAGAGTAACCATCTATAAGGGGTCACAGAAATAGAGCGCCAACCTGGAGGAGATTCCTTTGGTTATATACCAGTCCTAGCCTATTTGACCCGTAGTGGAGGGTCTATCGCTTCCGCTGCCCAGAGTAACCATCTATAAGGGGTCACAGTAATAGAGCGCCAACCTGGAGGAGATTCCTTTGGTTATATACCAGTCCTAGCCTATTTGACCCGTAGTGGAGGGTCTATCGCTTCCGCTGCCCAGAGTAACCATCTATAAGGGTCACAGTAATAGAGTGCCAGCCTGGAGGAGATTTCCTTTGGATATATATTAGTCCCAAGCCTATTTGACCCTTAGAGGAGGGTCCATCGCTTCCAGTGAGTAGGGTCCGAGAAGGGGATTGAGACACTCTGCACTGGTTGTAATTTGGAGCACCCCAGCACTTTTGTTTGCAGCACGACCAGCACTTTTTCCAATCATTATATTGCACATTATACTGGACTTTTTTTCAGCACTATTAGCACTTTTCAGAGTATTTCACTTTTTATTCAATATATTAATTTAAGCACTAGTGCACTTTCTAATCATTCAGTAATTTTTATAACACTAATTTATGTATTTGAGAGGTATTGCTTTTGTCATTTTGCAAGCGCTGTTTTTTTCTGTTAATGTTTTGGTGGTATTTGATCACCCCTTGGTTTTTTTGGGTTTTTTTTTAAAAGAAAAAAATGGAAAACGGAACAGAAATGGAGCGGAAAAAAGGCCGAACATCTTGCAAAAAAAAAAAAAAAAAACAATATTTTTTACATTCTGCTATAAAACATCTAATTTCTTCATAAATTTAGACCAAAATGTATTCCACTACATCTTTGGTAAAAAAGAAAAAAGTGTATATTGACTGGTTTGCATGAAAGTTATAGTGTCCACTAATGATGATAAATATACTTTTTTTTTTTTTATATACTAGTAATGGCGGTGATCATCGACTTATAATGGGACTGTGATAGTGCGGTGGGCTATTTAACACTAACTGACAATGGGTGGAAACTGACTGACCCTGACACTAATACAGTGATCAGTGCTAGTACTGTACACTGTCACTGTACTAATGACACTGGCTGGGATGGGCTTAACATCTAGGAGCAATCAACAGGTTAACTATGTGCCTAACAATGTGTAATGTGTGCATATGTGCTGCTTTTACTAATCGATGTGGCTTTACAGGGAGAAAAAAAACAGCCACACGGCTGCTCAGTGTACAGGGCTCTCTGCTGTTAGTAAACACAGGGCTCTGTATTGAGATTCGTTAAAGCGGAGTTCCGGCCACGGGGGTGAAATTTAGCTAAAAATACCCCCGGGACAGTCAGGGCTAGTACATTCCACAATGGATAGCCTCTCAACTGTCCCGGGTTGCACTTACCTTTTAGAAGAAATACTTACCTTGAAAATTTCTTCTCCAGCGCTGCCATCTCAGGTGTGGGCAGCTGAAGCCAACGTGTCCTCTTCTGCGTCCTCTTCTCCCAGAATGCACCTGCACCGGCCCTGCTCGTCACTTCCGGTGTGGGCGCGTCATCCCTCCACAACTTCTGGGCATGCCCAGAAGCTGTTTATTAGGGAATGAGGTGCCGCACCAGAAGTGACGAGCGGGGCCGGTGCAGGCACATTGATTTCTGGGAGCGATGACGTTCATCTCCCAGGAATCAATGCAAAGAGGAAGTGACGGCGCGGGCCGTGGCCGCAGAGGGAGGAAGTGGAAGGAAGGTGAGTATATTTTTCTTCAATAACAAGGTAAGTAAAAAAAAATAAAAATCGTACCTATCCATTTTTTTTTTTCAGGTGACCAAGAGCAAGCGGATGGCCCAAAATCGATTATGTAGATTTTGTGGCCGGAACTCCGCTTTAAGCTGATCAGTTATGGCTGGGATCTGCTGATCCGCTTGTGCTGTACTGAATCAGATCGGGCTGTGCGCACCCCTTACCAAGAAATGGCGGATCACGTACATGTACGTGATCTGGCGCAGAGCGGCCCACCCTGTCGCCTTATATGTGCATTGGGCAGTCACAAAGTGGTTAAAATATTTAGTGCACATATAATTTTTGTACAATCTCCTTTAGTTTTACCAATTTCACAGGAGGACCTGCATAGATTATATCCTATCAAGCCAGCCCCTGCACTACATAGTTGTTGGTGGATCTTAAAGCGGTGTTCTGCCCCCTTCCCCCACTACCTCCAAACATTAAAAGTCAGCAGCTACACACACTGTACACATACTGTAGCTGCTGACTTTTAATATTAAGACACTTACCTGTCCTGGAGTCCAGCGATCGGCACCGAAGTCAATGTTTCCATCGGCTGTCGGGTGCTGCCCCTGCCATTGCCAGTAAGGGAACCCGGCAGTGAAGCCTTGCGGCTTCACGGTTGGGTCAATACTGCGCATGCGCGAAGCACGCTGCACTCGGTAATTGGCCTGGAAGCAGAGGGATGAGGGGGGCCGAGTCTCTGACATACCTCACCGCGGCGAGGCCCGACGGAAGTGGGGACGGTGTACCTGTCAAAAACAGGTACCCGCTCCCCCCTGAACGGTGCCAAATGTGCAACTGGAGGGGGGGGGGGGAGAGGAGACAGACAAGCGGAAGTTCCACTTTTGGGTGGAACTCCTCCTTAAAGAAGATCGAACGGTTTGATTCTTAGTATGTGGCCAGCTTTAGACAGGTGTCACCAGATGTCTCTAATGGAAAATTTCCCCTCTAATTCTGTTGCAGTGACAACTGTAAAATTCTGGATTTCCCACAGCCATTAGACAGGTTTTAATTAGACCAGGTGCCCCAATTGGCAGAGTTCCCCCTCCTTCCCCCACCACCTGCTCTGGTAACAACTATAACATTTTGGATTTCCCATCACATTCTACCCTGGTAAACATGTCGCTGGGACACAGAGGGCATAGAGGGCAATTACCCAGAGAGAAGTTTCTAATCTTCCCTGCTCTATGCAAACCTGAAAAAATATTTAAACAAAAAAAAAAGGTTTATGTTAACTTTTTGGATCATTACAAAAACATTTTTGAAATGATCCTCCAGTTTAATTCTAACTCCCAAACAAATGGTTACTGCCCACACCTGTAAATGGTCTCTGCAGCAAGGAGCATTGGAAGGGCAACGCATGTAACAAGACAAAAAGTATTTCAGGCTCTCCTTCCCGACCAGTCTGCGACCAACCAAATTGACCTGTTCAACAGTATGCGTTAAAAACAGGGGTTTACAGCCCATTCAGACTGGCGCGACATGACTTTGTGGGGCGACCTGTGAAGTCGCGGTGCACTTCGGTGCGACTTGCACGGACTTCATATAATTTAAGTCAATGCAAGTCGCCTCCAGGTCGCCCCAAAGTAGTACAGGACCCTTTTTCTAAGTCGGAGCGACTTGTGTCGCTCCTATTAGAACGGGTCCTGTACTACTCAATGGCAAGCGACCGACCGCGACTTGTCAGGCGACCAAGTCGCCTGACAAGTCGCGCTAGTCTGAATGGCCCCTTAGTTGCACACATTTGCAAATACATGCGGGTGGCCAAACCAATGCCCA
The DNA here is from genome assembly GCF_965119305.1 of Pelophylax lessonae. Lineage (NCBI taxonomy): Eukaryota > Metazoa > Chordata > Amphibia > Anura > Ranidae > Pelophylax > Pelophylax lessonae. Next base: position 26,685,625 of record NC_138775.1, on the reverse strand, counting down.
CTGCTGCGCTTGTAAGTATCATTGTTCCACACCCTATGAGACGATACAATCACCGACATTAACCTGGCCCCTCCCTCTTATTGATCTCCATCAACGGATTGTCATTTTAATTTAATTTTAAGCACTGGTGATTTGGATAGTTTTTTAAATAATTCACATAACTATTTTCACTGCTATTATGGTTAAAATAGAATATTGGTCTTAAGGCCCCTTTCACACAGGGAGTCCGTTCAGATCCGCCTGTCCATTGTTTAGGCGGATCTGAACGGATGCCCCATGCTTCTCTATGGGGCATCGGATGTCATCCGATCCAATCCGTCAAATCCGGATGGATGGAAACCCTATTTTCCATCCGTTTGGCGGATGGGATCGGATGAGAATGGACAGACGATCCGTTCTCATCCGATTCCCCCATAGAAAAGAGTGGGGATCTGACAGCTCAGCAGGGGATCGGCGGATCGATTCCCCGCTGAGATAAACAGAGTCCACCTAACGGAACCCAAGTGTGAAAGGGGCCTTATTGAAGATTATATTTATTTATTTTTGTCCTATATATATATTATACTAAAAATATGCACATTTGATATTATTCACTGATTTATTTAGGATTGAATATGTTATTATCTCCACTGTTTTGATAATATATAGAAGTAATTTATGTTGCGCAGCACTCATTTGCTTTATATGTATTGTAGCAGAGCGTCCCAGAGAGAGCCAGGAAAAGTCCTGTTCGGGGTTTATACATCCCCCAGGCATCTCTCGTATACCTTTAGGGATCGCTGATCCCTGATCCAGTTCAGATCTTGGTCCTCTTCACCAGGCCAATTTAAACTCACCTGAGACAGACAGCAGCTCTCTCTCAGCCTGGGAACACAGACAACATTTGTCTATGAGAGCGGAAGGTCAGTAAAACTACCAGTTTGTGTAATTGGAAGCTGACAAGCTGTAGGCTTGCTCAGTCTGTGTTAGTTAGGGACTGCATTGTGTGTAGTAAGCGCCGGGACACGGCTAGGCTTTTGTTTATTATTATTATTACTGCTGGTTTTCTAAAAAGGCACTGTACAGCACCTGTATATAAACTTGTATATAACACCAATAAACACTGCACTGTTTGTCACTACCTCACTGGATTTGGTATCTGTGCCTGAAAGACTGCTTATCCCAGGGAGCTTTGCACCTGCTACCTGTTCCCCAGCTTACAGTATGAAAGCATGTGATAAGAAAATGTACACTTGCCTGGCACATAATGGTGGTATACTGTCCAGCATGCGCTTGCAGCAACACCCCATCTGAGTTTCGTGTCCTGAACGCCAGCCCCAGGAACCAAGGAATGGAGATCTTCACCTCATTTTTAAAGTCCCAGGACAGGACTCCGCTACTATTAAAATGAAAGGGATGGTGCATTGCTGAAGAAGAAAAAAAAAGTGACATAAAATGAATTCATATATGTAAACTGTTATACTCTGTTCAGCCAGTTTTGTGATCAGATAACAAAGCTAAGTTCTGGACTCCCTGAATCAATTGGTAATTGAGAGTTTAGGCGTGCCAATGACCGGACAATAAAGGAGCAGTGATTGGGTTATCCATGCCCCTCTCATTCACAATCAGAGTTTTGCTGTGCAGACGATTACAGGAAGATAATATCAGGACAGTTTCAGGTATGGCCACTGTCACATTGACATCCTCACAGCTTCTCTTTCTATCTAAGCTCTCAACAGACTTAAAGTAGCATTAAACCCTCAGTGTTTTTATGGTTTAACACATTGAGTCTAATAAAATAAACATTTCCCAGTAAACTATTTGTTAAACGTCTTACCCCAGCACTTGCAGTTTAAAACTTCCAATGCTGCTGGCTCCTGCTCTCTCAGAGCTGCTTCTTTTAACCACTTGCCGACTGCGCACAGTATATTTACTGCGGCAGTCGGCCCCGGCCAGGCAGAGTGACGTAGGTCTACGTCGCTCACCTGTCACTCCTTCTAGAGCCAATAGCGGGCGAGCGCGCGCCCGCCTCGGCTCGTTCACGGAGGAGTGCGGGAGTGTGACTGGCGGACCCGATGTCCGCCGGTCACACTACGATCGCCGGTACAGCGGGAGAAAGACAGAGCGGCTTATGTAAACAAGCCGCCTGTCAGTTCTCCCTGTGTAAAAATGAAGATCAGACGGTTCTACTATGTAGAACCGTTGATCTTTGTTTTTACACCAATAGCAATGTCCCACTACAGTTAGAATCCCGCCCCTAGGACACACTTAACCCCTCCCTGTCCAATACAGTTAACCCCTTCCCTGCCATTGTCATTTTTGCAGTAACAGTGCATATATATAGCACTGATTACTGCAGTAATGTCACTGGTACCCCCAAAAGTGTCAGAAATGTCAGTCAAGGGTCCGATCTGTCCGCCGCAATGTCGCAGTACCGCAAAAAAAATCGCAGATCGCCGCCATTACTCGTTAAAAAAAAAAACACCAAAAATGACAGAAATCTTTCCCTTTGTTAGTAAACGCAATAACTTTTGCGCAAACCAATCAAAATACGCTTTTTGCGTTTTTTTTTACCAAACATAGGTAGCGTAAAACAAATTGGCCGAAAATGTTAAAAAATTTTGATTTTTACATTTTTTTGGGGGGGAATTTCATATAAAAAGTGAAAAATATTGTTATTTTTGCAAAAATTACGCTCTTTTTTTGTTTATAGCGCGTGATCAAAAAATCGCACAGGTGATCAAATACCACCAAAAGAAAGCTCTGTTTGTGGGAAAAAAAGGACGTGAAATTCGTTTAGGTACAGCGTCGCATGACTGCGCAATTGTCCGTTAAAGTCACGCAGTAAAAAAATCGCAAAAAAAAAACCCTGGTCTTTTAGCAGGAAAATCCTCCGGTGGTAAAGTGGTTAATTTCTGGTCTTCACAGGAAAGAGTTAACAGTGGACAGTGCAGTCTTAAGCCAATTTGTTAGCTTGGAGAAAGGTGGGGGGAGGGGAACGAGGAGCAGGTGAGTGCCTTGCCATCCTATGGTATGGGGTTGTGTGTTTCTTTTGATGCACACAGTGTAGAAAGACATAACTCTAGTCCCTGTATACAAGGGTGACTCCATAGGATGCTTCAGGAGCCAGGAACCACCCTAAAACAGGAAACCTGGGGCAATGGCACCAGTTTGGACTGGAGCATAGGAAGGATCAAAAGATAAAGAAGCTGCATACTCAATAAGTGATTAAATAAGCTGTTGAAGTGAGGGTGTAATATCACTTTAAGCCAGTGTGATGTTAATTTGCAGTTTCCCTTTCTGTCCTCTAGAGGGCAGCAGTTTCCTTTCATACTCATTCTGCACAAGGCAGTTCAAGCCATGCTTCGCTATCCCGGACTGAAGAATAATGAGGTTTTCATTATTAATTAACTAATAATAGTTAACAAATATAACTGACACATTCAGGCTTTGGTTTACAGTTACAAGGTCACATTTTTTTTTAGGGCCAAGGGCTGAAAAATGAACAAACCACTAAGAAATCGGTCCAATTTAGCAGGTAGGTACTTTTTCTCAGCAAGATATAAAAACTTTATAAACCCGGCACCAGCTGTAATTTTCAGCAGCACTGGAAACCTAGCCTGGAGCACTGTATATAGACGTAAATGTGTACTATGCTTCAACTCCACCCACAATATCACAGAGAGGGCTTATCCACTACACACCAGTAATCTTTATACTAACATTCACAGACACAATACACCATGCTGTGGGAATGCTATTCAACATTGCAGCTGAGAACTAGGAATGCACACCAGTGCACACTGTAGTATAGAGACCACACTGTCAATGACAGCTGCAGGTGTCCATCTAATGTTTGGGAACCAATCAGTGTCATCCTTACCACTTCTGGACCGGGCCTTTTTCTGACACTTGTTTACAAGTTAAAATCATTTTTTTATTTTTTTTTTTGCTAGAAAATTACTTAGAATCCCCAAACATTATATGTGTATATATATATATATATATATATATATATATATATATATATATATATATATATATATATATATATATATATTTTTTTTTTAGCAGAAGCCCTAGAGCAGGGGTGGGGAACCTACGGGCCGCAAAGTCATCTGGTCTGGCTGTTCTGACAGTCTGAGTGAGTCACAGGCGAAGTGATATCGAATGCACTCCACCTGTGACCAATACAGGAAACATCGCCTCTTCCTCCAGCGCGGCGCCGCTACACTTCTCCTAGCCAGCATTTCCTGCCAGCAGCACACACAGCAGTACCAGCCAAAACCAGCAGTACCAGCCAGAACCAGCAGTACCATCCAGAGCCAGCAGTACCTACAGCAGTACTAGCCTGAGCCAGCAGTACCTGTCTGAGCCAGCAGTACCCACAGCAATACCAGCCAGCAGTACCGACAGCACAGTACCAGCCTGAGTCAGCAGTACCAGCATGAGCCCACAGTACCCACAGCAGTACCAGCCAGAGCCAGCGGTACCCACAGCAATACCAGCCAGCAGTACCCACAGCAGTACTAGCCTGAGCCAGCAGTACCTGTCTGAGCCAGCAGTATCCACAGCAATACCAGCCAGCAGTACCTACAGCACAGTACCAGCCTGAGTCAGCAGTACCAGCCTGACCCCACAGTACCCACAAAAGTACCAGCCTGAGCCAGCAGTAACCACAGCAGTACCAGCCAGCAGTACCCACAGCACAGTACAAGCCAGCAGTACCTACAGCAGTACTAGCCTGAGCCAGCAGTACCTGTCTGAGCCAGCAGTACCCACAGCAATACCAGCCAGCAGTACCTACAGCACAGTACCAGCCTGAGTCAGCAGTACCAGCATGAGCCCACTGTACCCACAGCAGTACCAGCCAGAGCCAGAGGTACCCACAGCAATACCAGCCAGCAGTACCCACAGCAGTACTAGCCTGAGCCAGCAGTACCTGTCTGAGCCAGCAGTATCCACAGCAATACCAGCCAGCAGTACCTACAGCACAGTACCAGCCTGAGTCAGCAGTACCAGCCTGACCCCACAGTACCCACAGCAGTACCAGCCTGAGCCAGCAGTAACCACAGCAGTACCAGCCAGCAGTACCCACAGCACAGTACAAGCCAGCAGTACCAGCCTGAGCCAGCATTACCAGCCAGCTGTACCCACCAGCATTACCAGCCAGCTGTATCCACCAGCATTACCAGCCAGCTGTACCCGCCAGCATTACCAGCCAGCTGTACCCGCCAGCAGTTATTTTCAAAACTTACCACCACAAAGAGTTGATTGCGCTCCAGACTGACCGACGCAAACCTGGAAAACCAGTTGTGAGTAGCAACATCATCAATACCAGCTAACATCACACACCTCACCAAAGAGAAGCAGTTGCAGCCATCACATTAGGGGTGAGTTAATGAAATGTTTGACCAAATATAACAGGCTAATTTTTAAGTTGATAATTTTGTACTGCCCCTGAATGGTTATATAAATACCCAAATGGCCCCTCGGCAGAAAAAAGGTTCCCCACCCCTGCCCTAGAGAATAAAATGGAGATTGTTGCAATATTTTTTATCACACTGTATTTGCACAGTGGTCTTACAAACGCAATTTTTTTTGGAAAAAATATACTTTTTTGAATAAAAAATGAAAACAGTAAAGTTAGCCCAAATTTTTTCTATAATGTGAAAGTTACGCCAAGTAAATAGATACCCAACATGCCATGCTTCAAAATTGCGCACGCTTGTGGAATGGCGACAAATATTGGTACTTGAAAATCCCCATAGGCGACATTTTAAAAATTTCTACAGGTTACCAGTTTTGAGTTACAGAGAAGTGTACCATGTGTGGTATGAACACCGTTTAAATATGTGGATGCGATTTGTGTATGCGTTCGCTTCTGCGCGTGAGTTAACGGGGACAAAGCACTTTAATTTTTTTTTTCTATTTATTTTATCTTTAATTTTCACATTGTCCTTTTAAAAAAAAAAAAAAATGTTTTAATCACTTTGTTTCCTATTACAAGGTATGTAAACACCCATTGTAATAGAAATAAGTATGACAGCTCCTCTTTAATGTGAGATCTGGGGTCAAAAAGACCTCACATCTCACATCTACACTAAAAACGAAAAAAAAAAAAAAAGTCATTTTTATTCATGATGAAAAAAAATGGGCTCTTTAAAACCGTTACTAGGAAGTGACGTATGACGTTGTTCCGGTCCTTGGAGGCCATAGAGTCGAGTGAGGGCCATCTTGCCCTCACTCGGCTTCCTGTCTGAGAGGACAGCAGACCGGATCATTTTCCCCTCTACCAATGGGTCCGATAAGCGGGGAAAACAACCAGGAAGCAGCGGGAGGGGGGATCCGCCACTGGGACCACCCTTATGGTAATGCGGACCGCCTGCCGTTTAGAAAAATTCCGGGGTTATGGCAGCAGAACCCCAGAACTGAACGTCAAAGTACAGACGTAAATGCACAGTAGCCGGTTCGTAAGTGGTTAATCATGTGATTACTGCAACAGCCAATAGCAGTGATCACATTCAGGCCTGCAGGTGGCACTGTGCCCCTCTCTGTATCCTCTCTCTCTGTGCACCTGCTGTGTACACAGAAAGAAGTACAATGTTAGAAAAGATTACTGTGTCTTAAAAAAAAATCAAAGCCTTCCAAAAAAAAACTTGATTAAAAAAACAGAATTAATTTATGATGGTGTTATTGTCAAGTTAATTAAAGTATATTGAAGCTACTAAAAATTGGCCTAATATTTTGGCTTTAATTAGCTTATGAAGGGGTTCAATGTAAAAAAAAATAACACTTGAACAGCATGTAAATGTGGCAGATGACAGCAAATATTGGCCCTGAGTTAGCTTTGAGGCAACGAATGTGAACGTGTCTGGCTCTAAAGCACATAATTTGGCCAAAAGAAGCTCGTAGCCAATCCCCATGGTATCTGCACACAGTGCACATTGAAATCTCCTCTCTCTAATGCTAGTATAAGGAGCACTGCTAGGTCCTCTTGCCTTTATTACATATATGACAGCTCCTCTCTTTATCTGAACCTGCTTGGCACTCTCAAACAAAGAGCTCTGCTAATATCAGGTCACACTCCTGGGTACTCACCGATCTTGCAGTCCTTGCCTCCAAACCCCAAGGGACAATCACAGGTAAAGGTCCCCCAGATTGGTGAACAGGTCCCCCCATTCTTACAAGGGTTAGAGTCACAATATGACTGCTTGGCGTGGCATCCTGATAGAGAGGAAACAAAAAAAAAGAAAACAGCATAACTAGTTGGTAGTATGGTAAAATGGTAGTATGGAGTATGTATGTATATAGAGTATATGGAGTATGTAGTATGGTAGTATGGAGTATGTATGTATACAGAGTATATGGAGTATGTATGTAGTATGGTAGTATGGAGTATGTGTGTATGTATATATAGAGTATATGTAGTATGGTAGTATGGAGTATGTATGTATATAGAGTATATGGAGTATGTATATAGAGTATATGGAGTATGTATGTATATAGTGTATATGGAGTATGTATGTATATAGTGTATATGTAGTATGTATGTAGTATGGTAGTATGGAGTATGTATGTAGTATGGTAGTTTGGAGTATGTATATATATATATATATATATATATATATATATATATATATATATATATATATATATATATATATATATATATATGAGTATATGGAGTATGTATGTATATAGAGTATATGGAGTATGTAGTATGGTAGTATGGAGTATGTATGTATACAGAGTATATGGAGTATGTATGTAGTATGGTAGTATGGAGTATGTGTGTATGTATATATAGAGTATATGTAGTATGGTAGTATGGAGTATGTATGTATATAGAGTATATGGAGTATGTATATAGAGTATATGGAGTATGTATGTATATAGTGTATATGGAGTATGTATGTATATAGTGTATATGTAGTATGTATGTAGTATGGTAGTATGGAGTATGTATGTAGTATGGTAGTTTGGAGTATGTATATATATATATATATATATATATATATATGAGTATATGGAGTATGTATGTAGAATGGTAGTATGGAGTATGTATGTATGTATATATAGAGTATATGTAGTATGGTAGTATGGAGTATGTATGTATATAGAGTATATGGAGTATGTATATAGAGTATATGGAGTATGTATGTATATAGTGTATATGGAGTATGTATGTATATAGTGTATATGTAGTATGTATGTAGTATGGTAGTATGGAGTATGTATGTAGAATGGTAGTTTGGAGTATGTATATATATATATATATATATATATATATATATAGAGTATATGGAGTATGTATGTATATAGAGTATATGTAGTATGTATGTAGTATGGTAGTATGGAGTATGTATGTATTTAGAGTATATGGAGTATGTATGTAGTATGGTAGTATGGAGTATGTATGTATATAGAGTATATGGAGTAGGTATGTAGTATGGTAGTATGTATGTATATAGAGTATATGGAATATGGAGTATGGTAGTATGGAGTATGTATGTATATAGAGTATATGGAGTATGTATGTAGTATGGAGTATGTATGTATATAGAGTATATGGAGTATGTATGTAGTATGGTAGTATGGAGTATGTATATAGAGTATATGGAGTATGTAGTATGTATGTATATATAGTATATGGAGTATGTATGTAGTATGGTAGTATGGAGTATGTATGTATATAGAGTATATAGAGTAGGTATGTAGTATGGAGTATGTATGAAGGTATATAGAGTATATGGAGTATGTATGTAGTATGGTAGTATGGAGTATGTATGTATATAGAGTATATGGAGTATGTATGTAGTATGGAGTATGTATGTATATAGAGTATATGGAGTATGTATGTAGAATGGTAGTATGGAGTATGTATATATATATATATATAATATAGAGTATATGGAGTATGTATGTATATAGAGTATATGGAGTATGTATATATATAGAGCAGTGTTTCTCAACTCCGGTCCTCAGGGCACACTAACAGGCCAGGTTTGCAAGAAAACTAAAATACATCACAGGTGATATAATTTGCTGCTCAATGATTGCAGTATTCTAGTCTGCATCCCCTGAAGGCAATACTTAAAATCTGGCCTGTTAGTGTGCCCCGAGGACCGGAGTTGAGAAACACTGATATAGAGTATATGGAGTATGTATGTGTATATATATATAGAGTATATGTAGTATGTATGTAGTATGGTAGTATGGAGTATGTATGTATATAGAGTATATGGAGTATGTATGTATATAGAGTATATGGAGTATGTATGTAGTATGGTAGTTTGGAGTATGTATGTATATAGAGTATATGGAGTATGTATGTAGAATGGTAGTATGGAGTATGTATGTATGTATATAGAGTATATGGAGTATGTATGTATATAGAGTATATGGAGTAGGTATGTAGTATGGTAGTATGTATGTATATAGAGTATATGGAGTATGGTAGTATGGAGTATGTATGTATATATAGTATATGGAGTAGGTATGTAGTATGGTAGTATGGAGTATGTATGTATATATAGTATATGAAGTAGGTATGTATGTAGTATGGTAGTATGTATGTATATATAGTATATGGAGTAGGTATGTAGCATGGTAGTATGAAGATGCATGATTCTGCATAGTACGGGGAAGGATCAGAACTCCTCTCCTGCTATCTGGGGGCTCTGTTAGAAAGATTTAGCCGCATTTTATGTCATTGTGACAACTGTTCATCAGACAGAAAGCGAGGGAAAATTTGCAACAGGGACACAGACAGGAATTGCCATCTGGGCCAAAACATGTAGAAATTGGATAGGGGTGAATAGGGGTACAATGAAAGACAATTCTGTGAACACCATTTTTCTTCAGGTTCCATTTATTAGGTGTAAATGATCAAATCACAGCGCCCGTCCTACCTGCATTCGTTCCATTGTTTGCAATGTAAGAAGCCAGATCAATCTTCCTGCTGTCAATGTACAAATCTTTTATGCAGCCGATAAACTCCCTGTGTGTGACCGGGAAGTTCTCAGGAAGATTGGGGACTCCACCGAGCAGCAGAGGGCCGGTCAGGTCCAGGGATCTGCAAAGGAAATAAAAAAGAAAGGTCACACAACTTGGTTCATCTGGGTAAAACTGGGATGTGAAATATGAAGTGAAATTGTCATTTTGTAACAGACAATAGAGAATGGAGCCCCATCCCCCCAAGGATTTCATCCCACAGACAATGAAAGCCACACATCCAGGAATTTCATCCCATCTTGGCAGCATGTAACCACAGCACTGCAGTTAGGCTATGTGGGTTGTAACTGGCACATGTGTGCTGAGAGGCTGATGTGATGGTAGATGGAGATATGGGGTAAAAAAGTAACAAGTCTCAAATCTCTCTGTTGTTCCCTTTGTTTTTTTCATCTATTTATTTACGTTCCCCTCTTTACATTCTCTATTGGCTTCTGAGTCTTCATCTCCTTTCTGCTGCCTCCTTCTCTCCATCTTTCCCATTTCCTCCATCCTCTCTGTTAGTCTCTCTCTCTTTCCTACCCCTTCCCTATCTTACGCTTTCCTTCTTTTTCTCCTATACACTTGCCCCCTCTCTCCTCCCCTCTTCCTATCAGCGCCCCCCCCCCCCCCCACACACACACACAGCTTTGTCCAATCTTTTCTTCCCTCTCTCTCTCTACTTCCCTCTCCCTCTAACTCCATCCATCACTGCCTCCTCTTCCCTCTTACTCTCTTTCCATCCTTCACTCTCTCCTTCCCTCTTCCTATCAGTGCCCCACCACCCCCACCTTTGCCCTTCAATTTTTTCTTTCCTCTCTTCTCCTTCCCTTCCTCTCTCTATCTCCATCAATCACTCTCTCCACTAACCTCTTACTCTCTTACCATCCGTCACTCTCTTCTTCCCTCTCCCTCTCTCCGTCTAACACTCTCTCTCCTTCCCTCTCCCCCTCAATCATTTTCTCCCCTCTGCCTTTCTCTCCCATTATCTTTGTCCATCCCTTTCTTTTCTTTCCTCTCCCAAAATCCATCACTTTCTCCTTCTCTCTCCCTATCTGTCCCTCTATCTCCATCCATCACTCTCTCTCTCCCTCTAACTCCATCCTTCACTCTCTCCAGTTCTCTCTACCTCTCTTTCTGTCCATCACTCTCTCTTCTTCCATCTCCCTCTCTTTTCCTCTCCCTCTATCTATCACTCTCACTCTATCCCCTGCGTTCTATCACTCTCACTCCTTCCCTCCCCAACTCACTCCTTCCCTCCCTCTCCCACTCCTAACTCCATCCATTACTCTCTCCAGTTTCCTCTCTTTGCATCCATCATTTTCACTTCTTCCCTCTCCCTCTTTCCGTCTACCACTCTCTTTCCTTCCCTCTATCTCCGTCCATCACTTTCTCTCCTCCCCTCTTCCTCTCTACCTTTCTCTTCCCTATCTCGTCTTCCCTCTCTCAAAATTCATCACTATCTCCTTCTCTCTCCCTGTCTGTTCCTCTATCTCCATCCATCACTCCCTCTTCCCCTCCCTCCATCTATCACTCACTTTCCCTCTCCCTCAATCTATCACTCTCTCTCCTTCCCTTTCCCTCTCTCCATCTAACACTCTAAATCCTTCGCTCTGCCCATCTCTCCCTCCATCTCCATCCATCGCTTTCTCCTCCTTCCTCTCTCAAAGGGTATCACTCGCTTTCCTTCTTACTCTCTATCTGTCTCTCTATCTCCATCCATCACTCCCTCTTCTTCCCTCTCCCTTCATCTGTCACTCACTCCACTTCTCCCTCCCTCTCACCGTCTATCAATCTAAATCCTTCCCTCTGCCCATCTCTCCCTCCCTCCATCCATTATTCTCTCTTCTTCCCTCTTTCCGTCTACCGCTCTCTATCCTTCCCTCTCCCTATGTTTTCCTCTATCTCCGTCCATCTCTTCCCTCTCTTTGTGTCTATCATTTTCACTTCTTCCCTCTTCCTCTCTACCTTTCTCTTGACTATCTCGCTTTCCCTCTCTCAAAAATCATAACTATTTCCTTCTCTCTCCCTATCTGTCCCTCTATCTCCATCCATCACTCCTTCTTCCCTCTCCCTCCATCTATCACTCTCTTTCCCTCTCCCTCTCCCTCCATCTATCACTCTCTCTCTTTCCCTCTCCCTCTCCCTCCATCTATCATTCTCTCTCCCTCTCCCTCCATTTATCACTCTTTTTCCCTCTCCCTTCATCTATCACTCTCTCTCTTTCCCTTTCCCTCTCCCTCCATCTATCACTCTTTTTCCCTCTCCCTCCATCTATAACTCTCTCTCTTTCCCTCTCCCTCCATCTATCACTCTCTCCACTTCCCTCTCCCTCTCTCTGTTTAACACTCTAAATCCTTCCCTCTGCCCATCTCTCCCTCCATCTCCATCCATCACTTTCTCCGCTTTCCTCTCTCAAAATGTATCACTCGCTTTCCTTCTTACTCCATATCTGTGCCTCTGTCTTCATTCACCACTCTCTCACCTTCCCTCTTCCTCTGTCTATCATTATCTCTCTGTCCATCACTCTCTCACCTTCCCTCTTCCTATGTCCATCATTCTCCCTCTGTTCATCACTCTCTCACCTTCCATCTTCCTCTGTCCATCATTCTCTCTCTGTTCATCACTCTCTCACCTTCCATCTTCCTCTGTCCATCATTCTCCCTCTGTTCATCACTCTCTCACCTTCCATCTTCCTCTGTCCATCATTCTCCCTCTGTTCATCACTCTCTCACCTTCCATCTTCCTCTGTCCATCATTCTCTCTCTGTTCATCACTCTCTCACCTTCCCTCTTCCTCTGTCCATCATTCTCCCTCTGTTCATCACTCTCTCACCTTCCATCTTCCTCTGTCCATCATTCTCTCTCTGTTCATCACTCTCTCACCTTCCATCTTCCTCTGTCCATCATTCTCTCTCTGTTCATCACTCTCTCACCTTCCCTCTTCCTCTGTCCATCATTCTCCCTCTGTTCATCACTCTCTCACCTTCCATCTTCCTCTGTCCATCATTCTCTCTCTGTTCATCACTCTCTCACCTTCCATCTTCCTCTGTCCATCATTCTCTCTATATACACCTCTATTAACCTTTCCTCTCTCTCTCTCTCATCCGTCATTTTTGTTCTCCCTTCAGTCTTCTCATCCATTACACTTTCTATGAGCTCCTCAGTATAATAGCTGGATCTGCCCTACCTAACTGTCCTACAGCCTATTCTAAGACTGCAATGCTGTAGTCTTTGACAGTTCTTCTATTCTAAACCATTTCTAAAGGCAAGTGGAAAGAGAGTGGGGAAAGGGCTACTTACTTTTTGGAGCTGGACTGCACCCCTTCAGCTGCGCATGTATAATTCCCAATCTCATGGCTGAACCTCAGAGCCACTGAAACGTCGCAGTCATCAACTGCCAACACAGCCACCTTCTGCTTCGAAGGCCCCTGTGCCACCCCTGAGGATCCAGTTTTTGGCTAGAAAGGAAGAGAAATGATTAACCAGAAATATGCAATGAAAGTGGAACCATAGCCAAAACTTTGTTCTTGGGAAAGTAGAAGAATCACTATTGGGCTTTTTTTTTCTTTTGCTTATTGTTGAAAATTCCCCCTCAGTTCCTCTAGCGGTTAGTACCTGAGAAAACCCAAACTTTGACAGCTGGAACAGAAATTGAGGGAAAATATCCTTAAAGCGGAGTTCCAGCCATTCACTCACCTGTCCAACGGTCCAGCGATGCGGCCGCCCGAAGCCTCGATCCTCTCCCTCGGCGCCGGCATCACTGCTGTGGGCACCCGGCTGTGACAGTTTGCGGCTTCACAGCCGGGTACCCACTGCGCATGCGCGAGTCGCGCTGCGCGTCTTGATTGGCAGGCAATCTTCTGGGACCTCTGACATGTCCCAGAAGATTGCAGGGAGGGAGGGGAAGAGGAGAACTTCCGTTCAGGGCGCCGCGGCGCTCCGAGCGGAAGTGGGAGCGGGTACCTGTCAAAACTAGGTACCCGCTCCCCCCCCCCATAAAAAAATGACATGCCAAATGTGGCATGTCAGGGGGTCAGGACTCCCTAAAGCGGAAGTTCCACTTTTGGGTGGAACTCCGCTTTAAGCAGACACCTGTCCCATAAAGAAAAAATATTCATCTGATGATTTATTGCAATCCTGGCTTTACTCTGACTTCTAGATCCTGCAGATTAGCAGTTTATAATGGAAGGCTGCAATGTGTTCTTTGACCACTGTGAATTTCTGCTAAAAAGGAGAAATATATCTATTGGAATCAGTGGCTGCACAGATGCAGTGTGCGTTCGGGCTGTTCTGGGAAGTCTGTCCACAAGGTTTAGGAGTGTCTATGGGAATGTTCGACCATTCTTCCAAAAGCGCATTTGTGGGGTCAGGCACTGATGTTGGACGAGAAGGCCTGGCTCACAGTCTCCGCTCTACTTCATTCCAAAGTTGTTCTATCGGGTTGAGGTCAGGACTCTGTGCAGGCCAGTCACGTTTCTTCACCCCAAACTCACTCATCCATGCCTTTATGGACCTTGCTTTGTGCACTGGTGTGCAGTCATGTTGGAATAGGAAGGGGCCATCCCCAAACTGTTCCCACAAAGTTGGGAGCATTAAATTGTCCAAAAAATCTTGGTATTCTGACGCCTTAAGAGTTCCCTTCACTGGAACTAAGGGGCCAAGCCCAACCCCTGAAAAACAGCCCCACACCATAATCCTCCCTCCACCAAATGATTTGGAGGGGTGGCCCACTACTTTTGGCAATATAGTGTGGATGAGCGAGTTTGGGGGGGGGGGGGGGGGAAGGAACTTGACTGGCCTGCACAAAGTCCTGACCTCAACCCAATAGAATTGAGTTGAGCAGAAACAGTGAGCCAGGCCTTCTCGTCCAACATCAGTGCCTGACCTCACAAATGCGCTTCTGGAAGAATGGTGAAACATTCCCATAGACACACTCCTAAACCTTGTGGACAGCCTTTCCAGAAGAGTTGAAGCTGTTATAGCTGCAAAGGGTGGGCCAACTCAATATTGAACCCTACGGACTAAGACTGGGATGTCATTAAAGTTGATGTGTGTGTAAAGGCAAGCGTCCCAATACTTTTGACAATACAGTGCATAGTTACACTCACTGGCCACTATTAGAAACACCTTACTAGTAGCAGGTTGGACCCCCTTTTGCCTTCATTCTTCATGGCGTAGATTCAACAAGTTGTTGGAAACATTCCTAAGATTTTGCTCCATAGTGACATGATAACATCACGCAGTTACTGCAGATTTGTTGGCTGCACATCCATGATGGGAATCTCCCGTTCCACCACATCCCAAAGGTGCTCTATTGGATGAGATGTGGTGAGTGTGGAGGCCATTGGAGTACAGTGACCGGATCTGGTGAGTGTGGAGGCCATTGGAGTACAGTGACCTCATTGTCATGGTGAAGAAACCAGTGGTGAGATGATTGGAGCTTTGTGACATGGTGCATTATCCTGCTGGAAGGAGCCATCAGAAGATGGGAACACTGTAGTCATAAAGGGATGGACATGGTCAGCAACAATACTCAGGTAGAGTCAAGAGAGTAGTGTGGTGAGTCCTGCGCTGTCTAGGGAGAACGATTTAAAAGGGTTGGTGTAGATCCCAGATGCTGCTAGTACCAGAACTGGTAACCATACAGTGTCAAAATCATAAAAAGGTGGGGGGTACTGCACTTCTGGGTTGATAGTGCATGTACTGTGCTCAGTGTAAATGCCTGTCACAATGGATGAAGGGAACTATACCATGTGTGGGTGGTTTATATAAATAAGGTGCTATGTATAAAAAATGCAAAAATTAATCCGTACTAGATAGGAGAATAGAAAACCACTTATAGTGCTGATAATGCAATAGTGACAGATAAAGTGCTCAGGTGCATATAAAATGTGAACAAATATATTAGGCAAAATTAAAGTGTCCTCTGTGCTCCACAAAAATACAGCAGTCTGGGTGAAATATAGTCCAAAATGGTTAAAGTAAGTGTTCAAGTGGGGGGAATTATCCACAGGTGCTGCTCCTTCACCTAACACCGTGCTTAGGGTGGTGGGGTGCTTCTCCTCAACCCCTCTAAGTGTCCTAGCAGCTCACCTCAAGGTCTAAGGGTAAAGGCCTTATAGTTTATCCAGGGGGCTCCTTTCCAATCCTGTACCGTGCTCCACTAGGGCCAGATATCTGCGGAAGTGAGGACTACGATCCCACTCTGATGCTTTTTATGCGCTTGTCTTGTTCAACAAATGTGAGTTTTTTTAACCTTATTTAAATAAAGCACCTCGTTTTCCATGACATACTTGCACTATTTCGAGCCTTTGTTTTGAGATCCACTGGGACCGCTGGGAGCCTGGAGAGGGAGTAGGGAGCCAACCCACCCGCAGCAGCCCAGATATCTGGCCCTAGTGGAGCACGGTACAGGATTGGAAGCAGATGTAGCCCATCTGCTTCAAGGTTGGATGTGTTGTGCGTTCAGAGATGGTATTCTGCATACCTTGGTTGTAATGAGTGGTTGTTTGAGTTGCTGTTGCCTTTCTATCATCTAGAACCGTCTGCCCATTCTCCTCTGACCTCTGACACCAAAAAAGCATTTTCCTCCACACAACTGCTGCTCACTGGATATTTTCTTTTTTTTGGACCATTCTTTGTAATCCCGAGAGATGGTTGTGCGTGAAAATCCCAGTAGATCAGCAGATTTTAACCACTTTCCTCCCGCCAACCGTCAAATGACGGCGGAGCGGTGGGGCTCTTGTTCTGGGATGATGTCATATGACGGCGCCCCAAAACGCCCGCTCTCACACGCCTGCAGGGGCGAACAGCGTGGCTGTGCCGTGTTCCTAGCACGCGGTGCGACCTAAATCTCGGTAAAGAGCCAAAGACCGGACACTTTACCCATGTAATCGGCTGTGCCCAGCAGTGCTGCCCACCAGTGCAGCCTATCAGTGCTCATCAGTGCCGCATATTAGTGCCACCTCATCAGTGCCACCTATCAGTGCCCATCAGTGAGGGATAAAAATGACCTATTTACAAAATTTAAAGACAGAAACTTTTCAAAATTTTCTGACTTTTTTTTTTCTTTTCTTTTTTTCTATCATGAGTGATAAAATACCACCAAAAGAAAGCTCTATTTGTGTGAAATAAATGATAAAAAATGAATTTGGGTACAGTGTTGCATGACCGCGCAATTGTCATTCAAAGTGCGACAGCGCGGAAAGCTGAAAACTGGCCTGGGCAGGAAGGCATGAAAATGCCCAGAGGGGAAATGGTTAAAATACCCAGACCAGCCCATCTGCCACCAACAACCATGTCATGTTCAAAGTCACTTAAATCTTCTTTCTTCCCCATTCTGATGCTTGGTTTGAACTTCTTCAAGTCGTCTTCACCACATCTAGATGCCTAAATGCATTGAGTTGCTACCATATGATTGGCTGATTAGCAAGTTGTGTTACCAAGCAATTGAACAGGTGTACCTAATAAAGTGGCCGGTGAGTGTATGTGTGTGTAATGTATGTATGTATCTCACAAAAGTGAGTACACCCCTCACACTTTTGTAAATATTTTATTATATCTTTTCATGTGACAACACTGAAGAAATGACACTTTACTACAGTGTAAAGTAGTGAGTGTACAGCTTGTATAAATGCCGGATCACACTGCTACAACTTGTCAGGCGACTTGGTCGCCTGACAAGTAGTGCTCCATTCTGTGCAATGGAACCGTTCTAATCAGAGCGACTCAAGTCGCTCCAACTTAGAAAAAGGTTCCTGCACTATTTCTGGCCGAAGTCGGAGCGACTTGCATTGACTTCTATTAAGAGAAGTCATTTGCAAGCCGCGATGAAGTCGTGCTGCACGGGCGACTTCAAAGTCGGGGCGACTTTGAGTCGCCCTGGTGTGAACCGACTCTCACAGGGAAAATTTTCTGTCCCCTCAAAATAACTCAACACACAGCCATTAATGTCTAAACCGCTGGCAACAAAAGTGAGTACACCCCAATGTGAAAACGTCTAAATTGGGCCCAATCAGCCATTTTCCCTCCCCGGTGTCATGTGACTCGTTAGTGTTACAAGGTCTCAGGTGTGAATGGGGAGCAGGTGTGTTAAATTTGGTGTTATTGCTCTCACTCTCTCATGCCGATCACTGGAAGTTCAACATGGCACCTCATGGCAAAGGACTCTCTGAGGATCTGAAACCAAAAATTGTTGCTCTACATAAAGATGGCCTTGGCTATAAGAAGATTGCCAAGACCCTGAAACTGAGCTGCAGCACGGTGGCAAAGACCATACAGTGGTTTAATAAGACAGGTTCCAGTCAGAACAAGTCCTTTTTTGAGTTGAGTGCACATGCTCAGTGTCATATCCAGAGGTTGTCTTAGGGAAATAGACGTATGAGTGCTGCCAGCATTGCTGCAGAGATTGAAGGGGTGGGGGGTCAGCCTGTCAGTGCTCAGACCATACGCCACACACTGCATCAAACTGGTCTGCATGGCTGTCGTCCCAGAAGGAAACCTCTTCTAAAGATGATGCACAAGAAAGTCCGTAATCAGTTTGCTGAAGACAAGCAGACTAAGGACATGGTTTACTGGAACCATGTCCTGTGGTCAGATGAGACCAAGATAAACCTATTTGGTTCAGATGGTGTCAAGCGTGTGTGGCGACAACCAGGTGAGGAGTACAAAGACAAGTGTGTCTTACCTACAGTCAAGCATGGTGGTGGGAGTGTCATGGTCTGGGGCTGCATGAGTGCTGCCGGCACTGGGGAGCTACAGTTCATTGAGGGAACCATAAATGCCAACATGTACTGTGACAAACTGAAGCAGAGCATGATCCCCTCCCTTCGGAGACTGGGCTGTAGAGCAGTATTCCAACATAATAAGGACCCCAAACACACCTCCAAGACGACCACTGCTTTACTAAAGAAGCTGAGGGTAAAGGTGATGGACTGGCCAAGCATGTCTCCAGACATAAACCCTATTGAGCATCTGTGGGGCATCCTCAAACAGAAGGTGGAGGAGCGCAAGGCCTCTAACATCCACCAGCTCTGTGATGTCTTCATGGAGGAGTGGAAGAGGACTCCAGTGGCAACCTGTGAAGCTCTGGTGAACTCCATGCCCAAGAGAGTTAAGGCAGTGCTGGAAAATAATGGTGGTCACACAAAATGTTGACACTTTGGGCCCAATTTGGACATTTTCACTTAGGGGTGTACTCACTTTTGTTGCCAGCGGTTTAGACATTAATGGCTGTGTGTTGAGTTATTTTGATGGGACAGCAAATTTACACTGTTATACAAGCTGTACACTCACTACTTTACATTGTAGCAAAGTGACATTTCTTCTGTGTTGTCACATGAAAAGATATAATAAAATATTTACAAAAACGTGAGGGGTGTACGCACTTTTGTGAGATACTTTGTATATATATATATATATATATATATACGTAAATGTTTTTGTCCTGACCATAATAAACAAAGAAAATCACTATACATTGCCTTTATGTCCTACCTTGTTGTAGTAGCGAAGCTGGACGGTGTGCCACTTGCCGTCGCTGACTCCCCCGGGGACATAAGGGGTCACCAGAGTGCTGGACTCACCTTGAAAACACAAATCAAAACCTGTAAAATGCTCTGCCGTGATTAACACCCCATATGCACTACATCAAGACGGATGGAGAACTTGCTTAATTCTGTCCAGGTCCCTCATAAAATGAATACAAGGTGTCAGACTCATTGCCCTATCACCCGCATCCATAATACGACAGATGTCTGCGTTAGCTGAGGTTGCTAAACCCATTTGCACAGCATCAATCAAGGCAGGAATGAGTTGCAATTAATAGAAAAGGACCATTTCTATCTGTTAGTCTCTGGTACGTTCCACTAATGATGCACTCAGGAATGGCTATACACAACCACACAGTCCTGCGGCTGATACAATCGCAATTTAGTTGTTGGGGGAAAAAGCTAAACGCACTCCAGCGGTGGCTGTTCTGTCACAGCGAGGTTGGATGCTTCAAGATTTACAACCTCAGTTACTGCCTCTAAAAGAAACATCAATCTCCAGCATGGGGAGCCTAACGTACAAGGCATGCAAAGAGAACCTGTGGAACAGGCCATTATGTGCCTCTTATTGACGTGTTTATGAAAGGTTTCTGGTTCAAGGCGTCAGAGTGGGTGGATGCGGTAGATGGAAAACTGAGGGATTTATAAAGGGAGTTCAATACTTTTAAGTCAGATTGGAAACGTGAAATATTAATGCAGCCGCGTGGGTTGAAAAACTTGTAATACTGTGTCATTTAGAAAAAGCTGTAGATATCTAATGAGAATTTGGTGGCAATTTGTAATATTACGGAAAATGCATCCTATCTATTCACTAGAGACTGGTAACATCACTGACAATGCAGCCCATCCATTTACTGGAATACAACCTAAGTCATTTGGAGACTGGTGATGACAGTAAAAATGTAGTCTATCCTTTCACTACAGACTGGTGACATCATTGATTGATCATTAATGGAGCTTATGCATTCACTGGAGACCAGTGACATCACTGGGAGTGCAGACTAACCAATCACTAGAAGCCAGTGACATCACTGAGAATGTAGCCTTCTCAATTACTGGAGACCAGTGACATCACTGGGAATGCAGACTATCCAATCACTACAAACCAGTGACATCACTGAGAATGTAGCCTACCCAGTTACTGGAGACCAGTGACATCACTGAGAATGTAGCCTACCCAGTTACTGGAGACCAGTGACATCACTGGGAATGTAGCCTTCTCAATTACTGGAGACCAGTGACATCACTGGGAATGCATACTAACCAATCACTAGAAGCCAGGGACATCACTGAGAATGTAGCCTTCTCAATTACTGGAGACCAGTGACCTCACTGGGAGTGCAGACTATCCAATCACTAGAAGCCAGTGACATCACTGAGAATGTAACCTACTCAATTACTGGAGACCAGTGACATCACTGGGAATGCAGACTAACCAATCACTAGAAGCCAGTGACATCACTGAGAATGCAGCCTATCCATTCACTAGAGACTGGTAACATCACTGACAATGCAGCCCATCCATTTACTAGAATACAACCAAAGTCCTTTGGAGACTGGTGATGACACTAAAAATGTAGTCTATCCTTTCACTACAGACTGGTGACATCATTGATTGATCATTAATGGAGCTTATGCATTCACTGGAGACTGGTGACATCACTGGGAATGCAGCCAATCCAACCACTAGTGACATCAGTAAGAAAGCAACCTATCTAAAAACTGTAGACTGATGGCTAAGAATACAGTCTCATTCAGAGACTGGTGATAACACTGAGAATGCAACCTATCCATTCACTCGTGACCAGTGAATTACAGAGAATGTATCCTATCCATTCACTAGAAACCAATTACATAAATGACAATGTAGCCTACCCTTTGACTAAAGACAGTGATATTACCTTGAAAAGAGCCTATCCATTAACTAGAGACCAGTCAACTCACTGGGAACGTGCCCATCCAATTGCTAGAAACTAGTGACACCACTAAGAAGGTAGCCCTATCCATCTACTAGGAAGCTGGGATATCACTGAGAATGTAGCCTATCCATTCAAAAAGGACCAGTGACATCACTGAGAATGTAGTCTATCCATTCATTATACGATGATGACATCACCCAGTTCACTAAAGACCAGTGACCTCACAAGGAGTGCAGATTATCCAATCACTAGAAGCCAGTGACATCACTGAGAATGTAGCCTTCCCAATTACTGGAGACCAGTGACGTCACTGGGAGTGCAGACTATCCAATCACTAGAAGCCAGTGACATCACTGGGAATGTAGCCTACCCAGTTACTGGAGACCAGTGACATCACTGGGAATGTAGCCTACCCAGTTACTGGAGACCAGTGACATCACTGAGAATGTAGCCTACCCAGTTACTGGAGACCAGTGACATCACTGGGAATGCAGCCTATCCAAATACTAGAAGCCAGTGACACCACTGAGAATGTAGCCTTCTCAATTACTGGAGACCAGTGGCCTCACTGGGAGTGCAGACTATCCAATCACTAGAAGCCAGTGACATCACTGAGAATGTAGCCTACCCAGTTACTAGAGACCAGCAGTGACATCACTGGGAATGCAGCCTATCCATTCACTAGAGACCATTGAAATCACTTGGAGTATAGCCTATCCAAATACTAGAAGCCAGTGACATCACTGAGAATGTAGTCTTCTCAATTACTGGAGACCAGTGAACTCACTGGGAGTGCAGACTATCCAATCACTAGAAGCCAGTGACATCACTGAGAATGTAGCCTTCCCAATTACTGGAGACCAGTGACATCACTTGGAGTATAGCCTATCCAAATACTAGAAGCCAGTAACATCACTGAGAATGTAGCCTTCTCAATTACTGGAGACCAGTGACCTCACTTGGAATGCAGCCTATCCATTCACTAGAGACTGGTAACCTCACTGACAATGCAGCCCATCCATTTACTAGAATACAACCAAAGTCCTTTGGAGACTGGTGATGACACTAAAAATGTAGCCTATCCTTTCACTACAGACTGGTGACATCATTGATCATTAATGGAGCTTATGCATTCACTGGAGACTGGTGACATCACTGGGAATGCAGCCTATCCAATCACTAGCCAGTGACATCAGTAAGAAAGCAGTCTATCCAAAAACTGTAGACTGATGGCTAAGAATACAGTCTCATTCATTTAGAGACTGGTGATAACACTGAGAATGCAACCTATCCATTCAATCGTGACCAGTGACTTTACAGAGAATGTATCCTATCCATTCACTAGAAACCAATTACATAAATGACAATGTAGCCTACCCTTTGACTAAAGACAGTGATATTACCTTGAAAAGAGCCTATCTAGCTTAACTAGAGACCAGTCAACTCACTGGGAACGTGCCCATCCAATTGCTAGAAACTAGTGACACCACTAAGAAGGTAGCCCTATCCATCTACTAGGAAGCTGGGATATCACTGGGAATGTAGCCTATCCATTCAACAGAGACCAGTGATATCACTGAGAATGTAGTCTATCCATTCATTATACGATTATGACATCATCTAGTTCACTAAAGACCAGTGACCTCACTGGGAGTGCAGACTATCCAATCACTAGAAGCCAGTGACATCACTGAGGATGTAGTCTATCCATTCATTATACGATGATGACATCACCCAGTTCACTAAAGACCAGTGACCTTACTGGGAGTGCAGACTATCCAATCACTAGAAGCCAGTGACAGCACTGAGAATGTGGCCTTCCCAATTACTGGAGACCAGTGACCTCACTGGGAGTGCAGCTTATCCAATCACTAAAAGCCAGTGACACCACTGAGAATGTGGCCTTCCCAATTACTGGAGACCAGTGACCTCACTGGGAGTGCAGACTATCCAATCACTAGAAGCCAGTGGCATCACTGAGAATGTAGCCTTCCCAATTACTGGAGACCAGTGACCTCACTGGGAGTGCAGCTTATCCAATCACTAAATGCCAGTGACACCACTGAGAATGTAGCCTTCTCAATTACTGGAGACCAGTGACCTCACTGGGAGTGCAGACTATCCAATCACTAGAAGCCAGTGACACCACTAAGAATGTAGCCTTCTCAATTACTGGAGACCAGTGACCTCACTGGGAGTGCAGACTATCCAATCACTAGAAGCCAGTGGCATCACTGAGAATGTAGCCTTCCCAATTACTGGAGACCAGTGACCTCACTGGGAGTGCAGCTTATCCAATCACTAAATGCCAGTGACACCACTGAGAATGTAGCCTTCTCAATTACTGGAGACTAGTGACCTCACTGGGAGTGCAGACTATCCAATCACTAGAAGCCAGTGACATCACTGAGAATGTAGCCTACTCAATTACTGGAGACCAGTGACCTCACTGGGAGTGCAGACTATCCAATCACTAGAAGCCAGTGACATCACTGAGAATGTAGCCTTCCCAATTACTGGAGACCAGTGACCTCACTGGGAGTGCAGACTATCCAATCACTAGAAGCCAGTGACATCACTGAGAATGTAGCCTTCTCAATTATTGGAGACCAGTGACCTCACTGGGAGTGCAGACTATCCAATCACTAGAAGCAAGTGACATCACTGAGAATGCAGCTCATCAGTTAGGTGCATCACTGAGAACATAACAGTGTTATCACTGCCAACAAATGTAAGGACCCAGACATACATGCAGGTCCTCCAATCCCACTAATATGAACCATGCACAAACCTGTGGAATATTTCAGCTGCACCTGCCCGTCGTGGATCTCCACCGCAATGAAGTCATGCTTTTCATTCAGTCGCCCATTGTAAAGCAGGAGGCCACTCCTCTCTTTGGTGGCAAACCTACAGAAGACATAGAAAACAAATGAGACAAAGACAGAAAATTAGTGCACTCAACAGATTCCATCACCAAGATTTGTCTGTACCTATTTCTTGAACTGGTCAAGAAATGACATTGGCTTGGACTTTCTGAAAGTCAGATGTCACCTATGGCAGCCAATGAAATGCTTCCTTTTTTTTTTTTTTTTTTTTTTAGTGCAAAGAAAAATGAGTGCATTATCCCAAAAAGCCATTATGGGCAACACTGTGACTTAAGCAGTATTAAAACCAAAATTGTAATATATTGCAGCTTAACAATCATTGATGTGGTGGCTGCATTAGTTTTCTTTTTGTTTTGTATGTGTTTGTTATCCTTAATAAAAAAAAAAAAAATGGATCCTGTTCCCTAAAAAACATGTTACACAGCACAGTGCTTGTGCTGTGTAATTTGGCCCCCCATACCTGGCTGATCCTGCCTGGTTCTGCCCACCCCCCTGTAAACTGACCACGGTTTATCATGGCTGCTGGTGACCCCTGACACCGTGATCAGTTTACATGCCTCCGTCATCCGCAGCTCTCCTCTTTACTCTCCTGTGTCCTCATCCCCCCCCCCCCCCCTCCACTCCCTGCCTGTCAGCTCCGTCCACTCCACGATCCTCCCCTCCTGCTGATCTCATATCTAGAGTATAAGCATGCCATCCCCTATGTGTCCCTGTGCCTGTGCTGTACAAAAAAGATGCTGATTATATCTTTATCAGAGCGTCTCTCTGCGCTCACGTGACTCCTCGGATCTCTCTCCTCCTCAGCTGACATCAGCAGCACTGTTCGGCCCCGCCCGCTATAGCCGCCAGCTGGGCAAAGGAGAGAGCCAAGGAGTCACGTGAGCGCCGGGAGACGCTCTGATATAAGTTATAATCTGCATTTTTTTATACAGCACAGGCACAGGGACACAGCGTTATGTGGGGTTGGCATGATCACAGTATAGTGGGTTAGTAACCAATTTAAGTCTTTCTCCCTCTGTTTTCGCCTGGTGATTTTGCCAGTAAAGCCTCGTACACACATACTGATCGTCGGCCTAACGATCGGCCGTCTTTTGTCCAGGGCTGTCGTGTCTGTTGAAAACTGCAAAAGAATGCACACGAATTTTGTCGGCCAACAACAGCCGACTGCAGAAGTGATGTCATGTGATGGTTCACTTTCCTTGTCTTTTTTCTTTTCTGAGCATGCCCAGTCTTGCTAATCTGCTGTCTGTCGGCCGAAATCTGTACTGACTGGCGAACAATCGGCCATTCTGGTGTTGGCCAACAAAAATTTTAATGCCTGCACGACAGATTCTGTTCGGCCGAAAATGCGCTGTCGGCTGTCGGAAGCATCATACTAACAAGCCTACAATCGGCCGATCGGTCATCGGCCGAATATTTACGGCTGACAATCAGTACGTGTGTACAGGGCTTAACACACCACCTGTATTACAGTTCCCCCACTCTGGATGAAAGAGTATAGGAGGCACCTCTGGAAAGCAGCATTGTCTGTCTGGGGGGGGGGGGGGGGGGGGTGTTACATATACTAGCAGATTTACATATACCAACAAATTAAAGCCAAACTCCAGCTCACATTGCGGTTACAGCAACATATTTTTTTATTTTGGGATAAAAGTTTTACCTAAATAAATAAAAGCTGATCATTATAAGCACTCCTGTCAGTGGTAAATAGAGTGTGTATCTAAGACAGCGGCACCCAGCTGCATTTTCAGGGTTTTTGGATATCTACACAAGGGAGGCTTTTACAGGTAAACACCATGCACACAATACATTAAATGCACAAATAATTTTATGGTAAGAGGGCTGCTGAAATGAATAGTCTGGCAAAATAAAAAGTAACATATATGATGCAGTGTAAGAAAATCGGACAAACGATCGCCTGATTTTCCTCGTTGTTTCACAGCAAATTTAAACCGATGACAAAAAATTTGTAGGAAAATTCTCATACGACAAAGGCTATTTTTGTTGTTATTTATTGTTTCTGATCATGCGCAGTCTTTTTCTGATTTTTCTTGTACGAAAAACGTATGAAAATGGCGCACATTAAACTAAAATAGTTCATTCTGATCCGATATAAGAAAAATTGTGGAGTTTGCCTCTTTGGGAATTTTGGTACCAAAAGTTGGAATTGGCTGTCAAAAGTTGTGTACACACTATACAAAAATTGTACAAAAGTTCTTTGGACAAAAATTCTCGCCCAATTTTCTTATAGTGTGTACGAGCCTATAGTCTAGTCTTGGTTAAGACAAATAGACAGAAAGTGAAGATTTATCAAATAAGGACACAGGTAGGTCTAAAATATGGACAGAAACCTGAACCTTTTAGACCAAATAAAAAGGTAACGCCTGGAGTTTAGGTTTTTAGCTTGCCACAGAAGACAGATGGAGGTTGGATCTAGAACAAATCAGTGACATCATGGAGAACGCAGCCTATCCAATCTTTAGAGATCAAAGATCACTGAAAATGCAGCCTATCAATTCACTAGAGATTAGTGACATCACTGAAGATTCAGCCTATCGATTCACTAGAGATTGGTGACATCACTGAGAATGCAGCCTATCAATTCACTAGAGATTGGTGACATCACTGAGAATGCAGCCTATCAATTCACTAGAGATTGGTGACATCTCTGAGAATGCAGCCTATCAATTCACTAGAGATTGGTGACATCACTGAGAATGCAGCCTATCAATTCACTAGAGATTGGTGACATCACTAAAAATGCAGCCTATTAATTCACTAGAGATTGGTGACATCACTGAGAATGCAGCCTATCAATTCACTAGAGATTGGTGACATCTCTGAGAATGCAGCCTATCAATTCACTATAGATTAGTGACATCACTGAGAATGCAGCCTATCAATTCACTAGAGATTGGTGACATCGCTGAGAATGCAGCCTATCAATTCACTAGAGATTGGTGACATCACTGAGAATGCAGCCTATCCAATCACTAGAGATTGAGGACATCACTGAGAATGCAGCCTATTCAATTTTTAGAGATCAGTGACATCACTGAGAATTCAGCCTATCAATTCACTTGAGACTAGTAACATACTTAGAATGTAACCTATCAAATCATCAGAGACCATGACTTTACTGAGAATGCAGCCTATCCAATAGTTAGAGACTAGTGACATTACTTAGAATGTAGTCTATCAATTCACTAGAAATTGGTGACATCACTTAGACTGCAGCCTATCCAATCACTAGAGACCAGTGAGAATGCAGCCTATCAATGCACTAGAGATCTGTGACAACAGTAAGTATTTAGAGACCTGAATTGTAATGTTATTTCACATTGGTAACATCTGAGTTTATTACGGTCTTGTATAAGGGATGAACTGTGTTCTAATTTTTTCTTGTATGTTTAGTTGTTTGACTAAAGCTTAATGAACATTATTTGACTTAAAAAAGAATGCAGAGACCGGCTGAACCCCTAGGACAATCAGTCACTGGCCACAAATACAGCAATTGTGACTTTTTCTGGCCAAGATTAGCTGGTTGATGAGACAAACGGGTTACATCTATTATGCCAGTATATATTACCATTATAAAATGCCTCTAGCGAAGGAAAAAAAAAGGGAAAATGAACAGTCAGCGCTATAATTAAATTACAGTTTAATATAATGAAAAAGTAAAAATCCTCAAGAATGAGTTCATTAACTGGTATTGTTATCTAATATTTATCCGTTTTAATTACATTGCCGTAGGCTATTGTTTGGTAACAATGTGATATACGTTAATTAGGCCGCCACAAGCAACATTATATCATCTGGCGAGTAAACGTTGTACAAGGAAAGTTATATAGTGATTCTAAGGCCCCGTTCACACTGGGGCGACGCTACTTCCCCAGACGACCTCACAGGTCGCAGCGCGCTGCTCGCACCGCGCCCTCGGAGCGGCTGGAACGGACTTCATAACATTGAAGTCTATGCAGGTCGCTCCGGGTTGCCCCAAAGAAGCTCCGGACCCTTTTTCTAAGTCGGAGCGACTTGTGTCGCTCCTATTAGAACGGGTCCATAGCTTCTGAATGCCAGACGACCTACGGCGACCTGTCAGGCGACCAGGTCGCCTGACAGGTCGCCCCAGTGTGAACGGGGGGTTAAAAGTACAGTCTGCAGACAATCTGACCACATAGCATCTTCCTAGAGCAATTTCAGAAGAATAACCCTTTCCGAAATGGAGGTCATAGACGTGGGAAAATTTAAAAGCTTAGACCAAGGGTCTCCAAATTATGGCCCTCCAATTGTTCAGGAACGGCAATTCCCATCATGCCTAGTCATGTCTGTGAATGTCAGAGTATTACAATGCCTCATGGGATGTGTAGTTCTGCAAAGGCTGGAGGGCCGTAGTTTGAAGATCCCTGGATTAGAGGCTAGGTGGGAGCTTGTCTCCTTGTCATTACGTCATAGATGTCAGGGGCAGGTAGGCACACATGCAGCATGGCTCCTGCTGACTCCTAGTGAATTTGAAGTGTGCCGGTGCTGTTCCTGCTATTCGTTGTTCTACTGCAACATTCAACCTCTGGAGCTCCAACAAAATCTCTTGAATTTTACAGTGTTAATGACCTTCCCTCCACCCGCACTGGAGCCTCGTGATTGGTTGTTCAGGCATCAAGCACTACATTGTGGAAGGAACATGAGTCACATTTTATTCCAAACCTGGAGGTACCGGATAGTTTACAAGGCTCCTGCAGGCAAACAGAGCAGTGGGGAAGTGCAGTGAAGAAATCCGCAGTAGAGTGGATAGCTAACCTGTATCATGTATGGAAAAGTGACAGGTTCTCTTGAAAGCTTAATGAACCTACCCTCATGAATAATAAAAAGGTACCCCACCACTCATTCATCTTCTATGGCCATGCTGTGCAAGCTTCATATTACACAGGGTTAAAGAGCTGCTGCCCTCTCTTACATGACAGAGTTGGGGTGCTAAGATTCGCCACTCATGGAGTGAGCACTGCATTCAGGTAGAGCTGCCGGATTAATCGCTAAAAAATCTCGATCCCCCCCCCACGATCTTAAAAGGCATTTCCTCGATTCATACAGAGCCATTCTCTGCTCACTCACAGCTGTCCAAAAAAAAGAGCCTCCAGTAAATGTTTATCAACCTTGTTAGGGCTGCAAACTATAAGACCCCGTTCACACTGGGGCGACTTGTCAGGCGACCTGGTCGCCTGACAAGTCGCCGTGAGTCGCCTGCCATAGAGTAGCACAGGACCCGTTCTAATAGGAGCGACACTAGTCGCTCCGACTTAGAAAAAGGGTCCTGAGCTTCTTTGGGGCGACCTGGAGCGACCTGCATTGACTTCAATGATATGAAGTCCGTGCCGGCCGCTCCGAGGTCACGGTGCGAGCTGCCCACCGTGACTTCACAGGTCGCCCCGGCAAGTCGGGGTCGCGCCTGTGTGAACCGGCTCTAAACACAATGTTTTAGATCAAAGGAATGAACTTCTGTCTGTAAGGCTCCATGTACACGGGACGTTAGAAAAAACGTGCTGCAAAGCTAGTTCTGACGCCGGGAAAAAGAAGCTGTTAAACGTGCTTTCAGTAGCTTTTTCCATTGGCGTTATTGCACGTTTGGCCACGTTGCTTTTAGCAGTGTTATTTCTGCCTCCATTCAAAATCAATGGTTCCCTATGGGAGCCTATTGATTTGAATGGAAGTCGCACCGCAATTCGGATCAGGATGATCCGACTTGCGAATAAGAAGAGCATCAGAGGAGCAATGGGGCTATGAAGAGAAAATAACCACTGTGTAAGCTCCATGTTACACAGGGTTAAAGATCCTCCCCCTCTCTCGCATGACAGTTTTGGTGAGTTGAGATTGACCATTAATGGGGAAAGAACTACAACAAGGCAGAAAGAGGTGGGGGTTACTTCTTCAGCCATACCTAGAAGCTTGTTATTTCCAGAGGGGGTCCTGAAGACAAATAGAAAAGGGCTGCTTAGTGTCGATAGGGAGAGCATCAGAGGACCAAGGGAGCCATCAAGAGAACCTAACCACTGTACTAGCTCCTTGTTACACAGGGTTAAAGAGCTTCTCCACTCTGTTGTGTGAGTCTCAGGGAGTTGAGTCTGACCGCTCATGGGTTGAGCACTACATCCTGGGAGAAAGATTTGGAGGTTATTTCCTCCCCCCATTTCCAAAAGCATGGAATTTCCCAAAGGGCTCCTAAGGACAAACGGAGAAGGGCAGTTTAATGTCGAAAAGGAGAGCATCAGAGGAGCAAGGGGGCCATCAAGAGAACCTAATCACTGTGTAAGCTTCATGTTTCACAGGGTTAAAGAGCTTCTCCCCACTCTTGCATGACATTCTCGGGGCTTTGAGATTTATCGCTCATGGGCCGAGCGATACATCCTGGCAGAAAGTGGTGGAAGTTATATCCTACCCCATACCCAGAAGCATGGTATTTCCAGAAGGGCTCCTGAAGACAAATAGAGAAGGGTGGCTTAGTGTCGATAAGAAGAGCATCAGAGGTGCACAGGAGCTCTCAAGAGAACCTAACTACCGTGTAAGCTCCATGTTACACAGGGTTAAAGAGCTTCTCCTCTCTCTCACAGGACAGACTCGGTACGTTGACACTGGCTATTTATGGGCCGAGAAATGCATCCTGGCAGAAAGAGGTGGAAGTTACTTCCTCACCCATACCTGGAAGCATTGTATTTTCCAAAGAGCTCCTGAAGACAAATGGAGAAGGACGGCTTAGTGTCCCTAAGGTGAGTATCAGAGGAACAAGGGGGCTATCAATAGAACCTAGCACATTACCCGGAATTAGCAAAACGACTGATTCTCTTTAAATAAAACCACACAGGCAACCAGACAAACCAGTACAAATATGACACAAGAGGAGACGAGGACCCCGCTCAAATAAGCTAACGATGAAGAGATCAGAAAATCAGCAATGTATTTAACTGCAAGATATTGTAAAAAATATGCTGCGCACAAATAAAGAATTGGGATGAATCATAAAATCACATATGTAAATGAATAAGCTGCCAACACATTGATCCATAAATCAGAAATATAGATCCTTAAAAACAATTAAAAACAAAGCAGGTGTAGCTCTAAAAATGAGTTGAAGAACCACATAGTCCATATATAGAAAAAACAGACAGTCCAAATCTGTATATTGTAGTATCCCAGCAGGACAGGACAGAGTGCTCCTATGGTCACTTCAAACTTAGATCCCCATGTGTGAAGAGAACCGCCACCACAAGATAAATTGGCCTCTTACCCTAAAAATATGACCCCCACAACAGAGATCACAATCAGCCTGTATAATCTCCTCCGGTTCCGGTCAGCAAGTGAATACCCGCTTTAATCCCGATCCAATGATAACACATGGAAAAGGAAGGGGACAACTCCCATAGCGTTATACTGTATATAAACTTTTATTGATAAAAGATAACAGATGGCAACTCACATTTGGGAGCAGGTAATCAAGCATAAGTGATAGGCATATATCGGAGCTTCCCTGGAACCCGTGTCCTGCCGACAAAATGGCCGCCGCGTCTCTCTCGTGGACCCAACGTGACGCACCGCAGGCTCCTCCTACGCGTTTCGTCAGATGCTGACGTCGTCAGTGGGGTGTGGCCTGCGATAAGCGTCCATCTTTTATACGCTGAGGATACGAGAGAAGGCAGGGCCATGGGCGGGTCTCAATTACTGAAGTAAAACTCCTACGATATGAGCACCCGGAACAGGAAGGATATCAAAGGACATCCCCAAGCTTACAGTGCGGTCCATATGCGTGTCACTGCCCGGAACCGGAACTGAACTGTTTTTAATGTATCCAACTGGCAGCTTGACAAACTAAACCAATAATGATTACATGAGATCTAACCAGTAAAAGTAAAAAAATATATAGCAATTTAAACCCTCATAATTAAGCACCTAGGTTTTTCCTTGAAACAGAAAACATTGTCTTTTTAAACCACACTGGTATTTAATGTCTAGTGCAAAAATGCAAAGTATTTAGCAGAGCTCCCCTTTAGCCAACAAGACACTGAAGAACCAGAATTCCCAGTATCTTCGGCAAGCCAGTAGGCCATGGAAGGCTCAGCTTTTGAAATTGACAAGGAATGAATGATTTTTTTTCCTTTAACCCGGAAGGTTCTGACCATTTATTTTCATGCTGAAGAGAGTCATTTCTCTATCTCGTATCATCTGCTCAAGTGGATGTTTTAATAGCCTCCGCTAAGAGGGTCAAATGGCTCCAGACTGTTATTAGAAGAGAAATGTCTATGCTGAACATGTAAATGTACACTTTGTCCTCTTATTAGGCTGCCCTTGTAGATTTCACAGGTTTCAACGATCCCTTGAGCTTGTCAAGGGCAATCAGCCTTTAAAGACGTTTCCTGATCAGACATAAAAGTTTTGCGATTAAAAAGAACCTTTTAACACAGTGACAACCCCCTCTTTGCTGATAATTACCTTCTCCGTACTCTATTCATCTGTATGAGATAGCTTGTGACCTAGCCCAATTGTTCCCCAAGGAGATTCTACCTTTTGTACTTACTAAAGTTTGTAAAAACTGGAACATTGCAATTATATGAGCTGGCTGGACATCCCATCCATGCCAAAACCATGGGCACTATTATGACGTTATCCCCCTCCCTATGTGGATCTAAAAGCTTACTCTCTTCCAGGAAAGCTTTGTAGTGTGTCTGGGAGAATATGTGCCTATTTAGTCAATACAACATTTGCAAGGTCAGATACTCATGTTGGACGAGATTTGGCTCACAATCTGTGTTCCAACAAAAAAAAACATTTCTATGGACACCATTTTTTGCTGTGCGCCTTGCAATTAATTGTAGCCGAAAATGTTAAAAAATTTTGATTTTTACATTTTTTTGGGGGGGAATTTCATATAAAAAAATGTAAAAAATATTGTTATTTTTGCAAAATTGACGCTCTTTTTTTGTTTATAGCGCATGATCAAAAAATCGCACAGGTGATCAAATACCACCAAAAGAAAGCTCTGTTTATGGGAAAAAAAAGGATGCCAAATTCGTTTAGATACAGCATCGCACGACCGCGCAATTGTCCTTTAAAGTCACGCAGTGCCGAATCGCAAAATACCCCCTGGTCGTTTAGCAGCCAAATCCTCCGGGGCTTAAGTGGTTAAGCATATATAAGAGAGCTGTAGTTACGGGGCTAAAGAAATACAAAAGTATGCATTGGCAGGGCAGTCAGTGAACAGTATGTAATGATAGGCAGTCAGTTAGCAGTCAGTTAGTAGAAGGTAGTGATAAGGCAGTCAGTGAACAGTATGTAGTGTCAGAACAGTCAGTGAGCAGTATGTAGTGATAGGGCAGTCAGTGAACAGTATGTAGTGATAGGACAGTCAGTGAACAGTATGTAGTGATAGGTAGTCAGTGAGCAGTATGTAGTGATAGGTAGTCAGTGAGAAGTATGTAGTGGCAGAACAGTCAGTGAACAGTATGTAGCGATAGGCAGTCAGTGAGCAATATGTAGTGATAGGGCATTCAGTGAGCAGTATGTAGTGATAGGGTAGTCAGTGAGCAGTATGTAGTGATAGGGTAGTTAGTGAACAGTATGTAGTGGCAGAACAGTCAGTGAACAGTATGTAGTGATAGGGTAGTCAGTGAGCAGTATGTAGTGATAGGGTAGTTAGTGAACAGTATGTAGTGATAGGCAGTCAGTGAGCAGTGTGTAGTGATAGGGCAGTCAGTGAGCAGTGTGTAGTGATAGGACAGTCAGTGAGCAGTATGTAGTGATAGGGTAGTTAGTGAACAGTATGTAGTGATAGGGCAGTCAGTGAGGAGTATGTAGTTGCAGGGCAGCCAATGAGCAGTATGTAGTGATAGGGCAGTCAATGAGCAGTGTGTAGTGATATGAGAAATCAATGTCCATTAAATGACATGCATGAACAAATCAGAAAGTCTGACAACTCTGGCTAACTCATCCATAACCTTCTGAATGCCAAACCCAAAAACAAAATGCTGGGTGATGTTCTTCCCCCCACCCCACCTTCTCTCTCGAGGGGCGTCTTCCGTCCTTCCCCACTGAGACATTCCTACCATAGTTCCCTACCTCTATCCCTCTTTTTCCTCAGTAGCCCCATAGCCCACCCTCACCCAAACTCTGAGATTGCCCCATTGTTGTACTGGTTTACTGAAACACCTTGTATTATTGGTTGACAATCAAACAAGGCAACACAAACGGTATTGTTCCACAGTATACGATCAACATTTTTGATCAACGGATATTTCCATGACTCCATGACTAAGCCCCATGGGCGGAGTGAAACACGTCGGTGGTCATAGCCTGAGTGGAGTCTAGCCTGAGGCTACTCCTAGTATCCATACAGGGTTTTGTGTGATGTGCGGCTATCGGGACTATCTCTCTTTCCTGTTTGCACTCCTAAAGCTAAGATGAGCTTCTTCCATGCTTGCACTCCCAACAGCTGACAGCAGATAAGGACTTAATGGAGCCTTAAGTGGCACCCTTCATAGGTATTTTGTTCACTGATCAGAAAAGATAAAGAAAATTCATCCATGGCTGATCAACTTGTCAGAGTTAAAATCAATTGAGAGCTCAATAATAGGATTTTTTTCACTTACCATAAAATCCATTTCTCTGAGTTCATTGACGGACACAGCTCTCCATAAATCATAACTATTGGGTTATGATCTATGGGTAGGACTAGGCAGAACAAAAAACAGTTGGCTTCACCCATGGGCCGTCCTCAGCTGGTATAGAACCCCCCCCCATCCCCCCACCCCCTCTCTGCTCTCGGTATTCAGTTTAGTAACAAGCAGTATTAGAAGTATCAAAACTCCTTTAGAGGGGTGAGTGCTGTGTCTGTCGATGAACTCAGAGAAATAGATGGGGGACGTCATCTGCGACCTCGCGGGGTGTTTAACTCGCAGGCCAGCCCCTGTCCAGTGGGGCTATGTCACGGCTGACCCAGCACGGAGCTCTGATCTGCGCACGCTCGCTAGCCAGACTGGGGGGACTACTGGATCTAGATATCCAGCCCGTTGCCCAGTCTGGCAATTGATTGTAGATCTCACAGGAAAAAAACAGGAGAAAAAAATGCAATGTAAAGAAAAAAATGCCAGGACAAGAGATTCCTGCAGGGAACTAGGTCCTTACTCCTGACTAGGCAGAAAGAAACTAAAGGCCTATAGCAGAGAGAGGGATGTATACCACCTAGGAATGCCTATAGGCGTGGCCAAGTCTTTTTTCTGCCTAGTGTTCTACTCCTGTAGGGAGCAATATAACCCTGTGCTTCTGAATATGGAGAGCTGTGTCCGTCAATGAACGAAAGAGAAAAATCTATTTATTTTAGGGTTATTGGTTTTAGATTTTTATTAAATTTATTCAACTTAGTTAAACTGATTGAATGTATGATCAGATCGATATGTGTGGGGCCAACATTACGGACAAATGGGAAGCCATTCGAATTGGTCAACCAATACACAAAATGGAGATATCTGTTTCAACTAGGTCTGTTGGTCTGTAAAGCTGAAACCTTTACAGGTAAACTGCAAAAAGTAGAAGGTCCTGCTGGGACTTGTGATTTTTTGATGCAGGGGGGAGCACAGGAGTCACAAATGATCCATGAAAAAGCGGAGTGACCCCCATTTTATTACCCAGGGCATTCCTTTCCATATATAGTGTTACATTTTTCCGCCGCCAGTAAAGCAGCGGGCAGCTGTTATTAAACGTGACCTCTTTAGGGCATGAGATTAAATTTTTGCGGGCTCAGAGGCTCATAAAAAAAGATCCCCATAGATGAACAAATCTAATAAAATGTGACAAAACCAATAAAAGATGGAACGGACTAATTACTGCAACTACAGTGTTGAAGCGGTGCCTAATATACATCTGGATTATGCTACATTCATTATCCATAAAAGAGAGACAGAGATAATTAGCTCCTGTTCTGATAAGATGGGAGGCATTTTCCGTCTGTCTTGTCGGTTGTGGGTCTGATATAATGCAGGCAGAAGTGAACTTGGCCAGGAGATACATTTTCTCTTCTTATTAACTCCATCGCCTCCTGCAAGATTCCCCTTTCCCAAGCCGAGGAATACTCAGATTTCAGCGTGTCCATCAATTGCCGAGTTCATCTACCCATCACGATGACATCAATTCTGCACCAACTTGTTTTTGATTGGATCAGAATTTTTAAAGCTGAACTCTAGGGAGAGTGTGCATATAGGCGGGATGCAGAATGGTGCGGCGGCAATAACACACACAGTCCAAGTGCAATAAAAGAACTTGCATTAACCACTTGACCTCCGGAAGATTTACCCCCCTTCATGACCAGAGAATTTTGGATGACATGCCACTGCGTTACTTTAACTGACAATTGCACGGTCATGCAATGCTGTACCCAAATAAAATTTATGAATTTTTTTTCCCACTAATACAGCTTTCTATTGGTGGTATTTGATCACCACTATGTTTTTTTTTTTTTTTTTTTTTTTGCGCTATAAACACAAAAATCTTGACAATTTTGAAAAAAAAAAAAAAGGGAATTTTGGACGACATGGCACTGGGTTACTTTAACTGACAATTGCACGGTCATGCAATGCTGTACCCAAATTAAATTTATGACATTTTTTCTCCCACAAATAGAGCTTTCTTTTGGTGGTATTTGATGACCACTGTTTTTTTGTGCTATAAACACAAAAATCTCGACAATTTTTTTTTGGGGGGGGGGGACAATATTTTTTTTTTTTTGAAAATCTTTTTATTAAAAAACAATATTTTTTACTTTCTGCTATAAAACATAGCCATTAAGAAATTTTTTAAAAATCTAACTTCTTCATAAATTTAGCCCAACATGTATTCTGCTACATATTTTTGGTTAACAAAAATCCCAATAAGCGTATAATGACTGGTTTACACAAACGTTATGGGATATATTTATGGAATTTTTATTTTTTATACTAGTAATGGTGGCGATCAGTGACTTATAGCAGGACTGCGATGTTGCGTCGGACAATCGGACACTAACTGACACTTTGCGGGGGAAAAAGTGACACTGATACAGTGATCAGTGCTAAAAATATGCACTGTAACTGTACTGATGGCACTGGCTGGGAAGAGGTGTGATCAAAGGGTTAACTGTGTGCCTATAATAGAAATTGTAGTGGGTGTGGTGCTGCTTGTGATGGGTGT
Organism: Pelophylax lessonae; assembly: GCF_965119305.1. Classification (NCBI taxonomy): domain Eukaryota; kingdom Metazoa; phylum Chordata; class Amphibia; order Anura; family Ranidae; genus Pelophylax; species Pelophylax lessonae. The sequence continues at coordinate 26,648,099 of NC_138775.1, read as the reverse complement.
CTAAGGCAAAACCCAGTGTATTACTAAACAATAATGTGTGGCCCATAATATGTCAAGCCTAATAAAATACGTGCTGCATGTGAATTATATACAAAAAACAAATGCCAAAAATATTAAATACATTAAAGTGACACGTGCTATAAATCAATAAGTAGTGAATCAGTGAAAAAGTGACATGTGCATTAAAAGCAATAATATTTAAATCCTTCAGTTTGATATTGTGCAGGAATCGCTTGAACCATAAAAACAAAAATAATGTGCTATCACAAGATCCCTAATATTCGTGCGATGTGCCGGTGTCTTCACTTGTGCTCCCAGGGCCCACGCTCCCAGTAAGGCGACCTAGGCAGTCACCTAGGGCACAACTTAGCAGGGGGCGCCGGCGGAGCCTGACCCAAGGTAAGTGACTTACCGTAAGTCACTGAAGGGGTTTTAACCAGTGGCGGCCGGCTCGACCATTAGAGGCCGCCCCCCATATCTATGCGTCCGGACCCCTAATCTACATGCAGGGTGCCGGACGCATGGATTCCAATGAGGGTTTTTTTTTTTTTTTTTTTGAAGCACGGGATTAGAGCCAGAG
>NC_138775.1:26630019-26642519 GCF_965119305.1 Pelophylax lessonae | reverse complement strand
ACATGCAATTATCGCTAGCAGCTGCTATAGCTGCTAGAAATAATCATTGCTTTCTCCCGGTGTGGATGGCTTCCCCCGCTGAGAGCAGACAATTGCTCAGTAGGAAGGATTCTCCTGTTAGCACTGTCTGTGTTGACTGGGGAATCATGGGAATTTCTTTGCTGCAACCCGTGGTTACAGGAACAAAATTTGCACCGTCTATGGCCTGCCTTAGTCACAAAGAATGAGGTTGAGATTTTGATGAGGTTGGCTGCGTAATTGCATAACATAAAATGTACATAACGTATCCCGACCATACTTTATACAATTTTCTTTCCTTCACCTATGGGCAGGGCCGATCCCAGGCGGGCGCTACGGGTGCAGTGCGCCCAGGCGCCGCCTGGTGGGGGGCGCACTATCCTCTCCCGCCGCAAGTCTCTCACTGCAGCCTCGGAGCTGCTATATACATTGCAGTTGTGAGCTGAGGAGAGGGGCGGGGCGGACCGCACCAGGGTGTCCACGGGGGGAGGGTGACACCACTCTGCCTCTCATTGAATCGCCGCTGCTCCACATAGTACTGAGCAGGACCAGTATGGGAAGAGGGCGCAGTTTGATGGGTACAACCCTGCACAGAATATGCTGCTGAATGTAAGACACAGAGAGCAGCTATGTACCTACATGTAGAGTAGATGGTATCACCCACCCCCTGCCTGCACAGCGCGCTGTACTATTCCCCAAGTGACAGAGTGGAGGAGGAGGGGTAGGTGAGGATGGAAAGTCTCCAACTATCAGTGCTTCCTGATGACTCCAGAATAGATGCTCACTGTATAACTTTCTTGCTTCTGAACAGCGGCTTCCCCTCCCCTATCTAATCCTTTTCATCACTCCTGATTTCTGTCACAGTTTCCTGATGTCCGTGGGACATCGGCACCCTCCCCCCCCCCAGCCTTCTGTTTTTATCTCTCCCTGCCTCCCTTCTCTGGACGATCTCAGAACTCATTCCTCCTCTGTAGTGACCCCCCCCTCCTCCTGTGCCCTTTCCTCTGACCCCCTCCTCTCTAGCTGTACAGCAAAGTTGAATGGTGCTCTCTATCCTCCTATCTCTGTGCTGCTGAGTCTACCACAATCTACTCAGCTAACAGGTAAAAAGTTCAGGCTTTTTAGTCCCTGATATGGCTGTGCAGACAACTGTTCTATTTTTAGTAAGCACCTATTAACAAGGGGTGCAAACAATGTGTCTCCCATGCTGGGCTGTCTTTTATCAGCACGGGGGGTACATAGGTGTGCGCATCCCAGTGCCAGCACCTCATTCATTTCTACTGGGACATAAGACTGCATGGACACAGTCTCTGTATTCTAATATGACACACAGATGCAGGTGCCAATAGAAATGAATGGGACGCTGGCACAGGGACGCACACAGCGCCCGTACATCCCTGTGCTGATAACAGAGCGCCCTGCACAGGTTACACGTCTGCACCACATATGAATGGGCTCTAAAGGACTCATGTATATGGAGGCAGGGCCGCCATCAGGGGGGTACAGCCAGTACTCCTGTATGGGGCCCGGGCAGCAGGAGGATTGGTGGGGAGAGGGATCAATGACAGAGCGATGCACTGTCTGCCTCTTCCTCCACCAGCTGAAAGCCGGGTTTTCCCCCCTCTTGCCGGCTTTCAGCTGTTTGTCCCCCACCACACTCAGAGCTGGGACACGGGGACGGCAGTCTGGAGAAGTGGTGGAGTCGTGGAGAGGTAAGACGTGGGAGGAGGTGCGCTGTGTGGTGCTCCGTGGGCTCTCCTCTCCTGTCTGAACAACACTCGTCCATGCAGCATAAGAGACAGGATCGCTCTTACATTGCATCGCACTGTACACAGACACACACACACACAGTTTGATTACCACCCCCTACCTTCTCCACAGGCTGCTCATCTCCCGACAGCAGGAAATGTGGGTGGGGGGGTAATCAAACGGTGTGTGTGAGTGTACAGTCCGATGCAATGTAAGAGCGATCCTGTCTCTTATGCTGTGTGTTGTTCAGACAGGAGGGGAAAGCACAACACAGTGCACCCCCTCCTGGCTTAGTAGTGGTTTCTCCCTGTCGGTTTGGGGGGCTTACAGAAATAATAATGGGAAAATAATTTATGCCTGGGATGTTTGAGGGATTGGCAACTCTCGTTGCTAGAAAGTGTAAAAGTGTAATGGGGATTTGGGGGACAGGGCATTTAATAGAAGGAGGAATGGGGGGGGGGGGTATGTGCTTGTAGGAGGGTTTGGGGGATTTGAGCCAGAAGGGGGGATTGGGGGGAAAGTTTGTGCTAGGAGCGGGGCTGGGGCATTTGTGCTAGGAGGGGGGAATTTGTGCTGGGGGGATGGGGTTGTGAATTTGTGGAGGGATTCAGGGGGTTGTGCTGCGAAGGGTGATTGGGAGGGATTTGTGCTAGGAAGAGAGATTGGGGGGGTAATCATTTTGATATTTTCGCCGGAAGTGGGGGGGGGGCCTGTCAAATAGGCTGTATGGGGCCCTGGGATTTCTAGCGGCAGCCCTGTATGGAGGCTTAGTGATATCACTCCGTCTGTGAGCCAGGACTATGGAGGAGCCGTTCTCACAGTGACAGCCGCAGCCCCGCTGAGATATCACACAAGAGCTTTACACCACAGAGCCCAGCACACCACAGAGCCCAGCACACCACAGAGGAGCAAGGAATCAGGACAGGCAGCCAAGAATCAGGACCATCAGCCAAGAATCAGGACCAGAAGCCAGCCCCAAGGCCCCAGCAGCCAGACCCCAGGACCAGCAGCCGGAATACAGGACCAGCAACCAGGAATCAGGAGGACCAGCAGCCAGACCCCAAGACCAGCAGGCCAGCCCCAGCAGCCAGACCTAAGGACCAGCAGCAAAGCCCCAGAAGCCAGGCCCCAGGACCAGCAGCCAGCCCCAGTACCCATTATTTAAGGTAAGTGAAGTCTTCTAGTCTTGGGCCTGGGCATCAAAGTGCTATTAATTAATATAATATTGTTTATTTTTCTATTGTTCGGTGACACTCTAATGTAGTCTCTCATGGGGGCTGGAGGGGACTCTTTCTATCAGAGACTCTCCAATAGGCACAGAGAGGGCCTCTGTAAGATAAACCCCCCTCCAGGTCCCATTAGACTCCGTTGTAGTCTCTAATGGGGCCTGGTGGGGGGTCTTTCTAACATAGACTTTAAAATGCACACAGAGATGACCTCTGTTAGAGAGATCCTCCTCCAGGTCCCATGATACAACCCCATTGTAGTTTCTAATGGGGCCTGGTGGAGGCTCTTTCTAACAGACTCTCTAACAGAGGCCCTCTCTGTGTTCCTTGGAGAGACCCCCCTCCAGGTCCCATTAGGAAAGGGGAGGAGTTAGTAAGATGACCACGCCCACACGGGGGCGCCATAAATATTTCTGCACCCAGGCGTCTGTTACCCTAGGATCGGCCCTGCCTATGGGTTGAAGGAAAGAATTAGAATATTACTCGATACCCCATCAAAACTGACCCCCATCAACACTGAATCTCTTCCACTGTGCTATTGACAGTTGGGGGGGGGGGGGGGGGTTTCCTCGTCATCAGAACACATTGATCACTGCCGGCAGCTTTAGTTACTGGCAGCGATTGAACGAACAAAAAACGCTTGACAGGTTGGTTCCACTGAGACTATTATTAATTCAACTTCAGCACAACCAACCTTCCCATAGAAGGATCGAAGTTCGGCCCGTTCCTGCTGAACTGGCTGAATTTCGACCCGTCTACGGCCAGCTTTAGCCATTAGGGGGCATTCACACCTGCAAATGCACCCTGCCTGCGATTAGATGCGAGAACCCCAACCCTGACTTCTGGAACCTGTGTGCCTCTAAGAAGGCAGCAGGAGGGAAGGAGGAGGGGCTGGAAATTATGTAGATCGCCGTACGATTGCGGCAATCTTACCTGAAAGTGGGAGCAGGTACCTGGTTTTAACCACTTGCTGACCTATATAAACGTCACTAGCTGGGAGGCTCTGGGGAGCTCCCGCGCGCCCCCGGAGGCGCGCTCCCGCGCGGTCACGGACCCCCCCGGGCGTGTGACCGGCGGACCCGATGACAAATATCTTTCACTTTTAGTAAACGCGATAACTTTTGCGCAAACCAATCAAAATACGCTTTTTGCAATTTTTTTCTACCAAACATATGTAGCATAAAACAAATTGGCCGAAAATGTTAAAACATTTTGATTTTTAAATTTTTTTGGGGAATTTCATATAAAAAAATGTGAAAAATATTGTTATTTTTGCAAAATTGTAGTTTTTTTGGTGATAGCGCATGATCAAAAAATCGCACAGGTGATCAAATATCACCAAAAGAAAGCTCTGTTTATGGGGAAAAAAAGGACGTCAAATTCGTTTAGGTACAGCGTCACACGACCGCGCAATTGTCCATTAAAGTCACGCAGTGCTGAATCGCAAAATACCCCCTGGTCAGGAAGGGGGTAAAATCTTCTGGGGCTTAAGTGGTTAATAGGTATCTGCTCCCCCCCAAAAGGTGCCAAATGTGGCAGCGGGGGGGAGCAAACAAGCGGAGCTCCGCTTTAATATCATTTTAAAGGTGAACTCCAGACTAAACATACAGATGGAATACATAGATGGTAACTGTTTAACCAATGATTTACACTTCTGTTAATCCAGTCCTGAAATGTACACAGCTCAGCACAGTCCTGTCTGTTGTGTGTAGCAGACAGAAATCTTTGCCCTCTTCCCCTATCAGCATGTTCCTTGTTAGATCATAAGCACTGCAACACACCTGATTGGCTCTTTCTCCTTCTTCTCCCTCTCCCAGTTGAGCTCTGCCATACTGGGACTGCAAGATACCGATACCGAGCCAACGTATCAGCTATGCATACAGCTTGCTTAAAAAAATAATAATTTTAAAGAAGTATTATTGTATACAGAGCTGCTTTAATTTCTGTCTTTAATATCTGCCTCCAGTATACTTCAAGCCGAAGGGTCTTCTATTAGCAGCTTTAATAATCAGAATCCTAATTATTATAATATGATTATAGAACCTCTTCAGAAAGTTCATCTTTTACGTCCCTTGATTTTCGCAGCGGTCACGGCGTTTACGACTTTAGATTGAATGGATCAGCAACGTTTAAAGGAAATGTCTTTTTTTTCCAGTGAAAAACCATTAAGGCCTGCATTTGAACAGGGAGCAGCTACTTAGCAAAATGACTGCGGCAGATTCATTACTCATTGCCTTGGATGAGGTAATTCCCCTCCTGACAGATGGAGAAGCCAGGCGCGGGTCTCTGATTGGCGGGTGCAGCCGCTCTCTGTGACATCATCACAATCTGATCAATTCTAATTTAATGAATAAAGAGCTTGTACGGGTGTGAAGGAGGGGCAGGGAGAAGAGATGAGTACAGGCAAAGTGAACTCACCAGGGGGGAGGACTGGGGTGATAGAAAGCATAGAGCCTGCATCTAGTGGAACTACAGAAACCAGCATGCCCTATCGGCAAGGGGTGCCAACACTCTGCTTTCAAGTTAGTGAGTAAAGCCCCGTACACACATACCGATCGTCGGCCGAACGATCGGCCGTCTTTTGTCCGGTGCTGTCTTGTCTGTTGAAAACTGCAAAAGACTGCACACGAATTTTGTCGGCCAACAACAGCCGACTGCAGAAGTGATGTCATGTGATGGTTAACTTTCCTGGTCTTTTTTCTTTTCTGAGCATGCCCAGTCTTGCAAATCTGCTGTCTGTCGGCCGAATTCTGTACTGACTGGCGAACAATCGTGTGTACGGGCCTTAAAGAGGTTGTAAACTCGTTTGATTTTTTTTTTTTTTTTTTAAACCCTGCAAAAGAAAGACATAATGAGCTAGTATGCATCGCATATTAGCTCATAATCAATACTTACCTCAGAACGAGCCCCTGCCGTGCCGCTCACTCACCTCTATGACGGGCGACATGTCTAGTCGCCCGTCTTCCGGGATCGCGGCATCCGGCCATCTGATTGGCCGGAGCCGCGGTGACGTCACTCCCGCGCACGCGCGCGGGAGCCGACAGTCACGGCACGGGGCTCTGAAGGAACGGCACGATCGGCCGTTCCTTCAGAGCGCATGCGCCAGTGACGTCACTGGCGACATGTAAGGTAAATATCTCCTAAACGGTACATGTTTAGGAGATATTTACAGTACCTATAGGTAAGCCTTATCATAGGCTTGCCTATAGGTACAAGTTGTAGAGGAGGGTTTACTTCCTCTTTAAGTTGCAGTTTTGTTTGAATGATGATGCCCTGGGCAAATCATCAAAAATTAGCTAGGAAGAGCAAATAATGGACTCCCTAATCATCTAGGAGGATTTCCACTATTGCTTCTTCTTCATAAGGGGCATTGGCCCTCACAGACAGTAGGGACATGGGCCTTCAGTGACAGTGGGGACATGGTCTCTCAGAGACAGTGGGGACATGGTCTCTCAGAGACAGTGGGGACATGGGCTCTCAGAGACAGTGGGGACATGGGCTCTCAGAGACAGTGAGGACATGGGCTCTCAGAGACGGTGGGGACATGGGCTCTCAGAGACAGTGGGGACATGGGTTCTCAGTGACAGTGGGGACATGGGCTCTCAGAGACAGTGGGGACATGGGCTCTCAGAGACAGTGGGGACATGGGCTCTCAGAGACAGTGAGGACATGGGCTCTCAGAGACGGTGGGGACATGGGCTCTCAGAGACAGTGGGGACATGGGTTCTCAGTGACAGTGGGGACATGGGCCCTCAGAGACAGTGGGGACATGGGCTTTAAAAGACAGTGGGGACATGGGTTCTCAGAGACAGTGGGGACATGGGCTCTCAGAGACAGTGAGGACATGGGCTCTCAGACACAGTGGGGACATGGGCTCTCAGAGACGGTGGGGACATGGGCCCTCAGAAACAGTGAGGACATGGGCTCTCAGAGTCAGTGAGGACATGGGCCCTCGGGAACAGTGGGGGCATGGGCCCTTACAGAGAGTGGGGACATGGGTCCTCAGAGACAGTAAGGACATGGGCCCTCAGAAACAGTGGGGGCATGAGCCCTTACAGTGAGGACATGGGCCCCCAGAGACAGTGGGGACATGGGCCCCCAGAGACAGTGGGGACATGGGACCTTACAGATAGTGGGGACCTGGGCTCTGAAAAACCGTGGGGGAATGGGCCCTCACAGACAGCAGGGACAGGGGCCCATTGGCTCTCAGAGACAGTGGGGACATGGGCTCTCAGAGACAGTGGGGACATGGGCCCTCACATACAGTAGGAACATGGGCCCTTACAGACAGTGGGGACATGGGCTCTCAGAGACAGTGGGGACATGGGCCCTCACATACAGTAGGAACATGGGCCCTTACAGACAGTGGGGACATGGGCCCTTACACAAAGTGAGGAGATGAGCCCTCAGAGACAGTGGGGATATGGGCCCTCAGAGACAGTGGGGACATGGGCCCTTAGAGACAGTAGGGACATGGGCCCTCAAAAACAGTAGGGACATAGACCCTCAGAGACAGTAGGGACATAGACCCTCAGAGACAGTAGGGACATAAGCCCTCAGAGACAGTAGGAACATGAGCCTCCGAGACAGTAGGGGCATGAACCCTCAGAGACAATAGGGACATAGGCCCTTAGAGACAGTAGGGACATAAGCCCTCAGAGACAGTAGGAACATGAGCCTCAGAGACAGTAGGGGCATGAACCCTCAGAGACAGTAGGGGCATAAACCCTCAGAGACAATAGGGACATAGGCCCTTAGAGACAGTAGGGACATGAGCCCTCAGACAGTAGGGACATGAGCCCTCAGAGACAGTAGGGCCATAGGCCCTCAGAGACAGTACAGGCATGAGCCCTCAGAGACAGTAGAGCCATAGGCCCTCAGAGATAGTAGGGAGATGGGCCCTCACAGACAGTAGGGACATGGGCCCTCACATACAGTAGGGACAGGGGCCCTCCCATACAGTAGGGACATGGGCCCTCAGAGACACGGGGTGAAGTATGTTTATTAAGCAACTCTCATCATTAAATACACTATATTGCCAAAGTTTGTGCACACCTGCTCCATACCTATATTAGCTTGTTGGGTATTCCACAACCATGGACATTAATATAGAGTTGGACCCTCTTTATGGCTCCATTCACACTAGCCTGACTCCAAAGTTTTAGATTTTCATTGCAACTTTGGAGCACAGCTTTGATGCGATCTAAGTCACACAAAAGTAGTGCAGGCACCTTTTTAAAATCACTGTGACTTTGTTGTACTGATCTGAATGGGTGCCATTAAAAAGAACGGCTGCGAATTGTCATGCAACTTATGTCCAAAGTCGCATGGCAAGTGGAGCCTAAAGTGATTGTAAAGGCTGTAGCTATTTTAAAAGAAAATAACAACCATGTTATGCCTACCTGCTCTGTACAATGTTTTTTGCACAGAACACCCCCGATCCTCTTCTTTTTGGGTCCCCCCAAGCGATCTTGCCCCCCCCCCCATGCTAAGTGCCCCCAAAAGCAAGTTGCGTCCTGTGAATGGCTCGACCCTGCTCACCCCTCTCTCCTCATTGGCTCACTGGCTTTGATTGACAGCAGTGGAAGCCACTGTGTGAGCCAATAAGGAGAGAGAGACCAAGAAGAGTCGCTGCTCTCGTGCACATCGCTGGATCAAGATCGGGGTCTGTTAAGTACAAGGGGGGCTAAACCCAGATGCTTTTTCTATCTGAATGCATAGAATGCATTAAGATTAAAAACCTTCTACCTTTAGAACCACTTTAAGGCTAAAATGGCCTCCACTCTTCTGGGAAGGGTTTTCTCAATAATTTGGAGAGTACTGCTATTGTAATATGTTCCCATCTAGCCACAAGAGTATTCATGAGGTCAGATATTAATGATGACTCGCCATGGACGTTCACGTTCTCAAAAGGTCTCCAGTAGGGTTGAGGCTTTGTGTAGATCCCTCAAATTCCTTCAAAAACAAAATGTTCAAACCATGTCTTTATGGAGCTGGCATGGGGGTACAGTCACAGTGGAACAGAAAAGTGTCTTTCACAAACTGCTACCAAAAGGCTGGAAGAGTGTGATGGTCAGGTTAGGCAATCTTTTGGAGAGAGAGAGAGAAAGAAAGAAAGAGAGAAAGAAAGAGAGAAAGAAAGAGAGAAAGAAAGAGAGAAAGAAAGAAAGAAAGAAAGAGAAAGAAAAAAAGAAAGAGAGAAAGAGAGAAAAAGAAAGAAAGAAAGAAAGAAAAAGAAAAAAAGAAAGAAAGAAAGAAAAAGAAAAAAGAAAGAAAGAAAGAAAGAAAAAGAAAGAAAGAAAGAAAGAAAGAAAGAAAGAAAGAAAGAAAGAAAGAAAGAAAGAAAGAAAGAAAGAAAGAAAGAAAGAAAGAAAGAAAGAAAGAAAGAAAGAAAGAAAGAAAGAAAGAAAGAAAAAAAGAGAGAAAGAAAGAAAGAAAGAAAAAAAGAGAGAAAGAAAGAAAGAAAGAAAGAGAGAAAGAGAGAAAGAGAGAAAGAAAGAAAGATGGAAAGAAAGAAAAAGAAAAAAGGAAAGAAAGAAAGAAAGAAAGAAAGAAAGAAAGAAAGAAAGAAGAACGAACAGAAAAGCAATCCTTATCAACCCATAAGACACAGAAGTGAACGAATAAGAATCTAAGACCTCAGTAGTAGGACAGACATAAGGGATACCAGCACAGACCTCCTCATTATCACATGGACATTGGGGACAGACGGTGGCACTTACGTTAGTGACAGACTCATGTGAAATCTCTGCCGCAGACCCCGGAACATGACAAACGACTTTGGAGGAAAAGAACGGGTGGACAGCTCGCAGTATGGCTTTTCGAAGCTTCCAGATGGGCACTGACAGGTGAAGCCTCCTTCCGCTAGATTGGTGCAAGTCCCCCCATTCCGGCAGACCCCGGGCACACATCGTCCTGAGTTGCTGTCCACTTCACAGTTGTCACCTGCGGGGCGAGACAAAATGTTTACATCACCATACAAGATAAATTATAAGAGAATGTCACGGCAAAATAAAAGAAAACAAACATATGCAGTACATCTCTGGAATACGTGTCTCTCCATTTTATCCCGTTTAAAAGATAATACTGCATCTCTGACCATGTTTCCGATCCGGTCCGCCTGTCAGTTTTTCAGGTGGACCTGATTGGATGCTCCATGCACCCCTTTGGAGCAGCGGATGTCAGAGGAGACACCTCCGCCGACACCCGCTGCTATCCGATCCGATCCTGTCTGTAAAATCTGGACGGATGGAAACACTATTTTCCATCCATCTGGAGGATCGGATGGAAATGGACAGGCGGTCCGTTCTCATCCGATCTCCCATAGAGGACAGCAGGGATCTGACAGCTCCGTCTCAGCACAGAGAGCGAAGACGGACCTGTCATTCACCTGCTCAGCGGGGATCAGCGGATCGATCCCTGCTGAGCAAAACAGAGTCCGTTGGGTGCAGCGACCGTGTGAAAGGAGCCTTACAGAATATAAGGGTTCTTCTCTGAACAAGCTGAAGTTAGAAGCTGACTGACTACCATGCACAGCTGCACCAGATTTTGCACTCCCCAGTTTTAGTAAATCTCCCCCTATGGGTCGAAAATGCGTGCAAAATACTCAAACGCATATACACAAAAATGCGCATAAATACATGAAAATACATACAAATAAAAAACCCTCTAAAAAAGTAGATGTTCAAACAGGAGTATTATTTGCATGAGGTCTAAGGGTCCTTTCAAGCGGGCTTCCTGCCCGGCAGACTCCGTTTTGCTCAGCAGGGATCGATCCGCCGATCCCCGCTGAGCAGGCGGATGACAGCTCCGTCTCTGCTTACTTTGCAGAGACAGACCTGTCAGATCCCCGATCTCCTCTATGGGAAATCGGATGATAACAGACCGCCTGTCCGTTTTCATCCGATCCTCCAGATGGTTTCCATCCGTCTGGATATGACGGATAGGATCGGATCAGATAGCAGCGGGTGTCAGCGGAGATGTCACCACTGACATCCGCTGCTCCATAGAGGTGAATGGAGCATCCGATCAGATTCGCCTGAAAAACTGACAGGCGGACCTGATCGGAAAGCCTGTGTGAAAGGGGTCTCTGTCTGCGTGCAGGTGAGCCATTTAGGGGAGGGGGGGGGGGGAATCAATCCCCCGCCCCTTTTTTTACTGCCCCCCCTAGACACCTGTGTAAAAGGATCCTAAAAGGGAGCAAATAAGAAAAGCGATTTGTTAAGATTTGCATTCACGTTAATACCGTAAGAAGATCATGTACTCAAAGTAACAATTCCTACTTTATATAAAATACTATTCAGTTCTGTAAATTGTTAACTAATAAATGTACAATACACATCTCTTCTATCTGATATTTTGCAAACTGACATGATAGGTCTGGATCATAATTGCTGTCAGATTGGGTCATGGGTGGGAAGGGTAGCTCGCTCCTTCCATCACAGCCGGGAAGAATGGATGACCTTTACTTTCAAGGCGGGTGCAGAGCATCCTTAGAGCTGATTAAGTGTGACAGGTCCCAGGACATGAGCCGAGCTGTCATCAGCAGCTGTCTGATATTATACAGAGAGACCTGCCTGCAGGACTGGTACACAGCAAACCAAGAGAACAGCTTACCTTTACCAGGATGAACTACTTATACAGCTCAGAAATACAGAAAATGTTTCATATCTAATAAGAGTCACATTGCAGTACAATAGTGCTGAGATGCGGGATGGGTCTAGGACTGTAGTTATATTATACTTTATGTTGACCTCCGTCCTTCCCTTCAGTCTTGCACAGTTGTAGTGGCTCCTCTCCTGGACTAAAATTGCTTACTCTGATTTCACTGCACACTGTGAGCTTCTCACAATGTAAATTAGAAGCTGCAGCAATTAGATAGAGTCCCGCCTCATTTTCTGGATGGAAGACAACCAGCATCATCTAGAGTAGGGGCCTCCAAACTCGGCCTTTTGGCTAAGATCAAGTGTAGTATCTGTTCTTATCAGTTGGTATGGAACCTGATGGTTAGTAACGGTGGGGGCCGAAATGAACCAGGGCGCTCCGGAACAACCGGGGGACTGGGAAGTAAGCCACACCAGAGAAAGCCGGATGGGTCCATTGCCTCTGATTTGAATGGGTCCGCCCCTACCAGTTTGAAGGGAGCGAGAAAACTGGATCTGTGGCCAGTTAGTACTGCTCCTGGATGTGATTGGTAAGGAACGGCGGATGGCGGTGGGAGGGCCTTTCCTCCTGGGTTGAATCTGGCCTTGCAAAAGGCTTGTCCCCAGTTGAAGGCAGGCTCACCCTAAGCTGTCTAAAGTTCTGATGCCTCCTGGTAGGTTAGGGCTACACTCGGTCTGGCCTTAGGGCCGGGGTAGAAAAAGCCCGTAGTGTATGTGCCCCTGGGGTGGCAGCCCAGGGGTGCCTTAATTCTCACTGGTGAGGGGCAGCTCGCCTTGAGTTTTTCGGCACCATGGTCACTGCACCTACACACTTTTTTAAGCACCTGCCTCTTGGGCAAGGCCT
>NC_138775.1:26295824-26629819 GCF_965119305.1 Pelophylax lessonae | reverse complement strand
CTCACAGACAGTAGGGACATGGGGCCTCAGAGACAGGGGGTGAAGTATGTTTATTAAGCAACTCTCATCATTAACTATACTATATTGCCAACGTTTGTGGACACCTGCTCATCATACCTATATTAGCTTGTTGGATATCTCATTCCACAACCATGGACATTAATATAGCGTTGGACCCTCCTTTAAGGCTCCATTCACACTGGCCCTACTCCAAAGTTTGATGATTATCATTGCAACTTTGGAGCGCAGCTTTAATGCAATCTAAGTCACACCAAAGTAGTGCAGGCACCTTTTTAAAATCACTGTGACTTTAAGTTGTACTGATCTAAATGGGTGCCATTAAAAAGAACGGCTGCGACTTGTCGTGCAACTTATGTCCAAAGTCGCATGACAAGTGGAGCCTAAAGTGATTGTAAAGGCTGTAGCTATTTTAAAAGAAAAAAACAACCATGTTATACCTACCTGCTCTGTACAATGGTTTTTGCACAGAACACTCCTCTTCTTTTTGGGTCCCCCCAAGCGATCTTGCCCCCCCACCCCTTCCCCCGTGCTAAGTGCCCCCAAAAGCAAGCCTCTTGCTATGGGGGCACTCGAGTAGGATCACTGCCATCTCTCCTCATTGGCTCACTGGCTTTAATTGACAGCAGTGGAAGCCATTGTGTGAGCCAATAAGGAGAGAGAGACCTGGAAGTGTCGCTGCTCTCGTGCACATCGATGGATCGAGATCGGGATCTGTTAAGTACAAGGGGGGCTAAACCCAGATGCTTTTTTTATCTTAATGCATAGAATGCATTAAGGTAAAAAACCTTCTGCCTTTAGAACAACTTTAAGGCTAAAATGGCCTCCACTCTTCTGGGAAGGGTTTTCTCAAGAATTTGGAGTATTGCTATTGTAATATGTTCCCATCTAGCCACAAGAGTATTCATGAGGTCAGATATTAATGATGACTCGCCATGGACGTTCACGTTCTCAAAAGGTCTCCAGTAGGGTTGAGGCTTTGTGTAGGTCCCTCAAATTCCTTCAAAAACAAAATGTTCAAACCATGTCTTTATGGAGCTGGCATGGGGGTACAGTCACAGTGGAACAGAAAAGTGTCTTTCACAAACTGCTACCAAAAGGCTGGAAGAGTGTGATGGTCAGGTTAGGCAATCTTTTGGAGAGAGAGAGAGAAAGAAAGAAAGAGAGAAAGAAAGAAAGAGAAAGAAAAAAAGAAAGAGAGAAAGAGAGAAAAAGAAAGAAAGAAAGAAAAAGAAAAAAAGAAAGAAAGAAAAAGAAAAAAAGAAAGAAAGAAAAAGAAAAAAAGAAAGAAAGAAAAAGAAAAAAAGAAAGAAAGAAAGAAAGAAAAAGAAAGAAAGAAAGAAAGAAAGAAAGAAAGAAAGAAAGAAAGAAAGAAAGAAAGAAAGAAAGAAAGAAAGAAAGAAAGAAAGAAAGAAAAAGAAAGAAAGAAAGAAAAAGAAAGAAAAAGAAAGAAAGAAAGAAAGAAAAAGAAAGAAAAAGAAAGAAAGAAAGAAAGAAAGAAAGAAAGAAAGAAAGAAAGAAAAAGAAAGAAAGAAAGAAAGAAAAAGAAAGAAAGAAAGAAAGAAAGAAAGAAAGAAAGAAAGAAAGAAAGAAAGAAAGAAAGAAAGAAAGAAAGAAAAAGAAAGAAAGAAAGAAAGAAAGAAAGAAAGAAAGAAAGAAAGAAAGAAAAAGAAAGAAAGAAAGAAAAAGAAAGAAAGAAAGAAAGAAAGAAAGAGAGAAAGAAAGAGAGAAAGAAAGAGAGAAAGAAAGAGAAAGAAAGAAAGAAAGAAAGAAAGAAAGAAAGAAAGAAAGAAAGAAAGAAAGAAAGAAAGAAAGAAAGAAAGAGAGAAAGAGAGAAAGAAAGAAAGAGAGAGAGAGAAAGAGAGAAAGAAAGAGAGAGAGAAAGAGAGAGAGAAAGAGAGAAAGAGAGAAAGAGAGAAAGAGAGAAAGAGAGAAAGAGAGAAAGAAAGAAAGAAAGAAAGAAAGAAAGAAAGAAAGAAAGAAAGAAAGAAAGAAAGAAAGAAAGAAAGAAAGAAAGAAAGAAAGAAAGAAAGAAAGAAAGAAAGAAAGAAAGATGGAAAGAAAGAAAGATGGAAAGAAAGAAAAAGAAAAAAAGAAAGAAAGAAAGAAAGAAAGAAAGAAAGAAAGAAAGAAAGAAAGAAAGAAAGAAAGAAAGAAAGAAAGAAAGAAAGAAAGAAAGAAAGAAAGAAAGAAAGAGAGAAAGAAAAAGAAAGAAAGAAAGAAAGAAAGAAAGAAAGAAAGAAAGAAAGAAAGAAAGAAAGAAAGAAAGAAAGAAAGAAGAACGAACAGAAAAGCAATCCTTATCAACCCATAAGACACAGAAGTGAACGAATAAGAATCTAAGACCTCAGTAGTAGGACAGACATAAGGGATACCAGCACAGACCTCCTCATTATCACATGGACATTGGGGACAGACGGTGGCACTTACGTTAGTGACAGACTCATGTGAAATCTCTGCCGCAGACCCCGGAACATGACAAACGACTTTGGAGGAAAAGAACGGGTGGACAGCTCGCAGTATGGCTTTTCGAAGCTTCCAGATGGGCACTGACAGGTGAAGCCTCCTTCCGCTAGATTGGTGCAAGTCCCCCCATTCCGGCAGACCCCGGGCACACATCGTCCTGAGTTGCTGTCCACTTCACAGTTGTCACCTGCGGGGCGAGACAAAATGTTTACATCACCATACAAGATAAATTATAAGAGAATGTCACGGCAAAATAAAAGAAAACAAACATATGCAGTACATCTCTGGAATACGTGTCTTTCCATTTTATCCCGTTTAAAAGAAAATGCTGCATCTCTGACCATGTTTCCGATCCGGTTCGCCTGTCAGTTTTTCAGGACCTGATTGGATGCTCCATGCACCCCTTTGAAGCAGCGGATGTCAGAGGAGACATCTCCGCCGAAACCCGCTGCTATCCGATCCGATCCTATCTGTAAAATCTGGACGGATGGAAACCCTATTTTCCATCCATCTGGAGGATCGGATTGGATGGAAATGGACAGGCGGTCCGTTCTCATCCGATCTCCCATAGAGGAGAGCAGGGATCTGACAGCTCCGTCTCAGCACAGAGAGCGAAGACGGACCTGTCATTCACCTGCTCAGCGGGGATCAGCGGATCGATCCCTGCTGAGCAAAACAGAGTCCGTTGGGTGCAGCGACCGTGTGAAAGGAGCCTTACAGAATATAAGGGTTCTTCTCTGAACAAGCTGAAGTTAGAAGCTGACTGACTACCATGCACAGCTGCACCACATTTTGCACTCCCCAGTTTTAGTAAATCTCCCCCTATGGGTCGAAAATGCGTGCAAAATACTCAAACGCATATACACAAAAATGCGCATAAATACATGAAAATACATACAAATAAAAAACCCTCTAAAAAAGTAGATGTTCAAACAGGAGTATTATTTGCATGAGGTCTAAGGGTCCTTTCATGCGGGCTTCCTGCTCGGCAGACTCCGATTTGCTCAGCAGGGATCGATCCGCCGATCCCCGCTGAGCAGGCGGATGACAGCTCCGTCTCTGCTTACTTTGCAGAGACAGACCTGTCAGATCCCCGCTCTCCTCTATGGGAGATCGGATGATAAAGGACCGCCTGTCCGTTTTCATCCGATCCTCCAGATGGTTTCCATCCGTCTGGATATGACGGATAGGATCGGATCAGATAGCAGCGGGTGTCAGCGGAGATGTCACCACTGACATCCGCTGCTCCATAGAGGTGAATGGAACATCCGATCAGATTCGCCTGAAAAACTGACAGGCGGACCTGATCGGAAAGCCCGTGTGAAAGGGGTCTCTGTCTGCGTGCAGGTGAGCCATTTAGGGGAGGGGGGGGGAATCAATCCCCCGCCCCTTTTTTTACTGCCCCCCTAGACACCTGTGTAAAAGGATCCTAAAAGGGAGCAAATAAGAAAAGCGATTTGTTAAGATTTGCATTCACGTTAATACCGTAAGAAGATTATATACTCAAAGTAACAATTCCTACTTTATATAAAATACTATTCAGTTCTGTAAATTGTTAACTAATAAATGTACAATACACATCTCTTCTATCTGATATTTTGCAAACTGACATGATAGGTCTGGATCATTAATGCCGTCAGATTGGGTCATGGGTGGGAAGGGTAGCTCGCTCCTTCCATCACAGCCGGGAAGAATGGATGACCTTTACTTTCAAGGCGGACGCAGAGCATCCTTAGAGCTGATTAAGTGTGACAGGTCCCAGGACATGAGCCGAGCTGTCATCAGCAGCTGTCTGATATTATACAGAGAGACCTGCCTGCAGGACTGGTACACAGCAAACCAAGAGAACAGCTTACCTTTACCAGGATGAACTACTTATACAGCTCAGAAATACAGAAAATGTTTCATATCTAATAAGAGTCACATTGCAGTACAATAGTGCTGAGATGCGGGATGGGTCTAGGACACAGGGATCCTCAAATTACGGCCTTCCAGCTGTTGCGGAACTACACATCCCATGAGGCATTGTAAAAGTCTGACATTCACAGACATGATGGGAATTGTAGTTCCGGAACAACTGGAGGGCCAAAGTTTGAAGACCCCTGGTCTAAGAGTTATATTATACTTTATGTTGACCTCCGTCCTTCCCTTCAGTCTTGCACAGTTGTAGCGGCTCCTCTCCTGGACTAAAATCGCTTACTCTGATTTCACTGCACACTGTGAGCTTCTCACAATGTAAATTAGAAGCTGCAGCAATCAGATAGAGTCCCGCCTCATTTTCTGGATGGAAGACAACCAGCATCATCTAGAGTAGGGGCCTCCAAACTTTCTAAGCAATGGTCCAGTTTGCTGTCCTTCAAGCTTTAAGGGGGCCGGACTGTGGCCAGTGGGAGAAGAACATGTCTTGGCATCAGTGGGAGTAAATAGCGCCCTATCATTTATATTAGAGGGAGGAATAGTGCCCCATTATTGGTATGAATTGGAGGAATAGTGCCTCATCATTGGTGTCAGTGGGAGGAATAGTGCCCCATCATTGGTGTCAGTGGGAGGAATAGTGCCCCATCATTGATGTCAGTGGGAGGAATAGTGCCCCATCATTGATGTCAGTGGGAAGAATAGTGCCCAATCATTGTCGTCAGTGGGAGGAATAGTGCCCCATTATTGGTGTCAATGGAAGGAATAGTGCCCCATCATTGGTGTCAATGGAAGGAATAGTGCCCCATCATTGGTGTCAGTGGGAGGAATAGTGCCCCATCATTGATGTCAGTGGGAAGAATAGTGCCCCATCATTGTCGTCAGTGGGAGGAATAGTGCCCCATTATTGGTGTCAATGGAAGGAATAGTGCCCCATCATTGGTGTCAGTGGGAGGAATAGTGCCCCATCACTGGTGTCAATGGAAGCAATAGTGCCCCATCATTGGTGTCAGTGGGAGGAATACTGCCCCATCATTGGTGTCAGTGGGAGGAATACTGCCCCATCATTGGTGTCAGTGGGAGGAATAGTGCCCCATCATTGGTGTCAATGGAAGCAATAGTGCCCCATCATTGGTGTCAGTGGGAGGAATACTGCCCCATCATTGGTGTCAGTGGGAAGAATAGTGCCCCATCATTGGCGTCAGTGGAAGTAATAGTGCCCCATCATTGGTGTCAATGAAAGTAATAGTACCCCATCATTAGTGTCAATGGAAGGAATAGTGGCCCAATAATGGTGTCAGTAGGAGGAATAGTGTCCCATCATTGGCGTCAGTGGGAGGAATAGTGCCCCATCATTGGTGTCAGTGGGAGGAATAGTGCCCCATCATTGGTGTCAGTGAGAGGAATAGTTCCCCATCACTGGTGTCAACGGAAGTAATAGTACCCCATCACTGTAAATTGAATCCCAATAAGCATATACTGATTGGTTTATGCAAACATTATAGCATCTACAAACTATGGGATATATTTATGGCATTTTTATTTATACTAGCATCTAACACTAACACTTTATGGAAACCAGTGACACCCATACAGTGATCAGTGCTAAAAATGTGCACTGTCACTGTACTAATGACGCTGGATGGGAAGGAGTTAAAAATATCTAGAGCGATCAAAGGGTTAACTGTGTGCCTAACTTGTGTTTTTGTGAACACAGTGTGGTGCTTTCACTAAGGGAAGAAATCAATTCTAGTCCCTGCTTTGCAGGAACACAGAATCTATTCCTTCCTCCCTGTCAGAACGGCAATCTGCCTTGTTTATATAGTCAGATCCCAGTTCTGGTGTCCGGCACCCGCAGATCGGCTTCTGCTGTGAATATTCACAACAGAAGCGAACCCCAGACGGGCGCGAGCACAAACCTTGCAGGTGAAAGGGCAGAATCACGTATATATATATATACACACGTGATTCTGCAAAGGAGAGCCGCCCTGTAGCAGTAAAACTGCTATGGGGTGGACGGGAAGTGGTAAATCCACCAGGGTTTCTCCAATCTTTGGATCCTCCAATGCCTCCTGCCCACTAGGGACTCTCCTAGTAGGATTCCCAGTAGCTTCAGCAATATACAGGGTAAGGTACCTATAAAACACATGGATATTGATGCAGCCATCTTTGCCTTGGGGAAAGACACAGAAAGGCTTCCCATAGTGCAGTATATTAGTAATAACCACTTTATTGTAATAAAATTGCACTCTCACTTTAAAAACGAGTAAAATTGCAATAAAACAAATAGGAGTACTGGGATGCGCTTCCGCATACGTCACTTGTGGTCCATCTCTGCCTCCGCTTACGCCTTACACGTTACGCCACAGACACGTGACTTCATCAGGGGACCCATATGATTAAAATGTCAAACACAGGGTAGTGGAATTCAACTTATAGTTAACCTCTTCCCACTCGTCCCAGCATCACTTTAAACAGTTTGGGGGGAGTGTAAAGAATCATCCAACACGTGACCACTGTGGTCACATGATCAGAAGTTGGTTCCACCGGCTGCAGATCTTTAGCCTCGACCGAGATGCCTTAGACAGCTCACCCTATGTGCTAGGAGCATATTGTTTATCCACTCTCAGCACACACCCATTGACGGCCCAGCGATGCATATGTGTGACATGTGGTTGTTAAAGCCCATCCTTTTGCTGTAACTTACAATCATAATTTATCTGTTTCCACCAAATAATCTTATTGTCAGGAATCAGCAGCAGGGATAGCCAAATTGGATAGCTGAGTAGCTACACTCAGGAAACTGGGACCAAACCAAATATATTTAAACTGGAGTTCCACCCAAAAATGGAAGTTCCACTTTAAGGACTCCTGGCCCCCTGACATGCCACATTTGGCTTGTCATTTGTTTGGGGGGGGGCAGGTACCTAGTTTTGACAGGTACCCCCTCCCACTCCTGCTCAGACCGCCTAGGCGGCTCGAGCGGAAGATCTTCTCTCCTCCTCCCTACCTGTAATTATCTGGGACACATCTCAGGTCCCAGAAGATTGCCTGGCCATTCAGGACTCAAAGCACGACTCGCGCATGCGAGGTTTCGGGCGGCCACATCGCTGGATCATGGTAAAGGTGAGTGTGTGTTTATTAAAAGTTAGCAGCTACACTTTTTGTAGCTGCTGACTTTTAATAAACCCAAAAATGGCTGGAACTAGGATTTATATACAGTGAAACCAAAATCCACACAAAACATCAGCAAACAAAGTTATAAGTGAAGCAAAAACCCAGTGACATACCTAACTAAACAACCTAACAGAGTAACAGCAAGCCTAGCCTAACTATAAATAATATATATAAATAGGAAACACAGAAAAGCAGGGCAAAACTGAAGGTGCAGGGATCATAGGAAGAGGAACCAAAATTGGGATCAGAAACAAGGGGGAGAAGGAACAGCGCAGCAGGGTTCAGGGTATAGATACAAGGCAAAGAGCACGATCAAGAGCAAGACCAGGATAAACGGCTAGCAGTATCTGACAGGGAAGCAAAACACTGATGCGAGAGGCACTAGTAGAGGAGGAACTAAATACCCTCCCAGAAGCCAGCATCGGGTGGAAACTGAATACTGGGATGTGCTGGCTGCTGGGAGACACCCGCTGGTGGACACCAAAATTATAACCTCCCATTTTGGGAAGCACAGTGCAACCAGCAGGAGATCCAGGTCCTGAGACTCATTTTCTGGTTGATCAAAATACAAATATCTCAGTGCTGCCGATAGATGAGAGATGGCTGCAAAATGATCAATAATTTTCTGCCCTTTCTGATCGACCCAGTTCGATTGAAACCGTCAATCGACAGTGGACTGTAGCCTGCTGTCAGCTCATTCTGAGTAACAGGAGATCACAAGTAAGTGCACTCCTGTGACCCAGAAGAGAAGTATGATCAAAAAAGCCTGGCCATACTTCTCTTTCAGGGCCAGATCACACCAGAATCACATAGCGCATTACTATGCGATTCCTGTTCGTTCCCCTGCAGTTCGATTTTGCAGCCTATTTATTTGAATGGGCTGAAATAATACCAGAATGCGCAATTGCACAACTCACATCCCCATCTGACGTCATCAGGGGCACGTCATAGTTGATGAAATGCGTTGGAAGGAGCCTGAGGTCATGGCATCAAAATTATCAATAATTTTCTGCCCTGGCTGATCGACTCAGTTTGATCAAACCGGTCAGACAACAGTGGATTTTAACCCACTGTCAACTCATTCTGGATCACAGGAGATCACAAGTAAGTGCACTCCTGTGACCCAGAAGAGAAGTATGATCAAAAAAGCTTGGTCATACCTCTCTTCCAGAGCCAGATCACACCAGAATCACATAGCGCATTTCAATGCTATTCCTGTGCGTTCCCCTGCAGTGCAATTTTGCAGCCCATTAATTTGATTGGGCTGAAAATATATGGGAATGCACAAAAAGTAGTAGAAGACATTGCACAACACATCCCCATCTCTCCCCCATCTGACATCATCAGGGGAACGCCATATTTGATGAAACACGTTGGAAGGAGTCTGAGGTCATAATTATCTTCCCTTGCTGATCGACCCAGTTTAATCGAATCCAATCTAAATTGAGTCCAAATCAATCGGAAGAGAATTGATGATTATTCAATCATTTGCAAATTTGATCATTTTCATCACACATTGATTGGATATTGAAGTGTGTACGACCACCATAACTCCAGTTTCCTTCTTTTCACTGAGTGAAAAGCTTTTTTTGGAATTCGACTCTCAAATCACAAAGCAAATGTTTCATGTATTAATAACTTATGTGGATTTTTGTAGCTTTCTCCGCTTTAATAAATCAAGCTGTATACTTTTATGTTTCAGAAGGCTTGGTAAGGCTCGGAGTGCCACTTCCAGCACGCAATAAATGACATCATGGCTGAACGAATCTGGCCCAATGTGAGATATTAAACTCTATAAAATTATATTTGCGGTATATTAAACTGTTATCTGTGCAGGAAAAGGACAAGCGTCTGATAGGATTACATTTTTTCCAGTGTCTGTCCCCTCCTCTGCTCTGCTAGAACAGACTGCAGGGCTGCGCTGCCAGCGACAGATGGCACAATACATATGATGCCTTTCTCGGCTCTCAACAGATAAACTTTCCGTTTCAGATGAAGTGCTGACAACTCAAAACAAAGTATAAATTAGACCGCCCGTTCGATTTTGGTTGCAATGTTTAGAAGAAAATTCTCCGGCCTGAAACAGCAAATGAAAGAAGTTTGGAGTTTTGAAAACAAATCTCTATACTCATCTTCATGCTGCAGCATCACTGTGATGCTGTAGCTGTCCCCCGTTGGCTTTAACCACTTCAGCCCCCGAAGATTTTACCCCCTTCCTGACCAGGCCCTATTTTGCGATTCGGCACTGCGTGACTTTAACGGACAATTGCGAGGTCGTGCGATGCCGTACCCAAATGAAATTTACGTCATTTTTTTCCCACAAACAGAGCTTTCTGTTGTTGGTATTTGATCACCTGTGCGATTTTTACTTTTTGCGCTATAAACAAAAAAAGAGCGAAAATTGTGAAAAAATAACAATATTTTTCACATTTTTTATATGAAATTCCCCCCAAAAAAGTAAAAATCGAATTTTTTTAACATTTTAGGCCAATTTGTTTACTGCTACATATTTTTGGTAAAAAAAAAAATCACAATAAGCGTATTTTGATTGGTTTGTGCAAAAGTTATTGCGTTTACTAACTAAGGGAAAGATTTATGTAATTTCAATTGTTTTTTTTTTTTTAACGAGTAATGGCCGCGATCTGCGATTTTTTTTTGCCGGACTGCGACATTGCAGCGGACAGATCAGACCCTTGACTGACATTTTTGACACCTTTGGGGTTACCAGTGACATTACTACAGTAATCAGTGCTATACATATGCACTGTTACTGTAAAAATGACACTGGCAGGGAAGGGGTTAACTTTATTAGAGATGCAGGGGTTAAATGTGTCCCTAGGAGCGTGCTTCTAACTGTAAAGGGGTGTGGCTTTTCATGTAACCACAGAGACATACGATCCTACATAGCAGGATCGTATGATCTCTGTTCTTACATCAGGGAGAATGACAGGCAGCTTTGTTTACATCAGCCGCCTGCCTTTCTCCCTCTCCACCGGGAGATCGCGAGTGGCA
The DNA here is from genome assembly GCF_965119305.1 of Pelophylax lessonae. NCBI lineage: Eukaryota > Metazoa > Chordata > Amphibia > Anura > Ranidae > Pelophylax > Pelophylax lessonae. Next base: position 26,619,232 of record NC_138775.1, on the reverse strand, counting down.
TCGGACCCGCCGGTCACACACGCGGGGATGCAGGGAAACGAGCGGGAACGAGCGGGGGCGGGAGCGCGCCTCCGACGGCGCGCGCTCGCCCCCTACAGGCTCCTGGGCTAGCGACGTAGTACTACTGTATCGTGAGTTATAGATTAATAATTTTTAGCAGAGTTTCCCTGAGCCTAAAAAGTTATTTTTAAGGGTTTCTCTGTGTTGAAAAAGCCCTCCTTCATACTGAACACGGCATTGAAATCGTGCGACTTCATCTGAACTCGTACGATTTCAAAGCCGCATTTTAGTCCGACTTCGGGGGCGACTTGAAAGTCATCTGTGCGGGTTCATGCACAGTTGTCTATTGAAGTTGCCTCCGAAGTCGCTAAAAGTAGTACAGGAACTACTTTTGGAAATCAGTGCGGCGCCCAAAAGTAGGCATCGCACTGATTGGGATGCTCCCATTGTCGGCAATAGGCTGCGATTTCACATGCTGATGTGAACAGGAGCAAAGGCTGCATTAGTATGTTGATAAGGGGGAGGAGCCAGGGAAGGTAAAACATAAGTAGTTTTACCTTCAGCTTTAAAAATGTTGGTTAGGCTCCATTCACACCTGAGAATATAGTTTTTGGGGTTTTTTCAGGCGTTTTTTGCAGGTGTATGGAGGCAGGCATTAACATCTAACAAAAATGCTTTTAATTTGCCAAAAAAGAAGCTCATGTACTTTTTTGAGCTTCAGGCGTTTTGCCTCAGGTGACAATACGCTGAACAGGGGCCATTGAAATGAATAGGATTTTGCTTGTTGGGCGTTTTGAGACTTCAGAGATGAGCGTTTTACGAGCTGAAATATGCTCAGGTGTGAACAGGGTCTAACTCTGCCTTAGCATAAACATGGACTTGACATTTAAACTCTATGCAAGTATCCTGGTGGAAATGGAAACCCAGGAGCAGTGGTGTATTTTGGTTTTGTGCTGCCATAGGCAAGACTAAAATTGGGCGCCCCCCCCCTCCCCTCCTATGTAAATGTGCCCCACTCCTTTTTTAACGGATGTGGCTCCCTCCAGAATTGAAGTACTACAAGTCCCAGCATTAACCCCTGAGATCTCACGAGAGGGAGGGTGGTGGGTGAGGGAGAGAGAGAGGGGGAGTGAGTGAGAGAGAGAGAGGAGGGGTGAGAGTGAGAGAGAGAGGGGGGTGAGAGAGAGGAGGGGTGAGAGTGAGAGAGAGAGAGGGGGGTGAGAGAGAGAGAGGAGGGGTGAGAGAGAGGAGGGGGGGTGAGAGAGAGAGGAGGGGTGAGAGAGAGAAGGGGGGATGAGAGCAAGAGAGAGGGGGGTGAGAGACAGGGGGGAATGAGAGAGGCGGCTCTAGCAACCAGTGGCCAGAGAGAGAGAGGGGGGTGAGAGAGAGAGAGGAGGGGTGAGAGAGAGAGAGAGAGAGGAGGGGTGAGAGAGAGAGAGAGAGAGAGAGAGGGGGGGTGAGAGAGAGAGGGGGGTGAGAGAGAGAGGGAGGATGAGAGCGAGAGAGAGGGGGTCGAGAGAGAGAGGGGGGAATGAGAGAGGCGGCTCTAGCAACCAGTGGCCAATAGAGTCTCAGGTGGAGGGAGGTGGCTTTTTTGCTGCCCCCCTGCAAAGTGCCACCCTAGGCCTGGGCTTTGCTGGCCTAGGCCAAAGTACAGCACTGCCCAGGAGCCCTGTACGAAAAGGACACAATGGAACCACTAAGGCCCCATTTCTAGGCCGGAAGAACCAAGCTCAAACCTTTTTCCTTTCATTCTTTCAATGAAAAGTTCTGTGTCAAGCAAAGTTCACCAGCGCCCACGCATCTGTCTTCATTATCGGCTCCTGTGCACTCATATAAAAAGAAAAAAAGACGCTCTGTCTCTAAGTGGGCCAGTACTCCGCGCTACAAAGTAAACACTTGTTTACGCCTTAGGTGGATGTGATTTATAGAATCTCAGAAGAGAGTCTTATGGCGTTTCCTCCAACTTCAGACCGAGCTGGCGTTGTTTGACGGATCAGAGGGACCCAGAGGAGGCAGTTTGTTGGGCATACGGTGGAATGTGCTGCTTCTGGCAGGACTTCTCTAACGGAGAAGCGATATTAACTGACGCCTCCCTGAGAAAAGCCATCGGAGAGCAGGGAGGGGGGCACATTAGCCGCGGAGGCGCGGATGGAGTTAAAGTGCCCTTCTGGCGTTGTCTGGAAGGAGGAAGAGCATGGCTTTGATGCCAGTGACAGATGGCACTGATAGGAAGTCCCTTTCTTTATGAAGTAGATTGTCTTATTACTCAGACTTCAAACACTCCAACTAATAAACTAATAATTACCTCCTCCAAGTAAGGCCGCTTTCCCTGTGGAACTACCCGTCTACTGTAAAAACGTATAATGATTCCACCATCATGACAATGTAAAAGAACACGTGAAGCCTAAAATCTCATAGTCATTTTTAAATGCACAGCTTGTATTATAAGACCTGTGGATTCTTCCCTGTTTCCCAACCATGCTCCTGTGTTGTCACCCTGTCACACCAGCCTCAGATGGAGACTACAAGTGGCTTTAAAACCATTATGGAATGGTCCACTGCTGTCACCATCGTGAAGCCTACCCTGAGAAATGCCATGCAGTCATCACTGCAGTGTACATAACCAGGAGTGACAGCAAAGATTTTGCAGGAGATCAGCAGGAATTAGATGTAACAAAAGGCAGCTCCTACCCCGGGCTGCTCTATCACTATCGTGTCCCTGCTTCTTGTCCCCCTCTCTCATCCAGAGGAACATACATGCCTGCTCAGTGCCCCCCCTCTATCCTTCAGAGGAAGATACGACTGCTCAGTGCCCCCCCCTCTTTCCTCCATAGGAAAATAAATGTCTGCTCAATGACCCACAAGCCCCCCATCCTCCAGAAGAACATACATGTCTGCTCAGTGTCACCCCTCTATCCGTCAGAGGAAGATACGTCTGCTCAGTGATCTCCGTCTCTATCCTCCAGACTCATGACCCAGTCTGCTCAGTGTCCTCCAGAGGAACATAGAGAGAACATAGGAGATCAGCAGAAATGAAATGTAACAAAAGGCAGCTCCTACCCCTGGCTGCTCTATCACTATTGTGTCCCTGCTTCTTGTCCCCCTCTCTCCTCCAGAAGAACATACATGCCTGCTCAGTGTTCCTCCTCTATCCTTCAGAGGAAGATACGACTGCTCAGTGATCTCCATCTCTTATCCTCCAGAGGAACATACATGTCTGCTCAGTGTCCCCCCTCTTTCCTTCAGAGGAACATACATGTCTACTCAATGACCCACAAGCCCCCCATCCTCCAGAGGAACATACATGTCTGCTCAGTGTTCCCCCTCTATCCTTCAGAGGAAGATACGTCTGCTCAGTGATCTCCATCTCTATTCTCCAGAGGAACATACATGTCTGCTCAGTGACCCCCATGCCTCCCCATCCTCCAGAGGAAGATACATGTCTGCTCAGTGCCCCCCTCCCCCTCTTCTATCCTCCAGTGGAAGATACATGTCTGCTCAGTGCCCCCCCCCCTTCTATCCTCCAGAGGAACATACACGTCTGCTCAATGTCCCCCCTGCCCCCTCTATCCTCCAGAGTAACATAAATGTCTGCTCTATCCTTTAGAGGAAGATACGTCTGCCCAGTGATCTCCATCTTTATTCTCCAGAGGAACATACATGTCCGCTCAGTGACCCACATGCCCCCCCCCCATCCTCCAGAGGAACATACATGCCTGCTCAATGTCCCCCCTGCCCCCTCTATCCTCCAGAGGAACATACATGCCTGCTCTATCCTTCAGAGGAAGATACGTCTGCTCAGTGATCTCCATCTCTATTCTCCAGAAGAACATACATGTCTGCTCAGTGACCCACATGCCCCCCCCCCCCCCCATAGGAAGATACATGTCTGCTCAGTGCCTCCCTCCCCCTCTTCTATCCTCCAGAGGAACATACAGGTCTGCTCAGTGCCCCCCCCCCATCCTCCAAAGGAATGTACAAGTCTGCTCAGTGTCCCGCCCCCCCCCCCCATAGGAACATACATGCCTGCTCAGTGTCCCCCCTGCCCTCTCTATCCTCGAGAAGAACATACATGTCTTCTCCGTGTCCCCCCCCCCCCCATCCTCCAGAGGAATGTGTATGTTTGCTCTGTTTTCCCCCTCTATCCCCCAGAGGAACATGCATGTCTGCTCAGTGTCATACCCCCCCAGACCCCCCCCCCCCTTCTATCTCAATGTTTTATCTGCAGTCACATTCACACTCAATGACCAGGAGGTGGTGGAAATAATGCTGTAGACACATTATGGTAACTACTCTTGCATTATTCCCATAATTCCTTGCCACCAATTACATTTTTGTATGGTGCCCTGGGTCCCTCAACGCTAACTGCCCCAGGGTCAAACACAGCCAGTGCTGCAAATTTAGGGCCATGTCACAGAAGCAATCCTGACGTTAATGACAACTCACCAGCAACAAGTTTGCTAACCTGTTGCTGGTGAGCAATTCCATAAAGGTAAGTTGATTGTGCTGCATCTCCAGCATCAGCCCTGAAAGATGGGTAAATAGGAAGACATCTAACCTAACAGGACCAAACAAGGAAAATCGTTAATTCTACTAAACACAAGCAGCATAAAACATATAAAGCCGCCTTGTTGCCTTTGGCATGAAGCTGTGCGTCATCTGCAGACGGTAATAAACCTTGGCATGAACATTCATCCAACAGTGCGGTCATTTATTACTTTGCCAAACATGCAGCCGTGCGGTCCATATAAAGCTGCCTTGACTCCTTTGATAACACCTCTCCTGCTATACCTAACATTTGAGACTTCCCTTCCAAAATCCTTGGCCTTTTGGCATAATTATGCTTCTTCATTAAAACTATATCCACAGAGATTTGCTTAATTCCAAAATATTCTTCAATGCTCGAACAAGCCCACGGCTGCCAAACGTCCCTCATTTCCAATACAGCTGCATGTTATGAAGGGTAACTTCATTTTTATTAGAAAAGAAAGAAAAAAATATACATCTAATTTTTATGAAAGCCGTTTTTGTAGTTAAACCTCAACTCCAGCCAAAAACAGTTCGTCTTTTGTCTGGGTAGATCTGGTAAAAGTTAAAACGGAAATCAATTCAACATTAACTATCTGCCATGTGCGCTACATACTGTCCACACAGGACATCAAAATCCTTCATAGCCTTCCCCTTGCTAAGATATTGAAATTATTTTTTATCTGGTGACGTAGACAGATGGCCAAGTTGTCACTCATTCACTGCATTCCAGTGTGCCAGATCATCAAAAGCACCATGCTAGGATGACATCAGCCTCTAGCCCCAGGCTTCCTCTTTGGCAATAGACTTTCTCCTTATTGAAACCCCATTCTTCGTTGTCAGGCCTCGTTAACATGGGAGGACTACAGGGTGCAACCGTCTGAGGGTCGTGTTTGCCCGCACAGGATGCAAAGGTGTTCACCCCTCATGCAGGCAATCCCACTCACTTCAATTGGGGCACAGCATCTACATGGACACAACTGCCACTCCCAATTTGCCAGCTGTGTGGGTACATGGCCCCAACCGTAGAAAGCGAGGATTTGGGCACATGCACAGCTGTCAAACTGTGTCTGTGCAGCTGCCGTGTCCTAATTGACATAATTTGGGTGGGGGAGAAAGGAGCACCCAATGTTAAAAAAAAAAAATGCAACTCTTGAGGGAGGGTTCACAGCCAACGTGTTTCAGGGGAATGGACTCCCCCTTCTTCAGGGCTGTTGCTGTATCCTTATGGGTGAGGGTGGTTCCCAGAAGGATTTCTGAATGTCGGACTGCAAACTGACAGAGTGCTAAGGATGATGCAGAGGCATCCATAAAGAAAAAAGGTACATCCCTGAAGAAGGGGGAATCCATGCCCCTGAAACGCTTTGGTTCGATGCCCACATTTACCTTTTTTAATAAACGTTTTGTGAGCCCAATATAACGAGTTGCATTTTTCTGGACATTGTGCGCTTCTTCCTCCAAGACCTCTTGCTGAAACGACCACATGGTCATACCAGAAAGGTAGAAGCCCAAGCCCCCAGGAGGGCCCACCAGCACCATCCACTGTCAGGTACAACCCATTGGAAGTGATTTCTTCCAGAACAACCTGTGCATGGAACATTAGTGCATCCCTGTGTAGGCAAGTAAGGCTATAGCAAGGGTGTTCACTGTAGTACACTCGTGTGAACAAGGCCTTATACATATGCATGGAAGTTGTTGGTGATGTCAATGGGGGACGGAAGAAGGGATAGGGGATGTAAATATCACGATGCATACAAGATGGCGCCAACTTAAGAAAGAGTAGGGGTGGAGAAATCTACACCAGGCAACAAGAGTATAAGCATTAATACAGATCTATGCATTTACTGGGCATTTGTTGAACTTTGGAAGATGTGATTCGGAGTTTTTTGATGGATGCTTCTCTCAAGTTTTCATTGTGGTCAATCACCACTGTGCCAGCAGGTTTGTTATGAGATGACAGCACTTTCCCTTTCTCCCAATTCCACTCCAACGACACACGTTGAATTGGCGTGGCCCACTGTTATCACTAATAGGAAACCGCACAAAAGCTGGACAAATTAGCAGACAACTTACCCTGAGCTGAAGTATAACACAAAACCTCATCACAACTGTCACATTAATAATAAAATATGGTTCCATAAACCCACGGTCGTAAAATCGGAAGTTTCTAATGTGATTGAATGAAATCCATAAAGACATCACTCCAAATGCATTCTAAGAGAGAGCTCCATTAATGCATCAGACCCAACCGATACCGGGAACTGGAAAAGGATGTTTAAAGGGGAACTGTACACAAGAGTGAAGGTGTAAAGCCGGATCCAGAGAGATATAAAAGACACAAATGAATGCAACTCTCTATTTATTACCCACTTGACCCCCAAAAGGTTTTACCCCCCCTCATGACCAGGGCATTTTTTGCTATTTCGCACTGTGCTACTTTAACTGCAATGGCTCGGTCTTGCAACACTGCACACAAATGACATTTAAATATTTTTATTCCCCACAAAATTTTTTTATTATATAAACAAACAAAAGACCAAAAAATCTGAAACAAAAACAATATATATATATATATACTGTAGGTTTGACCTTATATTATATGGTTTTGGTAAATCTAAAGGAAAGTTGAACAAGAAAATTGTATAGTGTATGGCCAGCCATAGCCCAATATTTTTCTATAATGTGAAAGATAATATTATGTGGAGTAAATAGATACCCAACATGTCATGCTTCAAAATTGCACGCACTCGTGGAATGGCGACAAATATTGGTACTTAAAAATCTCCATAGGTGACAATTTAAAAATTTCTACAGGTTACCAGTTTAGAATTACAGAGGAGGTCTAGGGCTAGAATTATTTCTCTCGCTCTAATGATCGCGGCGATACCTCACGTGCGGTTTGTGCACCGTTTACATATGTGGGCGCGACTTGCTTATGCATTTGCTTCTGCACGCATGCTTACGGGGACAGGGCGCTTTAATTTTATTTATTTTTTTTCCTATTGATTTTATCTTTTATTTTTACACTGTCCCTTTAAAAAACATTTTTTGATCACATTTATTCCTATTACAAGGAATGTAAACATCCCTTGTAATATAAATAAGTAGGACAGGTCCTCTTTAATGTGCGATCTGGGGTCAAAAAGACCTCACATCTCACATCTACACTAAAAAGCAAAAAAAAAAAAAAAAAGTATTTTTTTTTTCCATGATGAAAAAAAATGGGCCCTTGAAGGCTGTTGGGAGGAAGTGACGTATGTCGCTCTGGTCCTCCAGGGCCATAGAGTCGAGTGGAGACCAGCTTGCCCTCACTCGACTTCCTGCCTAAGGGGAGAGCAGACCGGATTGTTTTGAACTCTACCGACAGCTCCGGTAAGCGGGAAAACGACCGGGAAGCGGTGGTGTGGGGGGGGGGGGGGGGGGCTATGCACCTCTCCCACCGCCCATAAAGGTGATCCCGCAGCGAATCCGCCGCTAGGACCACCTTTATGTTAAAGCAGACCGCCCGCCGTTTAAAAAAATACCGGGGTTATGGTAGCTGTTTAACGCCAAAGGGACAACGTAAATACACGGTGGACGGTCCAGAAGTGGTTAAGACCCCCCATGTAGACTGACATGTCTTCTTTTGTATGTATTGGCCATCTCTTTGAACATTAGTTACAATGTTTGAGTATGATTCATTGGTTGATGGTGCCATGCAGGTGATGTATGATTTAACAAGATTTTATCTTGTGCACAATAGTCTTGACATGAGTGGTTGAAACACCTCATCCAGAGGAGCAGGTCTTCTGTACCTGCCTCGCATTTTAAACCCTTTCCTGCCCAGCCCCAACATCAGCCTGGAGGAACGGACTTCCTAATTATGTAACCATTGTGATTGGCTGTCACAGTAATCACATGATCCGGAGCTCATCCCACCACCTCCAGATCATGACCAGAGACGGCGAGCTGTCTATGACAGTTTGGACACTGACAGCGAGTGAGTTCTCTGCACAGAAATCTAAGGCTGTCCATGGGTCCTTATGTGTGACAAGCGGGAATGAAAGCCCACCCTCTTTGCCACCACACACGCACTATATTGTCAAAAGTATTGGGACGCCTGCCTTTACACGCACACATGAACTTTAATGGCATCCCAGTCTTAGTCCGTAGGGTTCAATATTGAGTTGGCCCACCCTTTGCAGCTAGAACAGCTTCAACTCTTCTGGGAAGGCCGTCCACAAGGTTTAGGAGTGTGTCTATGGGAATGTTTTTCCAGAATGTTCTATCAGAAGCTCATTTGTGAGGTCAGGCACGGATGTTGGGCGAGAAGGGCTGGTTCGCAGTCTCCGCTCTAATTCATCCCAAAGGTGTTCTATCGGGTTGAGGTCAGGACTCTGTGCAGGCCAGTCAAGTTCTTCCACCCCAAACTCGCTCATCCATGTCTTTATGGACCTTGCTTTGTGCACTGGTGTGCAGTCATGTTGGAACAGGAAGGGGCCGTCCCCAAACTGTTCCCACAAAGTTGGTAGCATGAAATTGTCCAAAATGTCTTGGTATGCTGACGTCTTAAGAGTTCCCTTCACTGGAACTAAGGGGCCAAGCCCAACCACGGAAAAACAATCCCACACCATAATCCCCCCTCCACCAAATGATTTGGACCAGTGCACAAAGCAAGGTCCATAAAGACATGGATGAGCGAGTTTGGGGTGGAGGAACTTGACTGGCCTTTTTCACATGTCATTTATTTTTATAATTAATATATTTATTGTTTGCAGTAGATTCACTTTGGCGCAGCACTGTTGTTGAGTTTGTTTTTGATATATTTTGTGCACAGAGTCCTGGCCCCAAACGCTTTTGGGATGAATGAGTCCCCGTTCACACTGGGGCGACCTGTGAGGCGACCTGGTTGCCTCACAGGTCGCCATAGGTCGCCTTCCATAGAGAAGCTGCGGACCCGTTCTAATAGGAGTGACACAAGTCGCTCCGACTTAGAAAAAGGGTCCGGAGCTTCTTTGGGGCGACCCGGAGCGACCGTCATAGACTTCAATGTTATGAAGTCTGTGCCGGCCGCTCCGAGGTCGCGGCGCTCTGCTCGCACTGCGACCTCGGAGGTCGCCCCGGGAAGTCGGATCGCCCCAGTGTGAATGGGGCCTTAGAGTAGAGACTGTGAGCCAGGCCTTCTTGTCTAGCATCAGAGCCTGACCTCCCAAATGCACTTCTGGAAGAATGGTCAAACATTCCCACAGACACACTCCTAAACCTTAAAGCGGAGTTCCGGCCATTACATTTTTTTTTCAATAAAAATACCCCCGGGACAGTCAGGGCTAATACATTCCACAATGGATAGCCTCTGTACTGTCCCGGGTCGCACTTACCTTTTAGAAGAAATACTTACCTTGAAAATTTATTTTCCAGCGCTGCTATCTCGGATGTGGGCAGCTGAAGCCAGCGCGTCTTCTTCTGCGTCCTCTTCCGTGTCCTCTTCTTCCAGAATGCCCTGCACCGGCCCCGCTCGTCACTTCAAGTGCGAGCGCGTCATCCCTGCACAGCTTCTGGGCATGCCCAGAAGCTGTTTAGCAGGGAATGACGCACCTGCACCGGAAGTGACGAGCGGGGCCGGTGCAGGCGCATTGATTCCTGGGAGCGATGACGTTCAGCTCCCAGGAATCAATGCAAAGAGGAAGTGACGGGGCGGGCCGCGACCGCAGAGGGAGGAAGTGGAAGAAAGGTGAGTATATTTTCCTTCAATAACAAGGTAAGTAAACAAAAAAGAAAAATCGTAACTATCCATTTCTTTTTCAGGTGACCAAAAGCAAGTGGATGGCCCAAAATAGATTATGTCTCCGCTTTAAAGAATATATTAGTCCCAACTAATCATGTTATGCACCATCACCCCAATAAAAGTTTATGCAGAAAATGTATAGAGAGAAAACGGAGCTTTCTCGGTGCTGAATTACCCCACTCAGTATGACACCATCAACAGAATATTTAAAACATTAATTTTATTTATATCAAAAATATAAAAATATACAATCCAACATATGATGAATTCATATGTCATTAAAAAAAACATACATAAATATACATGGTATAGTTAACCCTTTCCTCAAAGCCCAGGCTTGATCTCTCACAGAGACACACTATATGTCCGTGTGCCCATGTGCATGTCAGAGGGCAAGATAGTTCGACGCGTTTCGCCTCTAGAGCTTCTCTAGAACATGCTGGGGCGTTTATTGGCTGCAGAAAAAAATGTCTGACGCTAAAAACAGCCGCTTTAACCGTTTGCCGACTGCCCACAGTATATTTACTGCGGCAGTCAGCCCCTCACAGGCAAAGTAGGTCTACGTTGCTAGCCTGTGAGGGTCTCGGGAGCAAACGTGCCGCCGGAGGCGTGCTACCGCGCAGTCACGGACCCCCCCCCGCGCGTGTGACCGGCGGACCCGATCGTCCGCCGGTCACTCGCGATCGTCGGTGGAGAGGGAGAAAGGCAGGCGGCTAATGTAAACAAGCTGCCTGTCATTCTCCCCTGTGTATGAATGGTGATCATACGGTTCTACTATGTAGAACCGTTGATAACTGTTCATACATCTCAAGCCACAGCCAATCACAGTTAGAATCACGCCCCTAGGGACACACATAACCTTTCCCTCTCAAAAAAGTTAACCCCTTCACTGCCAGTGTCATTTTACAGTAACAGTGCATATGTATAGCACTGATTACTGTAGTAATGTCACTGGTAACCCCAAAAGTGTCAAAAATGTCAGTCAATGGTCCGACCTGTCCGCCGCAATGTTGCAGTACCGCAAAAAAATCGCAGATTGCCGCCATTACGCGTTAAAAAAAAAACAACAAAAATTACAAAAATCTTTCCCTTTGTTAGTAAACGCGATAACTTTTGCGCAAACCAATCAAAATATGCTTTTTGTGTTTATTTTTTACCAAACATATGTAGCATAAAACAAATTGGCCGAAAATGTTAAAAAATTTTGATTTTTACATTTTTTTTGGGGAATTTCATATAAGAAAATGTGAAAAATATTGTTATTTTTGCAAAATTGACGCTCTTTTTTTGTTTATAGCGCATGATCAAAAAATCGCACAGGTGATCAAATACCACCAAAAGAAAGCTCTGTTTGTGGGAAAAAAAGGACGTCAAATTCGTTTAGGTACAGCGTCGCACGACCGCGCAATTGTCCGTTAAAGTCACGCAGTGCCGAATCGCAAAATAGGCCCTGGTCAGGAAGGGGGTAAAATCTTCCGGGGCTTAAGTGGTTAAAAACGTCCCGTGTGCATGAGGCCTTACTCTTATAATTGCAATGCGGAGCAGCACACCAATCCTGCCCTCTGGATCCATCACCAATGAGATCATATGAAGGGTGAGCTGATTGGACATTTCCTCTCTCACCGGTCTCCTGTCTGAGCTCTGCGCTGATAACTGACACTGAACTTCTGGAGCCGCGCAAAACTACATCTACATAGCTGTGTTTTTTTTTATATAATCCTGACAGCAACACTGTTATATGACAGATTTGTGAGTGTCTGTTATCAGCACCCCGCTCAGTCACCAGACAGGACGGTCTTAAAGGCTGACAAGTCTTCTGACAAGGAGACAAAGAAAGAGTAAAGAATGAAGTTATCCCTGAAGGGTAAGGCTGCGTCAGAACAATTCAAGAGTGAAGATTCAGATGGCTAACAAGGTTGAACCAGCTACATGCAATATGGAGTCAACCAAATCCAGGTAATGTCTATGCCCTTGGTGCTCAATCTGCAGCCTGGCAGCAGGATCTGGCCCTTTGGCACTTTCTGTGTGGCCCTCAGGGGCCCCTGCAAACACTAATCTGTTTTTTTCCCTATTGCCCTGGTATAGCAGTGATTTCTAGCAGTCTCATGTAATATGTCTCCAGTCTATGACTGTCTCCTGAAGCATGTCCCCAGTCTGCAACAACACGTATAGTTTACAATCTCTGAAAGTCTGCTGCAACCTCTCCACAGTCTCTGACCATCTCCTGTACAATGCCCACAGTCTCCGATTATCTCCTGTACAATGCCCCCAGTTTCTGACCATCTCCTGTACAATGCCCACAGTCTCTGATTATCTCCTGTACAATGCCCACAGTTTCTGACTACCTCCTGTACAATGCCCACAGTCTCTGATTATCTCCTGTACCATGTTCACCATCTCTGACCATCTCCTGCACCATGTTCACCATCTCTGACCATCTCCTGCACCATGTTCACCATCTCTGACCATCTCCTGCACCATGTTCACCATCTCTGACCATCTCCTGTACCATGTTCACCATCTCTGACCAACTCCTGTACCATGTCAACCATCTCTGACCATCTCCTGTACCATGTCCACCATCTCTGACCATCTCCTGTACCATGTTTCCCATCTCTGACCATCTCCTGCACCATGTTCACCATCTCTGACCATCTCCAGTACCATGTTCACCATCTCTGACCATCTCCTGTACCATGTTCCCCATCTCTGACCATCTCCTGCACCATGTTAACCATCTCCTGCACCATGTTAACCATCTCTGACCATCTCCTGCACCATGTTCACCATCTCTGACCATCTCCTGTACCATGTTCACCATCTCTGACCATCTCCTGTACCATGTCCACAGTCTCTGACTATCTCCCTCTATCATGTCCACGGTCTCTGACCATCTCCTTTACCATGTCCACAGTCTATGATCATCTTCTGTACCATGTCCATAGTCTCTGACCATCTCCTGCACCATGTCCACAGTCTCTGATTGTCTCCTGTACAATGTCCACAGTCTCCAACCATCTCTTGCATCATGTCCGTAGCCTCTGACCATCTCCTGTACCATGTCCACAGTCCCCAATGATCTCTTGTACAATGTCCGGAGTCTCTGACCATTAACAGGGATATAGCCCTTCCCTCTAATTCTCATGGGACGTGAGAATTTTAGGACTGCTGCTTGCTGTAATCTCAATAACATTAGGAAACACCATGATTTATACAACAGCTAGCAGAAAATAACAGAAAAAAGCCAGCCCAAGGGCAGTCCGCCAGCTCTCCATACCAGACAAGCCTCGGAAAAAGAAAATCTATTACAAATTTGAGCAGGAAATAGGCAATTGGCTTTCAACTAACCCCACAGAGATAATATCCCTCCCGAAGAGGGTCCAATTCAATGGAATGTATTTTTCTGGAATTCCTCTCGCTCTACAGTTTGGAAAAACGAAAAGTGTACAAGAGAACTGCATTCTGATATTATTCATCACTGTTCTTGCTTAAAGCAAAATTACAATTATCTCCTATAGAATGTCCACAGTCTCTGATTATCTCCTGTAGCATGTCCACAGTCTCTGACCATCTCCTGTACCATGTTCACCATCTCTGACCATTTTCTGTACCATGGGAAGGGAGAAGAACCTTAGTGCAGATTAAAGGGTTGGTTTATTTCATAAAAACAATCTAAAACTCACAGAGAAGAGATAAAAGGCCAGCATAATAAAAACGGTCATCTGCATCCCATCAGGGAGGACTTGGAGGTGGAGTGGAGCAGCTGCTGGTCCAGGCTGTGTCGGTGGTGTCCGGCACTTCCTGGTTCCTGGGCAGTCTTCCAGCGTCCTACGTCACATCCGGTAGTGGCAGGAAGGTGCTTGCGGTCGGAGCATGCGTGCTCCTTCCTCAGGCATTGTTCAGAAGTGACTGAATGCCCCCATTTTTATGCACTGGGATGCATGCACAGGCTGTATAACTAACATTCACCAACGTACCACTGACCTCATGTTCTCATTTCCTGTACCATGTCCACCATCTCTGACCATCTTCTGTACCATGTTCACCATTTCTGACCATCTCCCTTACCATGTTCACCATCTCTGACCATCCCCTGTACCATGTCCACCATCTCTGACCATCTCCTGTTCCACGTTCACCAACACTGACCATCTCCTGTACCATTTCCACAGTCTCTAAACCATCTCCTGTACCATGTCCACAGTCTTTGACCATCTCTTGAACTATGTCCACCATCTCTGACCATTTCCTGTACCATGTTCACCATCTCTGACCATCTCCTGTACCATGTTCACTATCTCTGACCATCTCCTGTACCATGTTCACCATCTCTGACCATCTCCTGTACCATGTCCACCATCTCTGACCAACTCCAGTACCATGTCCACCATCTCTGACCATCTCCAGTACCATGTCCACCATCTCTGACCATCTCCTGTATTATGTGCACAGTCTCTGGCCATCGCCTGAACAATGTCCACAGTCTCTGATTACCGCCTATACCATGTTCACCATCTCTGACCATCTCCTGTAACATGTCCACAGTCTCTGACCATCTCCTGTATTATGTGCACAGTCTCTGGCCATCGCCTGAACCATGCCCACAGTCTCTGATCATCTCCTGTAACATGTCCACAGTCTCTGACCATCTCTTGTACCATGTCCAGTCCCTGACCTTCTCCTCTATCATGTCCACAGTCTCTGACCATCTCCTTTACCATGTCCACAGTCTCTGACCATCTCCTGAACCATGTTCACAGTCTCTGACCATCTTCTGTACCATATTCATAGTCTCTGACCATCTTCTGTACCATGTCCATAGTCTCTCATTATCTCCTGTACAATGTCCACAGTCTATGACCATCTCTTGTATCATGTCCACAGTCTATGACCATCTCCTGCAACGTGTCCACAATCTCTGACGATTTCTTGTACAATGTCCACAGTCTCCAACCATTAACAGGGATATAGCCCTTCCCTCTAACTCTCATGGAACGTGAGAATTTTAGGACTGCTACTGGCTGTAATCTCAATAACATTAGGAAACACCATAATTTCTACAACATCTAACAGAAACTAAAAGAAAAAAGCCAGCCCAAGAGCAGTCCGCCAGCTCTCCTTACCAGACAAGCCTCGGAAAAAGAAAATCTATTACAAATTTGAGCAGGAAATAGGCAATTGGCCTTCAACTAACCCCACAGAGATAATATCCCTCCCGAAGAGGGTCCAATTCAATGGAATGTATTTTTCTGGAATTCCTCTCGCTCTACAGTTTGTAAAAAAAGAAAACAGTACAAAAGAACAGAATTCTGATATTATTCACTACTGTTCTTGCTTAAAGCAAAATCACGATTTTTTTTTTTTTTTTAAAAGTTAAAAATCCACAGACCAGCGCTTGTAAAGTCAAAAAAAAAAAAAAAGCAGTGTTCAGTACAATACTCTGCTTTATGTGTTAATAAAGCTGCTAAACATCATTTAAAGATGCTGCTCTTCTGGACAGAAAATCTGTTTAAAAAATGATCATGGGGAGCTGTGACCTCTGCGAAAGGCAAAAAAAAACAGGAAGGATAGATGGCTCAAGTTATGCTCAATTCCTCCTGAGTTGGCCAAAATTTATGCTGTTGGAGGCCCTGGAAGCACCATTCGGCTTGAAAAAAATTAATTTAAATATTAAAGTGTTACTAAACCCAGGAGCCAGCAGTCACTGTATCTGCTCTCCCCAGGAGCCTGCATTCACTATATCTGCTCTCCCCAGGAGCCTGCATTCACTATATCTGCTCTCCCCAGGAGCCTGCATTCACTATATCTGCTCTCCCCAGGAGCCTGCATTCACTATATCTGCTCTCCCCAGGAGCCTGCATTCACTATATCTGCTCTCCCCTGGAGCCTCAATTCACTATATCTGCTCTCCCCAGGAGCCTGCATTCACTATATCTGCTCTCCCCAGAAGCCTGCATTCACTATATCTGCTCTCCCCAGGAGCCTGCATTCACTATATCTGCTCTCCCCAGGAGCCTGCATTCACTATATCTGCTCTCCCCAGGAGCCTGCATTCACTATATCTGCTCTCCCCAGGAGCCTGCATTCACTATATCTGCTGTCCCCAGGAGACTGCATTCACTATATCTGCTCTCCCCGGGAGCCTGCAGTCACTATCTCTAATCTCCCCAGGAGCCTGCATTCACTATCTCTGCTCTCCCCAGGAGCCTGCATTCACTCTATCTGGTCTCCCCTGGAGCCTGCATTCACTATATCTGGTCTCCCCAGGAGCCTGCATTCACTATATCTGCTCTCTCCAGGAGACTGCATTCACTATATCTGCTCTCTCCAGGAGACTTCATTCACTATATCTGCTCTCCCCAGGAGACTGCATTCACTATATCTGCTCTCCCCAGGAGCCTGCATTCACTATATCTGGTCTCCCCAGGAGCCTGCAGTCACTATATCTGCTCTCCCCAGGAGCCTGCATTCACTATATCTGCTCTCCCCAGGAGCCTGCATTCACTATATCTGCTCTCCCCAGGAGCCTGCAGTCACTATATCTGCTCTCCCCAGGAGCCTGCATTCACTATATCTGGTCTCCCCAGGAGCCTGCATTCACTATATCTGGTCTCCCCAGGAGCCTGCAGTAACTATATCTGCTCTCCCCAGGAGCCTGCATTCACTATATCTGCTCTCCCCAGGAGCCTGCATTCACTATATCTGCTCTCCCCAGGAGCCTGCATTCACTATATCTGCTCTCCCCAGGAGCCTGCATTCACTATATCTGCTCTCCCCAGGGGCCTGCATTCACTATATCTGCTCTCCCCAGGAGCCTGCATTCACTATATCTGCTCTCCCCTGGAGCCTCAATTCACTATATCTGCTCTCCCCAGGAGCCTGCATTCACTATATCTGGTCTCCCCAGGAGCCTGCATTCAATATATCTGGTCTCCCCAGGAGCCTGCATTCACTATATCTGCTCTCCCCAGAAGCCTGCATTCACTATATCTGCTCTCCCCAGGAGCCTGCATTCACTATATCTGCTCTCCCCAGGAGCCTGCATTCACTATATCTGCTCTCCCCTGGAGCCTCAATTCACTATATCTGCTCTCCCCAGGAGCCTGCATTCACTATATCTGGTCTCCCCAGGAGCCTGCATTCAATATATCTGGTCTCCCCAGGAGCCTGCATTCACTATATCTGCTCTCCCCAGAAGCCTGCATTCACTATATCTGCTCTCCCCAGGACCCTGCATTCACTATATCTGCTCTCCCCAGGAGCCTGCATTCACTATATCTGCTCTCCCCAGGAGCCTGCATTCACTATATCTGCTGTCCCCAGGAGACTGCATTCACTATATCTGCTCTCCCCAGGAGCCTACATTCACTATATCTGCTCTCCCCAGGAGCCTGAATTCACTAGATCTGCTCTCCCCAGGAGCCTGCATTCACTATATCTGGTCTCCCCAGGAGCCTGCATTCACTATATCTGCTCTCTCCAGGAGACTGCATTCACTATATCTGCTCTCTCCAGGAGACTTCATTCACTATATCTGCTCTCCCCAGGAGACTGCATTCACTATATCTGCTCTCCCCAGGAGCCTGCATTCACTATATCTGGTCTCCCCAGGAGCCTGCAGTCACTATATCTGCTCTCCCCAGGAGCCTGCATTCACTATATCTGCTCTCCCCAGGAGCCTGCATTCACTATATCTGCTCTCCCCAGGAGCCTGCAGTCACTATATCTGCTCTCCCCAGGAGCCTGCATTCACTATATCTGGTCTCCCCAGGAGCCTGCATTCACTATATCTGGTCTCCCCAGGAGCCTGCAGTAACTATATCTGCTCTCCCCAGGAGCCTGCATTCACTATATCTGCTCTCCCCAGGAGCCTGCATTCACTATATCTGCTCTCCCCAGGAGCCTGCATTCACTATATCTGCTCTCCCCAGGAGCCTGCATTCACTATATCTGCTCTCCCCAGGGGCCTGCATTCACTATATCTGCTCTCCCCAGGAGCCTGCATTCACTATATCTGCTCTCCCCTGGAGCCTCAATTCACTATATCTGCTCTCCCCAGGAGCCTGCATTCACTATATCTGGTCTCCCCAGGAGCCTGCATTCAATATATCTGGTCTCCCCAGGAGCCTGCATTCACTATATCTGCTCTCCCCAGAAGCCTGCATTCACTATATCTGCTCTCCCCAGGAGCCTGCATTCACTATATCTGCTCTCCCCAGGAGCCTGCATTCACTATATCTGCTCTCCCCTGGAGCCTCAATTCACTATATCTGCTCTCCCCAGGAGCCTGCATTCACTATATCTGGTCTCCCCAGGAGCCTGCATTCAATATATCTGGTCTCCCCAGGAGCCTGCATTCACTATATCTGCTCTCCCCAGAAGCCTGCATTCACTATATCTGCTCTCCCCAGGACCCTGCATTCACTATATCTGCTCTCCCCAGGAGCCTGCATTCACTATATCTGCTCTCCCCAGGAGCCTGCATTCACTATATCTGCTGTCCCCAGGAGACTGCATTCACTATATCTGCTCTCCCCAGGAGCCTACATTCACTATATCTGCTCTCCCCAGGAGCCTGAATTCACTAGATCTGCTCTCCCCAGGAGCCTGAATTCACTAGATCTGCTCTCCCCAGGAGCCTGCATTCACTAGATCTGCTCTCCCCAGGAGCCTGCATTCCCTATATCTGCTCTCCCCAGGAGCCTGCAGTCACTATATCTTCTCTCCCCAGGAGCCTGCAGTCACTATATCTGCTCTCCCCAGGAGCCTGCAGTCACTATATCTGCTCTCCCCAGGAGCCTGCATTCACTATATCTGGTCTCCCAGGAGCCTGCATTCACTATATCTTCTCTCCCCAGGTGCCTGCATTCATTATATCTGGTCTCCCCAGGAGCGTGCATTTACTATATCTGGTCTCCCCTGGAGCCTGCATTCACTATATCTGCTCTCCCCAGGAGCGTGCATTTACTATATCTGGTCTCCCCTGGAGCCTGCATTCACTATATCTGCTCTCCCCAGGAGACTGCATTCACTATATCTGCTCTCCCCTGGAGCCTGCATTCACTATATCTGGTCTCCCCAGGAGCCTGCATTCACTATATCTGCTCTCCCCAGGAGCCTGCATTCACTATAGCTGGTCTCCCACAGTACACAGAACATGGAAATGCAATTATTTTAGTAAATATAAACTGCTAAATACCTTTTCCCATCGGCAGTATATAGCAGTCTTGTGACTTCTGTTAATGTCTAGTTAAAGCTTGTAGGAAGTGTTTGCATTCTGCTCTGACTGTCCTATGAGGCTGCATGGCCCCTGAGCCTCTGTATTGACAGTGCTGATTGGCCCTGGGCTGATCACATGCATTCTCCCAAAAAAAAAAAATTAGCACTACACACCAAATTGAGCACGTGCAGAGTGCCCCCAAGGCACTATCAGCAAGTGGATTGGGGACAGAGGAGGAAGGGGAGGATGAGAGAAAACAGGATCAAACAGACGTTTTACACAATGCAGAGGATTAACCCCTTAGATTCCACAGTGAGTACAGCAAGCATGCTTTACTGCATATACACAGTGATTTTACTGCTGTAGGTTTAGTAACACTTTAACATTAGCCAGGTGGAAAACTACTGTCCAAACCAATGTTTTTCAACCTTTTTTCAGTTGCGATAACCTTTAAGATTCCACACAGTCTTCAGGCACCCCATTCTAAAATGTAAAAAACGAAACTAATAGTTTTACATATCGCAGCGACATCCACATACATTGGACACCCAATGCTGGATGTGATTTGGCCCCGGCTCACACTGAATGCGGCTTTGAAATCACGCTAATTCAGTGTGATTTTCAAAGCCGCCGGTCTGTGCGATTTCATGTGAGACTTTATGCACAGATGTCTATGCAAATAACACATATTTGAATGGTCCCATGGGCACAAATAGGGTGCAACTTGTCATGCGACTTTTACCACTTCTGGACCGGAAGGATTTGCCCCCTTAATGACCAGGCCATTTTTTGCAATTTGGCACTGTGTTACTCTAACGGAAAATTGAACGGTCGTGCGATGCTGTACCTAAATAAAATTTGATGTCCTTTTTTCCCCACAAACAGAGATTTCTTTTGGTGGTATTTGATCACCTGTGCAATTTTTATTTTTTGCGCTATAAACAAAAAAAGAGCAACAATTTTGAAAAAAAAAAAAAACCAATATTTTCCACTTTCTGCTATATAACATTCCCAAAAAATGAAAAATCTATTTTTTTTCATCATTTTAGGCCAATTTGTATTCTGCTACATATTTATGGTAAAAAAAAAAATAGTAATAAGCGTATTTTAATTGGTTTGCACAAAAGTTATCGCATCTACAAATTAGGGGAAAGATTTATGTCATTTTAATTTTTTTTTTTTTTTTAATAGTAATGGCGGCGATCTGCGATTTTTAGCGGGACTGCGACATTGCGGTGGACAGATCAGACCCCCAACTGACATTTTTGACACTTTTGGGGGGGGGGCAGTGAGATTACTACAGTAATCAGTGCTAAAAATATGCACTGTTACTGTAAAAATGACACTGACAGGGAAGGGTTTAATCTAGGGGTAATCAAAGGGTTAAGTGTGAGCCTACAGAGTGTTTTCTAACTGTGGGGGGATGGACATGTAAAATGGTCATAGAGACCTGTGACCCTATATAGAAGGATCACAGGCGCTCTGTGATAATTTCAGAGAGAAGAACGGTCGGCTGTGTTTACAATAACTGACCGTTCTTCTCTCTCAGCGGGGAGCGATCACGGGTGCCCGGCGGCCGTCCCCGTGCATCAGCATCCCCGCTGCCTAGTAGGGGCAGAAGTGTGGCATGCGCTCGCCCCCCAGCGCCACATGCGTGGCTGACGTACGGCTACGTTGGTTCGCACAGGAGAGGCAGCCTGCTGCAAGTAAATCTGCTGCAGGCAGTCTTATTGTAGTTAACCACTTGCCGACCGCCGCCCGACTATATACGGCGGCGGTCAGCCCCTCCAAGGCAAAGTGACGTATCGGTACGTCACTAGCCTGGGAGCGAATAGGGGGCGAGCGCGCGCCGCCGGAGGCGCGCTCCCGCCCCCGCTCTTACCAGAGGAAGCCGGCGCGTGTGACCGGCGGACCCGATGTCCACCGGTCACTCGCGATCGTCGGGCAGAGAGGGAGAAAGGCAGGCGGCTAATGTAAACAAAGCCGCCTGTCATTCTCCCTTGTGTAAAAACACAGATCACTCGGTCCTGCTATGTAGGACCGTTGATCTGTGCTATTACACCACTAGCCACATCCAATGACAGTTAGAAGCACGCCCCTAGGGACACACTTAACCCCTGCCTCTCCAATAAAGTTAACCCCTTCCCTCGTAGTGTCATTTTTACAGTAACAGTGCATATGTATAGCACTGATTACTGTAGTAATGTCAGTGGTACCCCCAAAAGTGTCAAAAATGTCAGTCAAGGGTCCGATCTGTCCGCCGCAATGTCGCAGTACCGCAAAAAAAATCGCAGATCGCCGCCATTACGCGTTAAAAAAAAACAACAAAAATGACAAAAATCTTTCCCTTAGTTAGTAAACGTAATAACTTTTGCGCAAACCAATCAAAATACGCTTATTGTGATTTTTTGTGATACCAAACAAATTGGCCAAAAATTTTAAAAAATTTAGATTTTTACATTTTTTGGGGGGGAATTTCATATAAAAAAATGTGAAAAATATTGTTATTTTTGCAAAATTGTCGCTCTTTTTTTGTTTATAGCGCATGATCAAAAAAGCGCACAGGTGATCAAATACCACCAAAAGAAAGCTCTGTTTGTGGGAAAAAAAGGACGTCAAATTCCTTTGGGTACAGTGTCGCACGACAGCGCAATTGTCCGTTAAAGTCACGAAGTGCCGAATCGCAAAATACCCCCTGGTCAGGAAGGGGGTAAAATCTTCCGGGGCTTAAGTGGTTAAACTGTCAAATTGCATGGCAAGTCGCACTGGTGTGAACCGGGACGAGATTTAGTCTTCCAAAGCAAACACACCTTTGCACACTGGTACTAAATAGTATTCAAATGTTTGTCTTCCCCTCAGTTTCTCTCCCTCACTCAGCTAATGTGACCCCAGTGCTGACGGAGAGTGGCAGGGAAGGGGCAAACAAGGATGCAATGCAAGCACCCTACATGCCCCTTATCAACTGATAAGGTCATTGGTTGTTAAGACACCGGGGACTGGAAGGATATAATGATGCACAATAAAAACCCGTGGCTTTGTGCAACTAAAAGGCAGTCTTCATCCACCTGCTGGCTGGTATACAATTTTTGAGCAATTTTTAGGCATTTTTCTAAAGTACTCCTGAAGCACCCCAGGGTAAAACCAACAACCTTCTGCGCTCAAGGAGAATGTTCTGGCAATGGAGGACCTAAGGTCTTTGACAACTTGAAGCTGGGCAAGACTTTGCCACCCCCTGAGGACTGGGGAAGCCCACAAAGAACACTAGAAAAACCCTCAAAACGCATCACGTATGGTTTGTGAGTACATCTGTTTTATTCCTTCAATATAAAAACGTTTTTAGGGTAATGCGCAAGGCTGGTGCGCCCTCTATTTTTTTTCTTCTGGCACCCTGGTTGAAAAAGGTTGGTACAAACAGTGACCTACCCAATGTAGTGCATTCTACCAAATGCAGTCACTTTTATTTAGGCAACCACAGGTGCCATAGTTACTCGAAAACAATAGTCAGCAATGGAAATTCCTCCATTAATGCAGTTAGTGTGGATGGGAGAACTGAGCCAGTCATACAGGTTACTTAGCATACATACACTTAAAGGGTGTAACTCCACTTTGGTGGGGGGAAAAAATAGCAAATAAAGAAAAAAAATAATATAGCGTATACAATCACAAGTCAGATTTCTGGCATCCCCTGCAACAAAAATCTCATTTTTGGTGAGATACTCCCAATAGGAACATTCCTCCAAGAGTCAGCACCATGGCATGGGTTATCCAAATATGAAACTGCTTTATTATTACAGCTGTGACTAAGGCAGAGAGGGCTGAAATCAGTGGTGTACAGTATTTAGGTTTTATGCTGCCCTAGGCCTGACTAAACTTGTGCACCCCCTAAATTAAATATGACCAACCCCTTCCTGTAAAGGCCACACCCCTTCCTGATTATGACCCACCCTGTCATCTGTAAACCATAGACCATAACCACAGTCTATCAGTGCCCATCAGTGTAGCTTTATCAGCTCCCATAAGTTCAGCCTCATCAGTGCAGCCTTATCAGTGCCACCTGTTTACTGCCCATCAGTGCAGCATATCAGTGTGGCCTCATCAGTGGTCACCAGTGCAGCCCCATCAGTGGCCACCAGTGCAGCCTTATCAGTGCCCATTAGTACAGCCTTATGTCACGGGATTAGTAAGATTACTCTTTTAAGATATTTGGACTTGTGTTTGCTGCCACTGTTTGTAATTATAGGATTATTTCACTTATTTGTATATTAAATAGGAAGCCCATAGTCATTATACAAATAATTAAATATTTTTTTGCTGCCCCCCTGCAAAGTGCCGCACTAGGCCTGGGCCTTGTTGGCCTAGCCCAGAATACAGCACTGGCTGAAATGCGTAGAGGGTCTGTTTGTATGGATTTTAACCCAACGCATCAATAAAGTTGTTTTATGTGTGGAAGATCATGCCGCAGTGCCCACTCTTTTGGATATTTTTGACTTGGATCAGCATACAGGGGCTGGAGTTTGAGCATCGGTGTACCTCATCCACACAATTGGCGACTAGGGTTGAGTGCAGTGTGCTACTTTGTTTTACTCAATGGGTGACCTTTGGGATTATTCAATAAAGCAATAGAGTGACCGAAAATAGTGATGATGTGCAAACTGCAGAGCAGGCTCGTAAAGCAGCCGGCTACAGGCTCCATCATGTTCTGGAATACAGATCGGGGCTCGCTGTTAAAGTGTAACTCCACTTTTGTTGAGAAAAAAACTTTCCCCTCTGGGTGATCTCTGTACATTACAAGGATTATTACAAACTTTGTGGCAGATTCCTACCTTTTGTTATTCTGAAGAAATCCCTGTTTGTTCCTCTGTGCTGAGTGGGTCAAATGGGAGTGGTTTCATAATTATCTATCAGCTGTGGCAGCTGCAGGGCTCTGAGGAAATCTGCTGGGCCTGCATCCCTTTAGACGTGTTCCTATTGGGAGTATCTCACCAAAAATGACATTTTTGTTGCAGGGGATGCCAGAAATCTGACTTGTATCTTAGGCAGACTTCTGGGAAAATTGGTGAGCCAATCACACAAGCAGGAAATGATGTTTCTGGGGGTGTGGTCAGTATACATTCTGTGTACAGAACACCTCCAGGCGGCCATATTGCATTGCATTTTCAGAAAATTACAACAGATGCAGATTGAAAAGGAAAGGTAATTTTTAATAACATTCAATTACAATATGATTTATGTCGCAATTGTATACGCTATATTATTTTTCTTTATTTGTTATTTTTTTCCCCACAAAAGTGGAGTTATCCTTCAAGTACAGGACCGAGCTTTCTAGCCAGAGCTAGACAAAATGTCAGAGCTTACTGCCTTGTCTTAACACATCAAAGAGTTCCGAGGATGGAATTATCCCCCTAAGCACATTCCCTGGGACTAATAATTAACAGATTAGTATATTAAATACCAATTAAGTCTAACAAAAATGTAGACTCTAGTGGGGGGCCTGGCCTTAACGAAAGAAAGGAGCCGTCTTTAACGAGGATGACAAAATCATTTTCCTCCATCTGACTAAAGATCGCTTTGACCCTTTGGGCACTGAGAGGAAGGGCAATTTAACTGGCAGATAACGGATATCGGTGCCGTCATGTCGGAGGTAAAAGGGTGGATTAATCAACACATTGGGTGCTGGGGGCTAATGAAGACCTATCTGCTAGTTCGACTTTGATCATATCTATTTGCCAATCCCTGTATTGATTTGATGTCCTGAGATAGGAAGCGGAGCAGCATTGTGCCTGGAAACAATAAATAGTGTTATTTCCAGAGACAATATAGGATGTTGGGTACCAATATAAACTTACAGAAGACACATAGGGGTGTACTTAAATAAAATACAGAGCTTTTCATCCTGTGAAACTGCATGCAAGTTCAATAGGGACAAAATCGACTGTTATTAGGCTATTTTCTCTCCAGGTCAATGTTGTTCATTTATACCGAATTGCAGCACACAGGCTGGATGTGGCCCTTTACCTGCCTTTATCCGGCCCTTCAGGCACCATTCCATCCACAGACACCAACGATGGGGGGGACCATTTCTCTCATTGACACCAATGATAGGGCAATATTCCTCCATAAATACCAACAATAGAGTAGGGATCAACCGATATTGGTTTTTCGTTGCCGATACCGATATTTTGGCCATCGCATATCGGTATCGGCCAATATGGGCCGATATTTTGTACATCATATGTCAGGGTCCGAGACTAGTCTTCTTCTCCTCCAAGCATTAGGTGGTGATGCTCATGTAAGGGTAAAATGATGACCTCCGAGATCGTATGCCGGACGGAGCGGTATCACCCGGGTGTCACTTATGGCAAGTGAGTGAGAGACAGATCGGTATCGGACGGGTGGAAGATAAAGCGGGTGGGAGACAGAGCAGTATTGAGTGGATGCCGAACAGAGCGGTATCACCCGGGTGTCACTTACGGCAAGTGGGTGAGAGACGGATCGGTATTGGGTGGATGGGAGATGGAGCGGGTGAGAGAAAGAGCAGTATTGAGTGGATGCCAAACGGAGCGGTATCACCCGGGTATCACTTACAGCAAGTGGGTGAGAGACGGATCGGTATCAGGTGGGTGGGAGATGGAGCGGGTGAGAGACAGAGCAGTATTGAGTGGATGCCGAACGGAGTGGTATCACCCGGGTGTCACTTACGGCAAATGGCTGAGAGACAGATTGGTATCTGGTGGGTGGGAGATGGAGCGGGTGAGAGACAGAGCAGTATTGAGTGGATGCCGAACAGAGCGGTATCACCCGGGTGTCACTTACGGCAAGTGAGTGAGAGACGGATCGGTATCGGACGGGTGGAAGATAAAGCGGGTGGGAGACAGAGCAGTATTGAGTGGATGCCGAACGGAGCGGTATCACCCGGGTGTTACTTACGGCAAGTGGCTGAAAGACGGATCGGTATCGCGTGGGTGGGAGATGGAGCGGGTAAGAGACAGAGCAGTATTGAGTGGATGCCGAACAGAGCGGTATCACCCGGGTGTCCCTTACGGCAAGTGGGTGGGAGATGCCGATCTGCCAGCAGATCTGCTAATGTGGAATTGCTTATATCTTTAATTTGTACATATGTGAGTGGCATATTCAATAACATTTGTAAACGGAATTATGCTATGTGACATCATTTTACCCTTACATTAGCAATATTTGGAATATCGGCAATATCGGCCAGTTCCGGGGCCGATACAGATAGATCGGCAAAAGTTAATATCGGCCCTCCGATAATCGGTCGATCCCTACAATAGAGCACCATCAAGTGGCATTTAGGTGATATTTTCCTGTCTCTCTCTGTTCTGTATGAATAAATAACATTTAACCTGGAGAGAAAATAGCCTAGTAACATTCGATTTTGCCCCCACTTGCACAGAATAAATGTACAGTACATGCAGTTTAACAGGACGAACAGCTCTGCAATCTTTTTTAAATACGTTCTATTTAGTAGAATTAGCAATACAGGTTTGCACATCACCAGGGCCAGCCCTACCATGGGTCACACTGGGTCCATTGGACCCAAGCAGCACTTGGAGAGGGGCGGCAAATTGACTCCCAAGATTTTTTTTCCTGCAGTTTTGTGTGTTATCAGTTTACAGGGCGGCATTTCCCCATCTCATACTGCCGCCCCTAGTGCACACTGATGAGTATGGGGAGGCGGAGCATATCCCCCGGGGAATGTCCCTTACGTGATCGTGGTGTGCGCAATGATGTCAGACATGAAACGACCGTGCAATTGTCCCTTAAAATAACGCAGTGCCGTATCGCAAAAAATGGCCTGGTCATTAAAGCGGAGTTCCACTGGCTTTTGTGTTTATTAAAAGTCAGCAGCTACAAAAAGAGCATCTGCTGACTTCTGCACTCACCTGTCCCACAGTCCAGCAATGCAGCCGGGGGGAGCCTCGATCCTTTCCCTCTTCTCCACGTGGTGCCAGCATCTCTAGTGTGGTGGCATAGGCTGTGACAGCTTGCGGCTTCACAGGTGGGTGCGAGTCACGCTGCGTGTCCTGAATGGCCGGGCAATCTTCTGGGATCTGTGACGCAGGGAGAGGAGAACTGTCCATGACCAACTCCCGGAAGACGTCATCTATGACGAAACATGTAGGGCGTGGTCAGCGGAGGTGACGGCATCACACTTCATGGTTTTTATTGGAGGACGCTTCCCCTTCTGGAAGCCGGACTTGTGCTGGATGGAGCCCACAGGAACACCACGGCGGTGCCCCAGTGCTACCATTTTAGTGCTTCATGTCATCCTACTAATAATGAGTGCAATAATCGATGTGTTTCATCAATAAATTAAGTCTTTTAATGCACTATTGGAGCCTTTTTCTTCTTTCCTAAACACGATTGATGACTATTTTGCCTATGGTGACCTGGATCATCTGGGGATTATATTGCTTTTATTGATGTTTGTACTGATGTGTCCTGGCGACTGATCTGTGAGGGATGAGAGGCCTGTTTGACCACCTATAACTTAGTGGTCCCTATATTCTGGTAAGGAGATCCCTGTACCACCTGGGGTGTGAAGTGTTTTCACCAACTTTTCAGCCACCCTTATCTGATCTTCTGGCTCCCTTTCTGGGAATATTGGCCTCTCTGGACTGTCAGCTATGAATTATGATGAACTTTTATAATCAATTTTATTGATATTTGTATTGTATCTCTTCTGTTTATTTATTTAGGTGTTTTTCCTAGCGCTGCACTATTTTTATACAGAGGAGAACTTCCGCCTGAGCCGCCTAGACCCGAGCGGAAGTGGGAGCGGGTACCCGTCAAATCTACGTACCCGCTCCCCCCCCCCCCCCCACCAAAAAAATGACATTCCAAATGTGGCATGTCAGGGGGGTCAGGACCACTTAAAGCGGAAGTTCCACTTTTGAGTGGAACTCCGTTTTAAGGGGGAAAACCTTCCGGTCCAGCAGTGGTTAATAATAATTATGGTCAGTACACATCCTATGAAGCAGAGCCATACAGAGCCGGTCAATCCCTATTCATCGGTATCAGAGTATTGGCAGTAACAATTGAGCAAAAATGTTGCAGCTCACTGTCCCTACCAATGTCCATTGGTGATTGCTCTTGCTCCACACGCAAGATACCAAATCTGTCCATACTACACGGTGCTCTCATCTTACAATGGCGTGATCATAACTCTCCCAGCATAAAACACGTGCCGGTGCCTTCATACAATATATTATACAAAAGGCATCGCTACTTAATCTCATGGCGTGCGCACTGCTCAAGGTTCTCTCATTGTGTACGCTGTATCCCCGCTTGTGACATCACCGATCACCGCTGCCTTTACACCCACATATACCGTCAGCCGACCTGCTATGAGCACAGGGTGACCCCCTAGGTCGTGTTTGATAGTAATTGTAAAGCCAGCTCTGAAAGAACATACTGTAAAATCAAACACACAGCGCTGTACGGCATGCAAAAATGCCAATAAAGCACTAAAAACCTCTCAATACAGAAGCCCTCATGCACTCTCTCATGCAGCGAAGGTATCGGCGGCTCAGTGTGTGGGGTGGGGTTACTTCTCATAGTAAGCTGTCACTTTAGCCCTTGTTCACATTGAATTCAGCTTTGAAATTGTGCAACTTCACTTGAAATCGCAAGATTTCAAACCCACATGTGAGTGAGACTTGGCTGACATCTGTGCGGCTCCATGCACAGACGTCTATGCAAGTCGCCAAAAGTGGTTGAAGAACGAATTTTTCAAATCGGTGCCACTCCGCAAAGTCAGCGTTGCACCTATTTGAACAGTTCCATTGCCAACAAGATGGTGAAACTTGTCATGCGATTTGGACCGGATAAATCACATGACAAGTAGCAAGGGTGTGAACAGGGGCTTAGTCTGAATTCTCCTAAAAATCTAGGCTTACTCCTGCTGACCTCAAAGGCTCTATTCACATACAGGCGTTTTGGATCACAGGCAGGATTGCCGCCATTCTGCCTGTGATTCTGAACCATTGCAAGTTGCGGGCCGCCAATGCGATTCCTGTAACTTGCAATGGCACCCCAAACGCGGCGCGATTTTGCCGCAATTGTCACCCGACGAATCGCGGTGAAACCGCGCAAACCAGAATCGCGGGACGCCTGTCACCCAAAAGAAGTGTACTTCTTTTGGGCCACAGGCGTCTCGCGTTTCTGTGTGCGTGATTTTACCGAGATTGTCACCCCTGACATCAACCACGTGACGAAACGCATTGGATGGGACTAGACGTGATGTCACCACGCCCCCAAGCAGGCTGATTTTACTTCTGTATCGTTATGCTTCGAATCTTCTCATATCATGTGAGTGCACCAATTTTTAATAAATGGACCTTATTTTAAACGGTATTATGCCATGTGCCCTTGTATTCCTTTTATACTGTTTTATACATGTTCCACTGGTGGCTTCTTCCTGTTTTGACGTGAGAAGAGAGCTATTTCCATCTTCATGCTGGGACTTGTGGTTCTTCCTTAAAGCACAAGTTTTTTTCCCCATTGGATTTATTCCTTTTTTTCATTTAAATATTTATGGACTTCTATATGGACTCTTTGCACGTTTACTTACTTTCATTTTGGATTCATATGTGCTACACGTTTACTTTGTATTTGTATACTCAGAATTGTGAGACGCCTGTCGCCCAAAAGAAGTTTTCTTTTGAGCGACAGGCGTCTCGCGAATCTGTGTGTGTGATTTTACCGCAATTCGTCGGGTGACAATCGTGCCACGTTTGGGGTACCATTGCAAGTCACGGGAATTGCACGGGCGTCCTGCGTCTTGCAATGGTTCGGGATCGCGGGCAGAATCGCGACAATCCTGCCCGCAATCCGAAACGCCTATGTGAATGGAGCCAAAGAGAAATTGCAACTTCCGGACTTTCCTTCAGTCTTGCACAGTTGTACCGGCTCCTCTCCTGGACTGAAATTACTTCCTCTGAAGGAGTAGGTGTTCTTAGAAAGGCTGCATTTGCATGCAGACCACTCTAGGTAACACTCACATGTTAAGGTGACCTTCCATGATTTTGGGCTTGTTTAAAGCGGGCAGTTAAGCTGTGGTTTAACCGCCCCCCATCCACCCATCTAAACACAGATGTACAGCTGTCCAGGGCTGTACACATTCTGGGGTAAAAATGTATCCCCCCCCCCCCCCCCGTCACATTAGGTGGGTAGTACCACCACCGAGCACAGCCCATTTAAGTAAATGCAGTCACGCCCTAATTCAGTGCACACAGTTGGGTTGTGGTCAGCACTTTGATGGTTAAAACAGGAGGTGAAGAGACGACATAATGCCTCCACACTGCTTGCCAAATGCCCCCTAAAAAGTGTTCCATCTAGGATCACTTTTCAGAGAGAAAGCAACGATAGCCGCCTGTGTAAATAAGCCTTAAAAGAACTCAAATTCAATGAATGAAAGAGGCGGGCCATAGATAGCAAGCCTAAGGTGGAAAGGGCTAGATCAGCCTTCACTCGGACCACGGACCGACTGACAGCCCAGTCCGGACCGTCAGCGCGACATTCTGCTGTGCTGGATGCTCACTAAGCTGCAGTCATTGGTTGCTAGGACCACCGGCGTCATAGCAACCAATGATGTCATGCATGTGAAAACCTGATGTAAGGGGGACTCTGATGGGGACACCTGATGTAATGGGATACTTCAGTCGGGACAACTGATTTATGGGGGCACCCTGATAGGGACATCAATTGTATGGGGACACCTGATGTAAGAGGGTACTCTGATAGGAGCAACTGCTCTATGGGAGTACTCTAAGGGGGAACTCTGATGGGGATACCTGATGTAAAGGGGCACTTTGATGGGCACACCTGATGTAAGGGGTCACTCTGTTGGGAACACCTGATGTAAGGGGGAACTCTAAAGGGAGCAACAGCTCCCTGGGAGTACACTGATAGGGACACCTGATGTAAGGGGGGCACTCTGATGGGGACACCTTATGTAAGGGGGCACTCTAATGGGGACACCTGATGTAAGGGGGAAATCTAAAGGGGACACCTGATGTAAAGGGGGAACTCTGATGGGGGCACCTGATGTAAGGGGGAACTCTGATGGGGGCACCTGATGTAAGGGGGCACTCTAATGGAGACACCTGATATAAGGAGGAACTCTGATGGGAACACTTGATGTAAAGGGAGAACTCTCATGGGGACACATGATGTAAGGAGGCACTCTGATGGGAACACTTGATGTAAAGGGAGAACTCTCATGGAGACACCTGATGTAAGGGAGAACTCTGATGGGGACACCTGATGTAATGAGGCACTCTGATGGGGACACCTGATGTAAGGACCGTAGATCTCTGCTGTTACATCACTAGCCACATCCAATCACAGTTAGAATCACGCCCCTAGGGACACACTTAACCCCTCCCTCTCAAATAAAGTTAACCCCTTCACTGCCAGTGTCATTTTTACAGTAACAGTACATATGTATAGCACTGATTACTGTAGTAATGTCACTGGTAACCCCAAAAGTGTCACAAAATGTCAGTCAAGGGTCCGATCTGTCCGCCGCAATGTCACAGTCCCGCAAAAAAATCGCAGATCGCCGCCATTACTCGTTAAAAAAAAAAAAAAAAAAAAACAATAAAAATTACAAAAATCTTTCCCTTAGTTAGTAAACGCAATAACTTTTGCGCAAACCAATCAAAATACGCTTTTTGCAATTTTTTTTACCAAACATATGGTAAAAAAAAAAATTGGCTTAAAATGTTAAAAAATTTAGATTTTTACATTTTTTTTGGGAAATTTCATATAAAAAAATGTGAAAAATATTGTTATTTTTTGCAAAATTGTCGCTCTTTTTTTGTTTATAGCGCATGATCAAAAAATCGCACAGGTGATCAAATACCACCAAAAGAAAGCTCTGTTTGTGTCAAAAAAAGAACGTCAATTTCATTTGGGTACAGCGTCGCACGACTGCGCAATTGTCCGTTAAAGTCACGCAGTGGCGAATCGCAAAATAGGCCCTGGTCAGGAAGGGGGTAAAATCTTCCGGGGCTTAAGTGGTTAAAGAGAGATTCAGGCATCGGGTGTAAGAAAGTTTTAGCAACCAGACCTCGTTGAATTTTCTTTTATTACCCCATGGCTAGAAATTGCTGGACACCTTCCAGCCAGGAAATGAGGCGGGCTCTATCTGTCTAGCCGCAGCTTCTAATGCACATAGTGAGAAGCTCACAGTGTGCAGTGAAATCAGGGCAAGCAATTTCAGTCCAGGAGAGGAGCCGTCACAACTGTGCAAGACTGAAAAGAAGGCTGGAGTTCACCTTTAAGCATCACCCTTTTCAATCCCACACACACACACTGTAGCTTGGGAGGGATGTTGCACAGTAAAGAATAGAGAGACAGAAATCTGCTGCTATACATCTGGTGCTCCTTCATCCAGGTCCCGGAGCTCACTAAGAATGTCCTTCACCTTTTGTGAACTGATGTCTGACGAAGCTCAGGGTTCATCTGCTGTACCTCTAAGGCTCCATGTACACGGGACGTTGTTAAAAGTCCCTTTGAATGCTGGAATTTTTAGGACGTTTGAAACGTCCGTTCAGTCGCGTTTGTACCCGCGTTTAGCGGGCGTTTAGAGGCGTTTGCGTTTAGAAGAGGTCAAAAAAATGATTCCCCTTTAAAATGGAAAAACGCGAACGCTAAACGCGGGTCATCGCGTTCGGACGCGTTCAGACGCGTTCGGGCGCGTTTGTGCGTTTGAAACGCCGGGAAACACACGTTCGAACGCAAATAATTGCGTTCTAAAAAAAGTCCCTGAACGCAACTGCCTGCAAATGACTGTAAACGACCTGGTGTACATGGACAGATAAGATAAAATGTAGATGGGTTCAGGGGCTTCTGAAAAAAACGCCCAACTGCTCCTAAACGGCCATTTCCAGCGTCCCGTGTACATGGAGCCTAAGAATAAAACTTCCAATTAATGTCAGTGAAGCTCGTCCTTAATCCTTACTCACCTCCCTCTCTGACACCGAACATCACCGCGTTCTTCGCAGGTCTGCATGGAGTGAAATGAGAACACCATCCTGATAACGAACGATTTAGGTCTAAGTCTGGGTGATGTGAAGTTTCTGACAGCGGCTGGGAAGGACAGAAAATATTCAGACCTGACAAAACCTCCAGCTTGATGTTCCAACTTTTAATATAAAGGTGCCTTTGAGATGTCGGGAGAAAAAACATTCTTTTAGCGTGTTTATCGTCCTCAAATGATTCAGGTGAAAGCTGAAGTTTATTCTGCCTATAATTCCCCTTCCCTGGTTCCCCCACCCCACAAACGGAATTACCTTTTTGAATAAAACCTGTCTGATTTACATACATTATTTAAGGTCCAGTGATGTCATCACTGGTAGTCTATACTGGGGATCAACCAATATCGTTTTTTCAGGGCCGATACTGGTTTTCCAGCTGCCCTTCAGGCCGATAGCCGATATTATTTGCTGATATTCTGCACATTTAATGTTTTTATTTTTACACTGTCATGATCACTTTTATTGCTGTCACAAGCAATGTAAACATCCCTTGTGGCAGCAATAGGCGGTGTAAGGTACTCTTTATTGAGGGAACTGGGGTCCAAAAGACCCCAAACCCCTCCTCTGCACCTAAAAGCATTCAAAGCGGCAAGTTTGGTTGATTTGAATGCTGTAATTTTTTTTTTTTTTTTTTCAAATCTGGCACCTTTAAGGCTCCAGTACCCAGAGGTGATGTCATAACACTTCCGGGTTTTTACATCGGAAAAACGGTCAGAGCCGAATGCTTTGTTTGGGTCTTCGGCCAACCGGTGGACATCCCCAGTGGGACAGGAGGCCCAGGCAAGCAGCAGAAGGCGGCCTCCCCTCCGGCTCCTTGTAACGACAATCAAGTGGCTACCCAGCCGCATCGGTTGTCATTACAAGAAAGCCGACCGTCGGCTCTGATCCACGGTACCGGGCTGATGCCTCTAGCTGCAGGCATCACTCCGGTACAACCACTTGAAGAAACATCGGTCATATCGGCAAGTTTGTGGCCGATACCTTAAAAATATAAAAGTGAATATTGCCCTCCGATTATCGGCCCCACCGATGATAAGTCAATCCCTAGTCTGTACTT
The DNA here is from genome assembly GCF_965119305.1 of Pelophylax lessonae. Lineage (NCBI taxonomy): Eukaryota > Metazoa > Chordata > Amphibia > Anura > Ranidae > Pelophylax > Pelophylax lessonae. The sequence continues at coordinate 26,584,595 of NC_138775.1, read as the reverse complement.
GTCTATGCAATGCAGGCAGATCGTGGCTAGTGGGAGGGGCCAGCAGGGTGCTGTACATTTCTCCCTGAAAAAAATCACTGCACGCTACCTCAGTACTCCTTTAAAGAGCCCTCAGTCCCAATGTAAGCAGTGGGCTGGCTCTTGGTAGGAGTTCTGCAAATATCAAAATGCCTTGGTGGATGGATGTCCGTGTGGAGGAGTGGGTGTTCCTAGGCAGACTGTATTTGCATGCAGACCGCCCAAGGTAACGCCAATACAATAAATTTAAAGGCTGGGAAAGGAAAGAGCTACCGTATCTGTTGCTGGGTGTCCTCCAGCCAGGAAATGAGGCGGGCTCTATTTGAATTGTTACAGCATCAAATTTTTTATTTATTTATTTCAGGTACTTATATAGCGCTGTCAATTTACGCAGCACTTTACATATACATTGCACATTCACATCAGTCCCTGCCCTCAAGGAGCTTACAATCTAAGGTCCCTAACTCACATTCATACATACACAGTAGGGCCAATTTTATACAGGATCCAATTAACCTACCAACATGTCTTTGGAGTGTGGGAGGAAACCGGAGTACCCGGAGGAAACCCACGCAGGCACAGGGAGAACATGCAAACTCCAGGCAGGTAGTGTCGTGGTTCAAACCTGCGACCCTCTTGCTGCAAGGTGAAAGCGCTAACCACTACACCACTGTGCCGCTGCACAATGTGAGAAGCTCACAGCGTGCAGAGAAATCAAATTGAGCATTTTTAGTAGAGGAGCCAGGAGAAGAAAAGGAGTACAACTGTGCAAGACTGAAGAGAAGGCTGGAGACCAGATTTAGTCTAGGTTCACACTGAATGCGGCTTTGAAATTGTGCGACTTTACTTGAAATCGCACGATTTCAAAGCCGCATGTAAGTGCAACTTTAGGTGCGATTTGGCTGACATCTGTGAGACTTCATACATAGATGTCTATGCAATTGAAATCGGCAAAAGTAGTGCAGGAACTACTTTTTCAAATCAGTGCTGCACTGCGCCGATTTGAACAGTTTCACTGCCGACAATAGGGTGTGAATTGTAATGCGACGTTACCTGTCAAATCGCATGACAAGTCGGCTTACAGTATATCTAAATCCAAGCAACACAATCTTATATTAGCGTAATATTGTTTATGTCAGTTTTAAAGCGGTATTAAACCTTAAAGAGGTTGTAAACTGCTGGATTATTTTTTTTTTTCTTTTGTACACAGCCACCACATCTAATGATTGGTAAGATTCAATATATTACATTTTTGGTTTTGGGTTTAATACCACTCTAATGTTTTAAATTGGGAGCAGCGGCTGTGTCCATGTTGCTGCTGCATCCCAGTTGAAATGAATGGGACTGCCTGCACAGGAATGCACTCAACACCTGTGCCTCCCCATGTGGACAAACATTGCCCTCACATGGGTGTACGCTGAAGTTCGTCCCTATGAATGGGGCTTAACCACTTGCCGACCGCCGCAAGTACATATACTGTGGCGGTCAGCCCCTCACAGGCAAAGTGACGTATATATGCGCCACTAGCCTGTGAGGCTCTGGGGAGCGAGCACGCGCCGCCGGTCACGTACCCCCCCGCGCGTGTGACCGGCGGACCCGATGTCCGCCGGTCACTCGCCGATCGTCGGCGGAGAGGGAGAGGGAGAAAGGCAAGCCGCCTGTCATTCTCCCCTGTGTAGAAACAATGATCATACGGTTCTACTATGTAGGACCGTTGATCACTGTTCCTACAGCTCAAGCCACAGCCAATCACAGTTAGAATCACGCCCCTAGGGACACACACAGCCCCTCCCTCTCAAATAAAGTTAACCCCTTCACTGCCAGTGTAAATTTACAGTAACAGTGCATATGTATAGCACTGATTACTGTAGAAATGTCACTGGTAACCCCAAAAGTGTCAAAAATGTCAGTCAAGGGTCCGATCTGTCCGCTGCAATGCCGCAAAAAAAAAATCGCAGATCGCCGCCATTACGTGTTAAAAAAAAAAACAACAAAAATGACAAAAATCTTTCCCTTTGTTAGTAAACGCGATAACTTTTGCGCAAACCAATCAAAATACGCTTTTTGCGATTTTTTTTACCAAACATATGTAGCATAAAACAAATTGGCCGAAAATGTTAAAAAATTTTGATTTTTACATTTTTTTGGGGGAATTTCATATAAAAAATGTTAAAAATATTGTTATTTTTGCAAAATTGTCGCTCTTTTTTTGTTTATAGCGCATGATCAAAAAAATCGCACAGGTGATCAAATACCACCAAAAGAAAGCTCTGTTTGTGGGAAAAAAAGGACGTAAAATTCGTTTAGGTACAGCGTCGCATGACCGCGCAATTGTCCGTTAAAGTCACGCAGTGCCGAATCGCTAAATACCCCCTGGTCAGGAAGGGGGTAAAATCTTCCGGGGCTTAAGTGGTTAACAGGAAGATTGAGTGACAATTGGGGAACCATTAGTGTACAATGTTCATGGGTGTTCACAAGCGCTCCCCTGACCACTGTATGTGCGCACACACTCGGTACACCCAGCCTGTTGACAGATGGAGCCCCTCCGTCATCCAACATCAGCTCATCCGCAACTGCAGCATCCCCTCATGTTCCTGATTACATTTTCTGGGATAATTAATAAGATTTCCTTTGTTGACTTCTCCGGCATTAAGAGTGTTTTGTATTCAAAGGATGGAAATCTTCTATGTACACCAGATACCAAATGCTCACTGAAGTGCAGCTGGCTTCACATAGCCGGGGTTAATTATTGCCGGCTTAGCTTATCTCACAAATAATTAGGCGTTGCACAGGAATTCAAATTGTGGTCAGGGTTTTTCGTAAGTCTCCTCAGCCATCTTGTTCAGCTACTTCCCAGTTTTTTGTTTCCAGGTTAATATATTCGTGTGTGAAGGAGGAGGAGGCTGCACGCTTCTTCATTAATGTTGGCCTGTCAACGCGGTGTGCGCCGGTAAAGCCAGAGGGGATATATATATATATATAAGGAGAGAGGGAACCCACAGACTGCCAGAGAGGAAAAAAAAAACATGATTTATGATTCGACTCCCTTAACCCTTCCCCTCCCCCGTTCTGTCAGATGCGTGGTCTTTTTATGAGAAGGCGCTGGCCTGTGCAGCTTGCTAGCCTTGCCACACACATGTTTAAGGGGTCTAAGGGGTACCCTGAAAAATCTAACCTTTGTCTTAAATTACTCCTGAGAAATAACAGTACACTTGTGCCTAGGCACTGCCATGCCTTGACCCTTATAGCTGTATATCTGCAGTGTGAGATCAAAGGCACTGCTGCCTCTGACTGCTAGTCTCAGTAGATCTGGAGTGAGATTTGGTCATGTCACTACTGTACTGATCACTGTTCTCCTTGCTGGAGGGGAAACTATACCCGAGGACCTGAAGCGTGGCTTGCTAGCCTCTCGGTACACATGGCTAAGGAGTATCCTGAAAGATCTACCTTTTTTCCTAAATTTACTTCTGAAAAATAACAGTGCACATGTGCCTAGGCTCTCCCATGCCCTGATCCTTATCTGCAGTGTGAAATCATAGGAACTGCTACCTCTGACTGCCAGTCTAGAAATCTAGAAATCTAGAAAGTCTAGAAATCAGTCTAGAGATTTGGTGATCCCACTGCTGTGCTGTTCACTGTTCTCCTTGCTGGGGAGGAAGCTGCACCTGAGGACCTGCAATACAAAGATCTCCTTGCTTCTGCTCCATTCATTAGGTGATGTCACTACTATGTTGATCACTGTTCTCCTTGCTGGAGAGGAAGCTGCACCTGAGGACCTGCAATACAAATAACTCCTTGCTTCTGCTCCATTCATTAGGTGATGTCACTACTATGTTGATCACTGTTCTCCTTGCTGGAGAGGAAGCTGCACATGAGGACCTGCAATACAAAGATCTCCCAGCTTTTGCTTCATTCATTTGGTCATGTCACTACTGTACTGATCACTGTTCTCCTTGCTGGAGGGGAAGCTGTACCTGAGGACCTGCAATGCAGCTTGCTAGCCCTGGCGTACACATAGCTAAGCAGTATCCTGAAAGATCTACCTTTTTTCTTAAATTTACTTCTGAAAAAAAAACAGTGCACTTGTGCCTTGGCTCTCCCATGCCCTGACCCTTATCTGCAGTGTGAGATCAAAGGAACTGCTACCTCTGACTGCCAGTCTAGAAATCTGGGATGAGACTTGGTGATCCCACTGCTGTGCTGTTTACAGTTCTCCTTGTTGGAGAAGAAGCTGCACCTGAGGACCTGCAATACAAATAACTCCTTGCTTCTGCTCAATTCATTTGGTGATGTGACTACTATGCTGATCACTGTTCTCCTTTCTGGGGAGGAAGCTGCACCTGAGGACCTGCAATACAAATAACTCCTTGCTTCTGCTCCATTCATGTGGTGATGTCACTACTATGTTGATCACTGTTCTCCTTGCTGGAGAGGAAGCTGCACATGAGGACCTGCAATACAAAGATCTCCCGGCTTCTGCTCCATTCATTTGGTCATGTCACTACTGTACTGATCACTGTTCTCCATTGCTGGCTAAGCAGCATCCTGAAAGATCTACCTTTTTTCTAAAATTTCCTTCTGAAAAATATTTGTGCACTTGTGCCTAGGCTCTCCCGTGCTGCGACCCTTAGGCTACGTTCACATTGGGCCTAGCGGATCGCAGGCAGAATAACCGCGATTCTGCCGCGATCCAGAAATCAATGCAAATCGTGGGACGCCTGTGTGTTGCCCGTGATTGCAATGGCACCCCAAACGCTGTGCGATGTTGCCGCGATTTCCAGCAAACAAAATCGCGGGACGCATGCCGCCCAAAAAAGGTACAAGAGCTTCTTTGGGGCGTCATGCGTCCTGCGATTTTGTTTGCGCGATGTTACTGCGATTCGGCAGGCGGAAATCGCGGCAACATAGCACAGCGTTTGGGGTGCCATTGCAAATCACAGGCAACGCACAGGCTTCCCGCGATTTGCAATGATTTCCGGATCACGGGCAGAATCGCGGTGATTCTGCCTGCGATCCGCTACGCCCACATGTGAACGTAGCCTTATATGCAGTGTGAGATCAAAGGAAATGCTACCTCTGACTATCAGTCTCTGAAGATCTGGAGTGAGATTTGGTGATGCCACTGCTGTGCTGATCACTGTTCACCTTGCTGGAGAGTAAGGTGTAACTGAGGACCTGCAATACAAAGATCTCCTTGTTTCTGCTTCATTAATTTAATTATGTCACTACTATGCTGATCACGGTTTTCCTTGCTGGAGGGGAAGCCGTACCTGAGGACCTGCAGTGCGACTTGCTAGCCTAGCTGTACAAATGCCTAAGCAGTACCGTAAAAAAATATCTACCTCTTGTCTTAAATTCCTCCTAAAAAAAACAACCGTGCACTTGTGCCTAGGCACTCCCATGCCTTGACCCTTATCTGCAGTGTGAGATCAAAGGAACTGCTGTCTCTGACCGCTAGTCTCAGGAGATTTGGTGGGAGATTTGGTGATGCCAATGCTGTGCTGATCACTGTTCTCCTTGCTGGACCTGAGAACCTGCAATACAAAGATCTCCCTGATTCTACTTCATTCATTTGGTGATCGGTACTTCCTCATCCTTTCTTACCTCACCTCCACGAATATAAGTCAGCCCCTCCTACCCTCACCTCTCTATCTAATCGAGAAAAAAAAGTTTTCACATACTTTATTAATCACATGATCATCCAGAGTACTTCTGGGTTTACACATCACTGAGCACTGTGGACAATTCCTACTGGCTGGCCGGTGAATCTTTTGCCTCAATTACTGCAACTCCCTCCTCATTGGATTACCTTTCCATAGGCTATACCCCCTTCAGTCCATCCTGAATAAAGCTGCCAGACTTATATACCTTACCAACTAGTGTCTGCTACTCCTCTCTTCCAATCCATCCACTGGCTTCCACTCCCCCCAACAAATTAAATTCAAAATACTAACAACTTACAAAGCCACCCACAACTCGAGCCCCCAGCTACATCACTAACCTAGTTCCAAAATACCAGCCCAATCATTCTCTAGGCTCCTCCCAAGACATTTTACTCTCTAGCTCACCGCTCATCTCCTCCCATGCTCACCTCCAGGACTTCTCCTGAGCCTCTCCCATCCTCTGGAACTCCCCTACCCCTATCTATCCAACTATCTCCTTCTCTCTTCACTTTTAGGCGATCCCTGAAAACCCTATCCTATCCTGCCTCTACCTGTCTTTTTATTTTTATTTTTTTATCAGCTCATCTTCCACGGTATTTACCTTTTGTATCACTTGACCCTCCCTTTTAGTTAGTAAGCTCTAAGGAGCAGGGCCCCCTGATTCCTGCTCTATTAAGTTGTATTGTAACTGTACTGTCTGCACTCGTTGTACAAACTGTTGGCGCTATATAAAACCTGTATTATAGTAATAATATTGAGTGCTGTGGACAATTTTAAGAAGCTGGCCAGCGAATGGGTCCTCTTAGGATCATGAAGAGGACTGAAGTTAGACCAAGGGGAGTAAAGGGGACCGGCCGTTGAAGGTTAACGCCCAGCGCTGGCTTAGTGCTCCCCACAGGTGGGGATGCTATCAGTGAGGGACTTGGATGGGGGGACTAAGGTGAGTATAACGTAATACACCTGGTAAGGAAATTTATCCTTTGGCAGCCAGGATAGAGGGGGTGGGAGGGTGTAATGAGGGAAAAAATTGATTTTGGGTGGAGTTGAGCTATAATCATGACCCTACCAGTGGTGAGATCACCGACCATCACAGGGGAGAGAGCACCACTTTTTACCATGATGTGCCCGTGTTCTGCCGTAAACTCCAACTTGCCGAATTCTCCAACGACGTGGAGTGGAGATTTTTAGTCCCCCTGCTAGTAGTTGCCCCCTTGGAGGCGGCCATGTTTTTGGTTACTAGCGGGCGGACTAACAATCTCCACTAATTATAGCATCTACCAGAGTGTAAAGGCTGCCGGTGTTCTAAAATTTAGTCGGACCCATAAAAATTCCGGACCCTCGTCACTTCCGGTGATGTTACGTCATAACCCAGCTGATGCGAGCCCCGGTGCGCATGCGCACAAGGCATTTTCAAGGTCCGATGAAATTTTAAGACTTACGAACAGCTGACTGAGAGGAGGAGGGGCTGAGGTGGGACGCACACATCGCTGTGGGAGCCTATTGATTTGAATGGATAGACAACGTCATCTGTGACATAAGGGGCGGGGTCTCCTGATGACGTCATCGAGAGACCACGCCCCCTAATGGCTATATATTAAGCTGCAGAGACCGGAGACCGGCATAATCACCGGAGACATCGTCTGAGGAGGACCGGAGGAAGAAGAAGAGCCAAGGGCAAAAGAGCAGAAGATTGGACAGCAGAAGAGCGGACAGCAAAAGAGCAGAAGAGCGGACAGCAAAAGAGCAGAAGACAAGAAGAGTGGAGGGGGAGAAGAGCAGAGTGGAGAAGACCGGATGAAGATTTTAAATAAACTTTCCAAAACGTCTCCTGTCGTTATTCACATACACTGCCTTTTATGGGGTGAATGGGTAGGGGTACAATGTACCCCATACACATTCACATAGGAAGAGGGTCCAGGATCTGGGGGGCTTCCAGAGTCCGATGAGCCCCCTGCCCGCAGACCCCCACAACCACCGGCCAGGGTTGTGGGGATGAGACCCTTGTCCTCATCAACATGGGGGCAAGGTGCTTTGGGGTGGGGGTGCAGAGCTCCCCCTGCCCCAAAGCACCCACACCCCCCCATGTTGAGGGCGTGTCGCCTGGTGTGGTCCAGGGGGGGTGGGGCCGCTCGTCCCCTCCCCTTTCCTGGCCTGCCGGGCTGCATGCTCGGATAAGGGTCTGGTATGGATTTTGGGGGGGACCCCACGCCGTTTTTTTCGCATTTTGGCGTAGAGTTCCCCCCCAAGATTCTCACAGCGCAAGTCACCCCGCAAGTCGGATCATCCTGATCCGACTTGCGGTGCGACTTCCATTCAAACCAATAGGCTCCCATAGGGAACCATTGATTTTGAATGGAGGCAGAATTAAAAGCTGCTAAAAGCGACATGGCAAAACGTGCAATAACGCAAATGGAAAAAGCTACTGAAAGCATGTTTTTACAGCTGCTTTTTGCGACGTCAGAACTAGCGTTGACGCGCGTTTTTTCTAACGCCCCGTGTGCACGGGGGCCTAAAGCCTAACTCCAGAAAAGGTAAAAATGATACTTTGCAGTGGGTCTGCACCCGCATTGCAAGGGTTATTTCCTCGTTTAGGTCTGGGAGACATAGAAAAGAAGATCTATTTATGCGTTCTTCCATGCCATTGGACCGTTCCCTACAGCACCCCCCCCCCCCCCCAAACTCTACGGTGGTCTAAGGTCCTGACCCCTTTCATTGGATGTAATGATGCCAAAGAACAGTCCACAGCTGCAGCGCAGGGGAGCACCATCTGCTGGGGGAGTGGAGGATGCAATTATAGTTCTTCTCGTCTCCCCCTAGGCCTAGACTAAATAAGTATTTAACCCGTGCAGTGCAGGTGCACAAGGGTTAAATACTTATGTACAAGGGATCGTTTTTCAGGATACAAGTCAGATTTCAGGACTGCAACAAAAATTTCATTTTTGGTGAAATACTCAAAATAGGAACACATCTAAAGGGATGCAGACCCAGCAGCTTTCCTCATTAGTGCCCTGCAGCTGCTGCAGCAGATTTATAATTTATAAAGTCACACCCATTAACATTTACTCAGTACATGGACACGAATACAAACAGCTATTTCTTCAGACTAACAAAAGGTAGGAATCTCCAACAAAATTTGTTAAAATCCCTGCAATGTACAGAGATCACCCAGAGGGAAGTTCTGACGTCTAGGCAGAATAATTTATTACCCGGCCCCACGCGATAATCGCTTATATGCCTGATAAATGGGAAGGCTGTTTTTTCCCTTAAAAGACACATGTATCTCCCTCCACATCGCCAAGAGAGATACGAGGGGAAACAAATCGTTTAATCTTTCTCTTCTGCATGAAAAACAGAGCGCCGGCGAGTCCGCGGGGACATCAATGACTCTGATACGTCCTCTCCAAGGGACCACCCTCGCTCCTCTCCATTGTCCGCTGAGCTCCTATAGATCTGCGATACACAAATCTCCCACCTATACGTCTCTGTCTCATTATAATACCACAAGGCACAACTAGCATGTGTTCAGCTTTAATTGCTGTGAGATGGCTGCTTCATATTAAATTATAACTAAAGGCAAAACGTTTTTTTCATTTTGGATAGAGTAAGGAAGGGTTATACCCTCTGTCAGGTCCCATCGGGGGGGAAATTTCCCTTCACGTCCTGTCCAATAGCTAAAACAGGAAGTGAGAGGAAATCCCTCCAATGTGAAGGAATCCCTGGATGTCACCAGAACTAGTGTCCCTTATTGGAAGATTGCACGTCCAAGAGTTTTTTAAAAGTAGCCATACTCCCCACAGCTACCACCAATTGTGGAAGAGAGTTCCACATTCTCACCGCCCTTACAGTGAAGAACCCCCACAGCATAAGGTTAAACCGCCTCTCCTCGAATCTCATTGTGTGTCTTCTTGTACTCCTTGGGACTAAATCATTTTCTACCTATGCTAGGATCGCCTTTGAGGTATCTGACTGTGGATCTAATCCATCTCTGTTCTATCCAAGACTGGAAAAAAAAAATGGTTTGCCTTTAGTTATACTTTAAAGTAATACTAAAGTCTCATCTTTGTTCTTTAACCACTTGCCGACCAGCCGCCGTAGTTCGGCTCAGTCCCGTGAAACGACGTACCCGTACATCGCTTCGCAGGAACGCTAGCGGGGGCACGCGCACGTGCTGATTGGCTACAGGGGAAGCCAATCAGCAGGTCTGGCGGCCACGATGTCCGCCGGGCACCCACGATCGCTCCCCGTGGAGACAGAACGGCGGTCTACTGTTGTAAATACGGCAGGCCGCTGTTCTGTCAGTAATGAACACAGGGATCCTGTGTTCTAGGGATAGACCGAGTATCGGCAAAGCCGATATATCGAGGGCCGATATGCACTTTCCCCGATATATTGGTATCGGCCCGGAACTGGCCGATATTGCCAATATTTTTGTGACGTCATTCTGCCTTCTTAGGCTGCGTCCCTCGCCTTGGACAGCCTCGTCTGGAGTCGGGACTAGTCTCGCGGGAGTGTATCACAGCCATACACCCACCCACAGCAGCCCGGTGCCAGCCAGCCACCCACATCCACAGGCCCTGTACCAGCCAGCCACCCACAGGCTCTGTACCAGCCAGCCACAGGCACTTTACCAGCCAGCCAGCCACCCACAAGCCCTGTACCAGCCACCCACCCACCACAGGGAGCCAGCCAGCCAGCCAGCCACCCACAGACAGGTTGCCAGACACCCAGCCACCCACAGGCCCTGTACCAGCCAGCCACAGGCACTGTACCAGCCAGCCACTCACAGGCCCTGTACCAGCCAGCCACCCACAGTCCCTGTGCCAGCCACCCACCTACCACAGGGTGCCAGATAGCCAGCCACCCACCTACCACAGGGTGCAAGATAACCAGACACCCACCACAGGGTGCCAGCCAGCCAGCCACCCACCACAGGGTGCCAGCCAGCCATCCAACACAGGGTGCCAGCCAGCCATTAAGCATTAAACAAAAATGAACATGTTCAGTACCAGATATGTGTCAAAATTCTTTATTTTTCAAAATTTTAAATGTACAAAATATCTTCCCATATCGGCCGATACCGATACGTTGTGACCAAAATATCGGTATCAGCCCTGAAAAAAACATATCGGTCTAGGGCTGGGCAAAAAATCGATTAAATCGATAAATCGATTTTTTAGTGTAAAACTATTTTTTTTTTTTTTTTCAAACTCGAGTTTTTTGCCACTATAGTTTTTTCTATAGCGCGATATGAGCCAGCCCCCGCCCCGCGTAACCATAGACAGTACACACACACTAGCCGCCCCTTCAACTGCTCACTTGAGCTCGGAGTCTCTTTACCGTGTTCACTGATAGATAACTTCTCTTCCCTCACCTCACCGAGCGCACCATGTGACCGCGCTGCGCCGCCATTGGCCCAACGTCTTTGCATATTCATGAGCGGCGCTTGCCCGCGCGCCACATGACAGCCCGCAGCGCCATTGACTGGCGAACGCTCGGCGCATTTGCATATGCAGGAGGCTGGGTTTGGCATTTTGTAGAGGTTGGCCGTCGGGGCTTCTGGGAGTTGTAGTCTGCCGGAGACCTCTGTAGACGGGTCTATGTTTACAATGGCTCGGATGACTTTATGCCAACCGGTGGGGGGGTATGGTAATGAGAGCAAGCGCTGGAGAGGTGTAGATTGGAGGAGGCTGGCCCATTGTGGCCTGAGATCACTGTGAAGCAGGCGGGCACATGGTGCATGTGGGGTCAGGAGCCCATTGCTGCCCCTAAGGCATGCCGGGTTATCCCTGCTCCATGTGACCTGACACTCCAGGCTGCTGGATTCTATCATCAGTCCTGCTTCATGTATGGCACTGCACCACAAATATTATTACCCACTTCACATCCAGAAGATTTACCCCCCCCCCCTCCTCCCCTTCATGACCAGGCCATTTTTTTTTTAAATACAGCTCTGCATTACTTTAACTTGCAATTGCGCAGTCGTGCACCATTATTTTTTGCGCTGTAAACAAGAAAGAAGATCAACAATTTTGAAAAAAATATATATATTTTTTTACTTTCTGCTAATAAAACGTTTGGAAGATCGTTATTTTCTTTCTATTTTATTCTATTGTGTTTTTTTTTTAATCTATTTAATTTGAATGTATTCTATTCTACGCATTTTAACTCTTGAGGACAATCATAGCAATAAAGTTGCACTTTTGACACTATATCTGATGTCTGCAGTCATTTTTTAAGTGCATTGAAAAAAAAATCGAAAATCTAATCGAAACTCGAATTTCTCTTTAAAAATCGAAGATTTTTTTTTTAGGCAAAATCGCCCAGCCATATATCGGTCTATCCCTACTGTGTTCCTCTTATTTAGGAACACAGGTCTCTGTGTTCATGCAGTAAGCCCATCCCCCACACAGTTAGAAACCACCCCCTAGGGACACAAGTAACTCTTTGATCGCCCCTGGTGTTAACCCCTTCCCTGCCAGTGTTATTAGTACAGTAACAGTGCATATTTTTAGCACTGATTACTGTAGTAATGTCACTGGTCCCCTCAAAAGTGTAAAAAATGTCAGTTAGGGGTCCGATCTGTCCGCCGCAATGTCGCAGTCCCGCTAAAAATTGCTGATCGCCGCCATTACTAGTAAACAAAAAATAAATAAGAGTTACATAAATCTTTACCATAGTTTGTAGACACAAAAACTTTTGCGCAAACCAATCAAAATACACTTATTGGGACAGGTGACAAATACCACCAAAAGAAAGCTCTATTTGTGGGGAAAAAAAGGACATCAATTTTATTTGGGTACAGTGTCGCACGACCGCGCAATTGTCAGTTAAAGTATCGCAGTGCCGTTTTGCAAAAAAAATGGCCTGGTTATTAAGGGGGTAAAACCTTCCGGTCCAGAAGTGGTTAAAAATAATACGCATGTTATACTTACCTGCTCTATGAAATAGTTTTGCACAGAGCAGCCCCGATCCCTCTCTTCTCAGGTCCCTCGTCGCACTCCTGGCTGTTTCCCCTCCGCCCCCCCCCTCCCGAATGCCCCCATAGCAAGCTGCAGGCTCGCTCCCAAGTCCCGCTGTGTCTGTCCATTGACACACAGAGCACAGCTCGGCCCCACCCCCTGCTCCCTCCTCACTGGCTGGGGTTGACAGCAGCAGGAGCCAATGCTCCTGTCTCTGAGCATGTGAGGAGAGAGGGAAAGAGCAACGATGCTGCTCTCGTGCATAGCGTTGGATCGGCATTGGGATTAGGTAAGTATAAGGGGGGGATACATACGCAGGTTTTGTACAAACACATTGCTGTGCAGTGCATTATGTCAAATCCTTGCTCCCTGCCTGCCTTTGATCTGTGTGTTCGAGAAGACTGTAGAGAGCAGGGTGCTGCAAATAAACAGGTACAACTTATGTAGGAGTATTTGTTTTATCTGTGTATCATCTGAGGCCAGTCACTTCACTGGAGATATTGAGGAGTTTACAACCACTTTAATTAGGGATGCACCGATCCGGCTTTTTTGGACCCGATACGGATATCTGGCGTTGTGAAATCGCCGATACCGGAACTGATCCGGAGCTACACACAAAGCAAGCGGCTGCAGTACAGAGCAAAGCCGCTGCTTCATGTGTACGGCTCCTCCATTAGGTCCATATAGTCCCGGCTCACAGGCGGAGTGATATCAGATGCACTCCGCCTGTGAGCCTGGGACTATACAGGAAGTAGCGGCTCCCATCCTATACTACTACTGAACCTAGTAAGGGATCGCTGAGCCGTTACCAAGCAAAAACCGGATCGGCCAGTGGATCAGTCAATGTTACCGATCCCCCGATCCATCTAAAATGGCAATATCAGCGCCGATATCCGAAAATCGGATCAGTGCAGCTAGAGGATTCACGCCGGTACTGTTGTTTAGAGCCAACTGTGGGCTTTCTTGTAATAACAAACAATGCGGCTGAGCAGCCGATCAGTTGTCATTAAAAGGAGCAGGAGGGGGCTTCCCCCCCCCCCCCCTCTCCTGCGGCTCACCCAGGTCTCCTGTCCCACCGGGAAGCCCGAGCGACCAGCCGGCATGTTCGTCTGCTGGCCGAAGACCTGAACAAAGCCGTATTCGACTGTGATCGGGTCTCCAATATAGAAACCCGGAAGCGATGTCACAACATCATCACTTCCGCCTTAAAGGCGCCAAATTTAAAAAAAAAAAAAAAAAAGACAGCATACAGAACAGCCAAACTTGGCGTTTTGAATGTTTTTAGGTGCAAAGGAGGGACTTGGGTTTTGAGATCTCTCCATTAAGAGTACCTGTCACTGCCTAAGTGTCCATTCACACTGGTACGACTTGTCAGGCGACTTGGTCAGCCTGACAAGTCGTGCAAAAGATGGTCAGAGACTGCAGACATGGTGAAAAAGATGGTCAGAGACTGCAGACATGGTGAAAAAGATGGTCAGAGACTGTGGACATGGTGCAAAAGATGTTTAGAAACTGTGGACATGGTGCAAAAGATGGTCAGAGACTGCAGACATGTTGAAAAAGATGGTCAGAGACTGCAGACATGCTGCAAAAGATGGTCAGAGACTGCAGACATGGTGCAAAAGATGGTCAGAGACTGCAGACATGCTGCAAAAGATGGTCAGAAACTGCAGACATGCTGAAAAAGATGGTCAGAGACTGCAGACATGCTGCAAAAGATGGTCAGAGACTGCAGACATGCTGCAAAAGATGGTCAGAGATTGCAGACATGGTGCAAAAGATGGTCAGAGACTGCAGACATGCTGCAAAAGATGGTCAGAGATTGCAGACATGGTGCAAAAGATGGTCAGAGACTGCAGACATGGTGCAAAAGATGGTCAGAGACTGCAGACATGGTGCAAAAGATGGTCAGAGACTGCAGACATGCTGCAAAAGATGGTCAGAGACTGCAGACATGGTGCAAGAGATAGTTAGAAACTGCATAAACGATGCAAGAGATGGTCAGAGACTGCGGACATGGTGCAAGAAATGGTCAGAGACTGAGCCTGCTATAGGAGTTGTTGGAGACTGGAGTTATGCTTCAGGAGAAAGTCATGGACTGAAGACACATTACATGGAACTGCTAGAAATCCCTATAAAAGGGCAATAGGGAAACATAAAAAATGCCAAAGGGCCGCATGTGAATCCCGGGCCAAAGGTTGAGCACCAGCAGGCTAGATGATGCTGGATCCAAGGTGGGTTCTATCTGACTTGCTGCAGCTTCTAATGCACAATGTGAGAAGCTCACAGTGTGCAGTGATATCACAGTAAGCCATTTCAGTCCTGGAGAGGAGTCAGTACAACTGTTCAAGACTGAAGAGAAGGTCAGGGTTAAGCCCATAAACAGGTGACAGGTTCTCTTTAAGATGACCACAATAATAAATAATACACCCCCCCTTGTTATTATTCACTCTTGTCTAAACTCTAAAATGTGGCCTAGCTTCGAAATGACATTAACCCAATGCGGGATTTACCCGCTACTCATAATGCCTACCAAAGCAGCAGCGGAAGCGGACGAGTTAATTGAAAAGTTGCCCGAGCAAAGACTGGAAAGAGAAACACATTAATACGGCCGGTGCTGTCAGTCTCACAAGCCTGGGTTTTAAATTAATAATCCTTTATCTTTCTCAACCACAAGACATTCCTCAAGGAATCAAAATGGAAATGTTCGGCAACGAGGAACACATTCCTTTAATCCCGCGTTCTGCTGGGAGACGGCAGTGGAGCGCAACGCGGCGGAATCCGGGAGACTGAGAGGGCCGGGCGCTTAAGAAGGGTTAAAGAGAGAGTTTAAGCGGGTGAAGGTCGGTAGCATAACGCCTTTTAAAATACAAAAAATACTTTATTATTCCTAAGTACGTCTGGTGTTTCTAGGAAATAATTTGCGGCATGTGGCAAGATTTGAAGTAGAAACATATCGACTTTCTCTGTGATCGCTTTGTGTTCCCAGCAGGACGGGGTTTAAGGATTTCCTTAATCATGTGCAGGTGAGCAAGCCACTTGGCCCTGGCAGTCATTACTCTTCTGCTCATGTTGGAAACCCAATGGCCCCTTTCACACGGGCTTAACGATCAGGTTCGCCTGTCAGTTTTTCAGGTGGACCTGATCGGAAGCTTTCCCCCCCCCCCTATGGAGCAGCAGA
Source organism: Pelophylax lessonae (assembly GCF_965119305.1). Classification (NCBI taxonomy): domain Eukaryota; kingdom Metazoa; phylum Chordata; class Amphibia; order Anura; family Ranidae; genus Pelophylax; species Pelophylax lessonae. The sequence goes on along the minus strand of NC_138775.1, from coordinate 26,568,774 downwards.
TGTCAGCGATGACCTCTCGCTGGAGTAAAGCCAAGATCCGTGTAACCGTAAAGGAGCGTGGGTGAACCCCAAAAGACTCACATTACGCAATGTACGTCTTCCAAGTACAATAGTAGATCTTCCTGGAAGTAGAGCTTTTAAAAATGTAGGAATCACCGAATCAGACAACCCTCTATCCTTTAGCACCTGGCTTTCAACAGCCAGGCCGTCAAAGCCAGGCATTGTAAAGCAGGATGGAAGATCAATCCTTGAGACAGCAGATCTTCCCTTACAGGGAGTCTTCAAGGAACATCGGCGACCAGCTGTACCAGATAGGCATACCAAGACCGGTGAGGCCAGTCTGGCGCCACTAGAATGTCTGGAATCTCTTCTGCCTTGATCCTGCACAAGAGTCGTGGCAGAAGCTGGAAAGGAGGAAAGGCGTATATCAGACGATAATGACTCCAGGAAGTCTCTAGGGCATCTACAGCATTGGCTAGAGGGTCCTGAGACCGTGCCACAAACCTCTTAACTTTCCTTTTGAGGCGAGAGGCCAACAGGTTCAACTCAGGAGTCCCTCACCAGAGACACCACTGACTGAACACTTCCAGGTGGAGTGACCTTTCTCCCTGGTCCAACGTCTGTTGACTGAGATAGTCTGCCTGCCAATTTTCCACCCCCTGGAATGTGTACAGCAGAGATAGCTGGAACAAACCTTTCTGCACACCTTAGAATGTCGGCTACTTCCCGAGCTGCTGGCACACTTCTCGTGCCCCCTTGGTGATTGACATAGGCCACAGCCGTGGCACTGTCCGATTGAATGCGTTCTGGACATCCCTGAAGACGAACTGTCCAATGATCCAGGCAAAGCCTGATTGCTCGGAGCTCCAATACATTGATCAGTAGCCCAGACTCCCCCAAAGTCCAGACCCCTTGAGCACAATTTGTGTCGAGGACCCCTACCCACCCGGATAGGCTGGCATCTGTGGTGACAAACGTCCAGCACAGGAGAAGAAAGGATTTTCCCTGAAGAAATGCCAGTGAACGAAGCCACCAAACCAGGGACCCCCTTGTTCTCTGACTAAACATGATCAGATTGTCCAGAGCCTGAGGATCCTTGTTCCACTTCACCACAATCTTCTTTTGCAGAGATCTTGAGTGGAACTGTGCAAACGGAGCCGCCTTGAAGGTAGACACCATCAGGCCAAGCACCCGCATGCAAGTCCGAAGAAAGGACAGCAGAAGCCAAATTGCCTCCTGAAGTTTTGCCAGAGGGAGAAACACTCTGGCCGAGGCCGAGTCCAGAGTCAGTCCCAAATATTCGAGGCTTGTGGACAGGACCAGAGCAGACTTCTGAAGATTCAGAATCCAACCAAACTCCCTCAGCGTTTGCAGTGTGATCTCCAAGTTGGCCAACAGGGCAGTCGAAGACTCTGCTTGCAAAAGCAGATTGTCCAGGTAAACCTGTATCGCGATCCCCCGCTGACGCAGTAGTGCTAGAACCGGGGCCAACACTTTTGAGAAGACCCGAGGAGCGGAGGCGAGACCAAAGGGTAAGGCCATAAATTGATAATGCTCCTCACCCACAGAAAAGCGGAAGAAGCGCTGATGGACAATACAAATGGGGATGTAAAGGTAAGCGTCCTTGTTGTCGATGGATGCGAGAAAGTCCCCCTGATGTAGGCATGCTACCACCGTGTGAATGGACTCCATTTTAAATTTCTGTACCCGCACAAAGCAGTTCAGCGCCTTGAGGTCTAGAATTGGACACACTTTGCCCTCCTTCCTGGGAACCGTAAACAGGTTTGAACAGAAACCTTGAAAGCGTTCCGACATCAGAACCGGGACAATCACTCCTTGAAACAACAAGTCTTGCACTGCACCATAGAGATCCTGTAAGCGATCTGGTGATGAGTGCAGGTTGGAAGGAAAGAACTTTGTCAGCGGTTATGATCTAAACTCGATCTTGTAGCCGGATCTAACGATTTCGTGGACCCACTTGTCCTGAATAGGGAGGGTACACGGGTCCAGAAAACAGCAACGACGTCCCCCCACCCCTTATACGGGTGAGAGTGCCCCTTCATGTGGAGGAGTTTTTGTCCGCTGGCCTGGCAGACCCCGCTCTTGGTTTGCCCAACCAAGACTTCTTGGAACCCCCATTGGAGGCCCTGAAGGGTTTTGATCCCTTGTCCTGAGATCCTGAGGAACGAAAAGGCCTCTTTTGGGCGGAAAAGGAGGGTTCCTGTCTGTGACGGGACTCCTTACCCTTGGAAGCTTGAGGAAAAAGAGTACTTTTCCCCCTGTAAGGCCCATGATGATGTCATCAAAGGAAGTCCCAACAGGTGATCTCCCATGAATGAAAGATCGGACAAGGCCTTCTTAGAAGCCTGGTCCGCGGACCAGCATTTCAGCGTCAGATAATGTGCCACAGGACCACTTCACAGACAGACAGTCTAGAAAGCAAGGGAGCGGCATCCAAAGAGGCGTCACAGACGAACTGTAGGCCTTGGACCAATTGATCCGCCAGCTCCACAAACTCAGGAGGGAGCCGTTTCTCCTCCAGGTCCCAGCGTAAAACTTTTGCCCATTCAGTCATAGCTTGTGACACCAGGGTGATGGTAAACACTGACCTAAGTGCCAACCCTGCCACAGTGAACATTTGGCAAGTCAAGGCTTCCGACCTATCAGCAGGATCAGAGAAGACCAGAGACTCTTCGACCGGAATTATTGTGGCTTCATTCAACCTGGAAACCGGAGAGCCCACTACAGGCGGTACCGCCTATTTTAAGGAGGAACTCCTTATAAGGGTACCGCATTGCAAAACGCCTAGGAATTACAAAGGTGCCTTTTAGGGACCCCAACTGTTTTGAGACAATATCGTCAAAAAAGGCGGGAAAGGGGAACACCTTTGCCGCTTTGGAGGAGTTGTGGGTGCCAAAGGTAACCCACGCCTCTGATGCTGCATTAGTCGCATCTTCAAAATGTAAGGTTTCCCGCACTGATACAATCAGTGCATCCACTAGCACCTTTTCATGTGCAGCTAAAGGAACAGAGGAATCATACTCACTATCTGAGCATGCGGTGTGTGGCCGCAGACCCCAAAGGGTAACTGGCATCTGCGGCGGCCGATGCAGACCGTGGATCTGAAGAGACAGAGGAAGCAGGTGAAGGTGGGGGACGCTTTTTGGTATCCCATTTGCCCAGAACCCAATCCACTTTGGACACCAAGGACTCCAGGGCCACCATCAGTGCAGCCAGTTGTGGGGACCCGGAAGGCCCGGCATCCTCTGAGAATGGATCAGGTGGTGAAAGTGTTTCAGTGACTCCCTGAATGGAGAGGGAATCTGCACCACAAGTGTAAAAACACACTGTAAGGGACACCCCCAAAGTGCTGTCTACACCACAAGGCGCAGCACAGCACTACCACTGTATAGCAGGAAGAGGGAGAAGGAGCCCCAGGCACTCACCACCACCTGACAGCTCACAGTAAGCTTCTTCACAGCGAGCGGTGATCAGTAAAAGGCATGTCTGGCTGTTAGCACTAGAGGCTGAGGACTTCCCACCGCTGAATCACCATCCACCTGAGCTCCAAAAACATGGCCGCCGCTATTTTCAATGGGAAACTATAGGAAAATGGCTGCCAAAGCTACACAAACATGGCCGTCGATCAGTAGAAACCAGACTACAAGAAAATGGCGGCCCCGCACGACATCATGCGGCTCCCAGGGGTCCCACGGGCAGACAGGCACCCCCTCTCAAGGAGTGATCCTTTTTGGCACCGGTAGTGCGCTCCCCCCCCCCCCACCCTCATCGCCAGTGCCACACCCCAATTCATCTAAGAAAGGTATGTCTGCCCCAGGGGGGGTGGGTGAGCAGATGGGGGCACCAGGCCATGGAGAACACCGAGCAGGGGGGAGGGGAGACACGATTCGGAAGGAGGGGAACCCGGGGGTCCGACAAATCCCGGGAGGGGCCAACGTTCACCCACATCCGCCCCAAAACCTGTCAGGCTCTTGAGAAGAGTTTCTTCAAAGTGGTACCTGATCGCAAAGTGTTTAAGAACCACAAAGTTCTAGACTTTTTAGACACTCCCAATCTTTATAAACACACTTGTCAAAGGAGGGATAAGGGAACACTTTCGCTGTGCGAGGCAGCTTGTGGGTGCCAAATGAGATGGCTACCTCCGCAGCAGCCTCAGCTGCATCCTCCATTTTTAAAGTCTCCCGCACAGATGTCATTAGTGCGTCAACCAGCACCTTCTCATGCGCAGCTACAGGTGTGGAGCAATCATCCTCACTATCTGATAGATCAGGAAGCGTGGCTACAAACCCCCGCAGGGTGGGTAATGTCCATGGTGACAGAGCCAGATTCAGGATCTGAGGAGACAGATGAGGTAGGGGAGGTTGGGGGGGATGCTTTTTGTTAGTCCGCCACACAAAGGCCACCTCCACCTGGGAAACAAAGGATTCCGGGACCACCGTCAGTGCATTCATGGAGGGCTGGGACCCCAAGGGACCGGAGGACTCAGAGAGGGAGTCAGGTGGGGAAACATGCTCCATAAAGGTAAACAGGAAACCCACCAGCAAAAAATGTCTAGCACCGCTATGGGACTCACTCCCTGCACCTGTATCACCACAGGGGTACCTGAATTCAGAGCGCCCCACAACCAGCAGGAGATAGGGAGGGACCCCACCAGAACTCAACACCCCACCAGAGTAGTGCCAGTCTGCACCAGAGATAGCCAGTATCCACGTGCGGCGTCCATGGGAAAAGGAAACCCATGAGTTAACACCAGGGAAAAAGGAGGAGCTCCCACAGCCAAAATCACTGCCTAGGGGCTCCACTGTCATGGCCGCTGCTCCTAATGCCCGCTGGATCAACCAAACAGGGCCCCGGACTAAGCAAACATGGCCACCAGAATAGAGATGTGCACAGGCCCCAAAGTAATAGCGCCAACCACGACAAAATGGCCAACAGATGCGGTGTCCACCAGGCTCCCAAGGACCCAGGAGGGACCCCTGGAGCTCAGGCTACAGCCACAATGGAAGGGGGATACAGGCACAGGACCACCATCAGCGGCCAGCGCCCACCCCAGCCGGGAAGTCCGTCTGCATGCCAACTCCCCCCCACCCTTACAGTGCAGCGTACATTCCCCAACCATCTGCCAACCCACGCGCTACCCCAGGGGGTTCCAAGATGGCCCACAGGGACCACCAAACAAAGAGAGGGGTCTGGGGGGAAGGAGGGGAACCCGCAGGTCCAACCGTCCCAGGGAGGGGCCCATGTCCACCCCAAACCACATCCAGGGAATAGGAGGAACAGCTACTCACCATATCAGGAACCAGACGGGCACCACTCCAGACAGAACCTCCTCACCATCGATATGGGGGGCTGTTGGCTAGGAGGAAGGCTGCGACTCAGGCCAAGACCCGGTCATATACAGTGGGTACGGAAAGTATTCAGACCCCCTTAAATTTTTCACTCTTTGTTATATTGCAGCCATTTGCTAAAATCATTTAGGTTCATTCTTCTTCCTCATGAATGTACACATAGCACCCCATACTGACAGAAAAACACAGAATTGTTGACATTGTTGCAGATTTATTAAAAAAGAAAAACTGAAATATCACATGGTCCTAAGTATTCAGACCCTTTGCTCAGTATTTAGTAGAAGCCCCCTTTTGATCTAATACAGCCAGGAGTCTTTTTGGGAAAGATGCAACAAGTCTTTCACACCTGGATTTGGGGATCCTCTGCCATTCCTCCTTGCAGATCCTCTCCAGTTCTGTCAGGTTGGATGGTAAACGTTGGTGGACAGCCATTTTTAGGTCTCTCCAGAGATGCTCAATTGGGTTTAAGTCAGGGCTCTGGCTGGGCCATTCAAGAACAGTCACGGAGTTGTTGTGAAGCCACTCCTTCATTATTTTAGCTGTGTGCTTAGGGTCATTGTCTTGTTGGAAGGTAAATCTTCGGCCCAGTCTGAGGTCCAGAGCACTCTGGAGAAGGTTTTTGTCCAGGATATTCCTGTACTTGGCCGCATTCCTCTTTCCCTTGATTGCAACCAGTCGTCCTGTCCCTGCAGCTGAAAAACACCCCCACAGCATGATGCTGCCACCACCATGCTTCACTGTTGGGACTGTATTGGACAGGTGATGAGCAGTGCCTGGTTTTCTCCACACATACCGCTTAGAATTAAGGCCAAAAAGTTCTATTTTGGTCTCATCAGACCAGAGAATCTTATTTCTCACCATCTTGGAGTCCTTCAGGTGTTTTTTTAGCAAACTCCATGCGTCTTACACTGAGGAGAGGCTTCCGTCGGGCCACTCTGCCATAAAGCCCCGACTGGTGGAGGGCTGCAGTGATGGTTGACTTTCTACAACTTTCTCCCATCTCCTGACTGCATCTCTGGAGCTCAGCCACAGTGATCTTTGGGTTCTTCTTTACCTCTCTCACCAAGGCTCTTCTCCCCCGATAGCTCAGTTTGGCCGGACGGCCAGCCATAGGAAGGGTTCTGGTCGTCTCAAACGTCTTCCATTTGAGGATTATGGAGGCCACTGTGCTCTTAGGAACCTTAAGTGCAGCAGAAATCTTTTTGTAACCTTGGCCAGATCTGTGCCTTGCCACAATTCTGTCTCTGAGCTCTTCAGGCAGTTCCTTTGACCTCATGATTCTCATTTGCTCTGACATGCATTGTGATCTGGAAGGTCTTATATAGACAGGTGTGTGGCTTTCCTAATCAAGTCCAATCAGTATAATCAAACACAGCTGGACTCAAATGAAGGTGTAGAACCATCTCAAGGATGATCAGAAGAAATGGAAAGCACCTGAGTTAAATATATGAGTGTCACAGCAAAGGGTCTGAATACTTAGGACCATGTGATATTTCAGTTTTTCTTTTTTAATAAATCTGCAACAATGTCAACAATTCTGTGTTTTTCCATCAATATGGGGAGCTGTGTGTACATTCATGAGGAAGAAGAATGAACTTAAATGATTTTAGCAAATGGCTGCAATATAACAAAGAGTGAAAAATTTAAGGGGGTCTGAATACTTTCCGTACCCACTGTATGAACTCACGAGGTGTTTAACTCGCCGGCATAGACTGCATTAAGTTGAAAAACCTTGAGCCTTTACAACTCCTTTAAAGCTGAACTAAACCCTACTATCGTTTTAAGCCAAAGAAGCTGCCATCTTGGCCTCTGTTTAAACTTCAACTACCATGATGCTGTACATGTGATCAGTGTGACACCAGCCATTGGATGGTTTGATAGTTTGGTTGAGAGCACAATCAATGTGACAGTTGTATTCCCGGCACGAGGAAGTCAACGGAGCCGTACGCTCTGACGTAACGCGTATAGGGGGGCGGAGCTTGCGTGTCTGACGCTGGTCGTCTCTCGGGTGGAACTAGCTACTGATTGCCATACCAGCAGGCACGGCTGAGTGCCCGTACAATGTGAGTTGCTTTCTTAAAATCAATAAAGCTTACACACTTATAAGCAGAGAGCACTAGATTTTTGCCTTTGTTTCCTACTGTATGTCCCGGTGACCTCCGGAGGTGAAAGGCTGGAGAGTCATCCCAGGAGTCCATTATCCTCATATAGGCTAATGCTGGCCCGTTTGGGTCCCATATTGAGGTGAGAGGCCAATCTTTCAGGTGGAGGGATTCAACACACTGGTGTTTTTGTTATCTCTCACGGGATCAAGGCTTCAACTTGGACACTTTAACATATTTTGAGCACGATATTATTATTGAATTGTATATGTGGACTTTTAATAATTAATTATATAGTCACTTCAGGATTAATTTTGTGCACGTCTGGCGCATCACGTTTTCTATTTTATGTGATTTTGATTGTGAAGTGTGGACACGTTTGGTGTATGCTGCCGGCCATTTTTCATGCACATTTATGTTTATGTACAATTTTTATGCACAATATTTTCACACACAGTAATTTATTAATTTTGCTTGCACTTTATGTACATCACATACTAGGTTTCGCGCTGATAGTTTATTGTTTATAGTATTCCCGGCACGTGCCATGAAGGTAACTGTTTTTGGAACATGTTAAAATGATGGGAGTACTTCTGCTTTACGGCAATGGGTTTAGATACGCTTTACGGTCCAAGGCAAAAAAAAAAAAAAGTGTTTTATTACCCTTTCTCCAACTCCAGTCTATTGTTTTCCAAAGACAAATCCAGCCAGGACGTCTGTGCGCATTCATTTCACGACTTGGTTTTTCTTTTCTATTCTCTGGCAGACCGATTCCCCGAGAGCTGCTTAGAATTCTGTGCGCTCTCCGGCATCAGATAGGTAAACAGGCTAACAGTGGGTAAACAGGAGAGAATTGCGCTACAGCACCTGTTGGCTTCACTGTCGGCGATCCGACTGCATCGAGCCTATCCCAGGGGAACGAGCTACACCGCTGCTGCTATAGGATCTTTGTTGTTTGGAGAGCTCAGCTTAAGAGAACGCAATCTAGATACACATCCTGGTTAAACATTCTGCTGTTTTCTAATGCGTAATTACAGAAAACAAAAAAAAAAAAAATCATCCTTTCACGCAGCCAAGTAAACGGCTACATTTGCAGGATTAATTGAGTGACGGATAGAATTTGGCATTTTAATTAGACGTATTTTAGCTGCGGCTTGGTGAGCTCAAACATGCGTTACCATGTGGCTTCGTTTAGAGGGACACACAACTCTGCTTGCTGCCATGAAGTATGAAATATAGAAATGGAAAATCCAACACAAAGAATGAAACCTATAATTATTGTGTTGTTTTGGGTGGGTGAAGTCTACAATTTCTTAGCAAAGTTATAATTTACAGCCCAACTTCAAACTCCTTCCCCAAGGATCCCATTGAGGACCTCTGTGGGGGAGAATCTATCATACAATTTAAAGCCCAATTTCAGGCTCCTCCCCCAAGCATCCCCTAGAGCAGTGGTCCTCAACCCTGGCCTACAGGGCCCACTAACAGGCCAGATTTTAGGTATTACCTTGGGGAGATGCAGACTAGAGTACTGCAATCACTGAGCAGCAAATTATATCACCTGGGATGTATTTCAGTTATCTTGAAAATCTGGCCTGTTAGTGGGCCCTGTAGGCCAGGGTTGAGGACCACTGCCCTAGAGGACCCCATGTGGGGGATAAGCTATCATACAGTTTAAAGCCCAACTTCAGACTTCTCCCCTAAGTACCCCATTGAGGACTCAAGTGGAGGAGGAGCTATCATACAGTTTACAGCCCAAATTCAGACTCCCCATACACCCCCCGCCCCCCCACACCGCCAAACAACCCCCTTGAGGACAAATCTCTGTGGGGAAGAAACTACTATACAGTTTAAAGCCCAACTTAGGGCTCATTCCCCAAGTTCCCTCTTGACAACCTCTGTGGGGGAGAAGCTATCATAAATTTTAAAGGCCAACTTTAGACTCTCCTCCAAGGACCCCCTTGAGGACAGACCCCTGTGGGGGAGAATCTATCATACAATTTAAAGCCCAATTTCAGGCTCCTCCCCCAAGGATCCCCTTGAGGACCCCTGTGGGGGATAAGCTATCATACAGTTTAAAGCCCAACTTCAGATTCCTCCCCTAAGTACCCCCTTGAGGACTCCTGTGGGGGAGGAGCTATCATACAGTTTAAAGCCCAAATTCAGACTCCCCATCCACTCCCCGGCCCCCCACACCGCCAAAGAACCCCCTTGAGGACAAATCTCTGTGGAGGAGAAACTACTATACAGTTTAAAGCCCAACTTAGGGCTCATTCCCCAAGTTACCTCTTGACAACCTCTGTGGGAGAGAAGCTATCATACAGTTTAAAGCCCAATTTCAGACTCTCCTCTAAGGACCCCCTTGAGGACAGACACCTGTGGGGGAGAAACTATCATACAGTTTAAAGCCTAACTTCAGACTACATCCCCCCAAGACCCCCTGTGGGGGAGAAGCTATCATACAGTTTAAAACCCAACTTTAGACTTCTCCCCTAAGAACCCCCCCCCCCCCCCTGAGGACCCCTGTGGAGAAGAAACTATCATAAAGTTTAAAGTACAACTTCAGGCTCCACCCCCCTAAGACCCCCCTTGAAGACCAGTGTGGGTACCTTGAGGACCCTTGTGGGTACGTTATGTGTTTTTTACAGGTCATTTATGCACACACATGGTCCTTTTCCTGAAGCTATCATACAGTTTAAAGCCCAACTTCAGGATGTCCCCCCCCCCCCCCAAAAAACCTCCTTGAAGACCCCTGTGGGTACCTTGATAACTCCATGGGTATTTTAGGTGTTTTTCAGGTCATCACATATGCTCAGGGTATTCTTCCTCATAGGACAAAGAAGAAGCTATTATACAGTTTACAGCTTAATTTCAGGCTTCTCCTCCGAGAATCCCCTTGAGGACCTCTGTGGGGGAGAAGCTACCATACAGTTTAAATCCCATCTTCAGGACCACCCCCTGTCCCCCCCCCCCATGTCCCCCTTGAAGACACTTGTGGGTACCTTGAGGAACCCTATGGGTATTTTATGTGTTTTTCAGGTAAGCCACATACACTCAGGGTTGTCGTCTTCTCCAAAAGACAAAGAAGAAGCTATCATAAAGTTTATAGTTCAACTTAAGGCTCCTCCCCTGAGGACCCTCCTGAGGGAGAAGCTATCATACAGTTTAAAGCTCAAATACATGCTCTTACCCCCAGGACACCCTTGAGGACCCCTGTGGGCACCTTGAGGACCCCTGTGGACACCCTTGAGGACCCCTGTGGGCACCTTGAGGACCCCTGTGGGCACCTTGAGGACCCCTGTGGGTATTTTATGTATTTTTCAGGTCATTCACGTACACACACAGTCTTATACCACTCCAGATCTACTCCTGTAGGCAGACGGTGCTCAATAATGCAGACAGCACCACTAACATCTTAACCATTCTTATACTTACAGTATACCTTCAATCTTTCAGGATAAATGGCACTGGGCGTCATTCAACCTGGAAGACTAAGGACCTCTTGTGCTGGAAAAGTACTGTAGGGGAAGGCTGAGGACTGAAGGCAAGTATTGCCACGTTAGCTCCCAAGGAGAACAGAAGGATTGGAAAGGAAGGGGGCGTATTATGCTGGTATTGAGGTGGTTAAAGTAAAATCAGGGAGTTGCCCTTGAATTTGCTATCTACTGAAATGTAAAATATCACTTATGGACAGAGATGTATAGTAACTAAGTAGAACTACTTCACTACTGAAAGGCGGTATCTGTACTTTCCTAGAGTAGAATTTTTTTCTCCTACTTCCACTTTTACTTCACTACATTTTTTCAATGATTTCAATACTTCTACTCCGATATTTTTTTTTTGTGCTGCATAGTTACTCGTTACAATTATAAAAATTACCACTGCCAGAACAGTAGATGGCAGGTTTCATGAAGCTCAAAACATGTGTATTATCAGCGCATACGAAAATAAAAGCAACTGTATGTATTAATAAAAGCTGCATTTGAAATAATAAAAAACAATATGATGTTCAAACTTTTGACTTCTTTCTTTAATAACTACATAACACAGTACTTGTACTTTTACTTTCAATACTTGAGTAGCAATTTTTTTTTCAAAACTACTGGTACTTTTGCTTTCAGTACTTGAGTAGCAAAATTTAAAAAAAAACTACTTGCAATACTTAAGTACAAAAAATGTTGAATACTTTAGTACTTCTACTCAAGTCACATTTTGATTGAGCACTTCCACTTCTACTCAAGTCACATTTTGATCGAGCACTTGTACTTTTACTCAAGTATGGGTTTTGAGTACTTTATACAACTCTGCTTATGGATCTCCAGATCTTTAAATCCAACCTTTGCCCTTTCTAGTGTGTGAAGAACCTCTGTCAAGTATTAATTTACCCCCATGTCTCTAATTGGAATTTTCTTTCTTTTATTTCCCATCCCAGTGACACTCTGTGTGTCAGTGTGCACCAGGGGGGGGGTCACCATAAAAAGCACTCCAAGACTCCAAGATGAAGGGCTTGTTCACACTGGAGGTTGAGGTTGGTAAAACCCAGTGGTTTACCCACGCTGCCACCCTTACCCCCCCCCCCCCCCATCCGCCACACCCCAATGGCTGTGGGCGGAATTACACCCTCTATCGCTTTCGATGGGCGTGACCCATTCAAGTAAACTGCAAGCGCCCACCAACTGTGTGCAATGCATGTGGTTGTGGCATGCAAATGAATAAGCCCTTAAGAGGTGTATTTCAGGTACATGACAGGTGTCATTTCAGAATAAAAAACAAATCATTATCAACTTCTGCCAACCAAGCTCTACGAGACCGAAAAAAAATAAAATATTCTCACCTTCCCTAGCTTTAACCGATCTAACATAATAAATGATCAGACCATAACACCTTACAGCCAGTGCACACTTCACATCAAAATGTATCTTCATAATGCCACCAGAAAACCACATCAAACCCCCGGGTGACTCAAAGACAAATAAACGGCATTTAGCGTGGGCAAGGAAATGTTTCCAAAGGCAAAACCTTTTGTCAGAATTATGACATCTTAAGCCTCGTACACACGCAACGATTGTTGGCCGACCGTTCGGCCGTCTACTGTCCAGTGTTGTTGTGTTGGTTGGAATGCGCTCTAGACTGCACACGAATTTTCTTGGCCAACAACAACCAACTTCAGAAGTGATGTCATGTGATGGTTTACTTTCCGTGTGTTTTTTCTTCTCTGAGCATGCCCAGTCTTGCTCATCAGATTTTTGTCTGCCGAAATCTGTACTGACTGACGAACAATCGGCCGCTGTGGTGACGGCCAACAAAAATTTTATAGCATGCACACCAGATTTTGTTCGGCCGAAAAGTCGCAGTCGGTTGTCGGAAGCATCATACTAACAAGCCGACAATCGGCCGATCGGACGTTGGCTGAAAATTCACGGCCAACAATCGTTGCGTGTGTACGAGGCTTAAGTTTTACAGCTGAACTCCAAGCAGATATAAAAAAAGACACAAATCAAAGGCGCTCCATACTTATTTATAAATCTGTATACGATTTTTTTGTTAAATGCAAGCAGTACTGGTATTACATTTGACTTGGTATCAGTCCGTTGCAGTCTCTGCACAGCAGAGTTCTGAAAGGGGGAGGATAAAGCAACATAAGGAGCCAATCAGTTGTGCAGCAGAGCAACAAGCATACAGACACCAGGAGAGAGCAGAGAGATGGTTTCGTCAGTCTTCTGCTTCTCCTTTCACTGTCCAGTCACAGAGTGGGAGTGATCTAAAACCTGTAAGTTTTGCTTTCTAAAGGCTGAAGGCTGAATTCTATGCATGAAGGTAAAAAGACCTTCAGTATGCAGCATCCCCCCCAATACTTACCTAAACACGATCTTGATCCAGAGAAGTGCACTATAGCAGCGGCTCTCTCAGCTCTCTCTGTCCTCAATGGCTCAGACACAGCAGTGGGAGCTATTGGTTCCTGGTGCTGTCAATCGCAGCCAGTGCGGAGGGAGCGGGGGGGTTTGGCCAAGCCGTGTTCTCTGACTTATGGACACACACAGCCAGCTCAGGATTGAGCACATCCAAACGGCTTGCTACGGGGGTACTCAGCAGGGGGGAGGAGCCAGGAGTGTCGGCTGGGAACCTGAGAAGAGGAGGATTGGGGCTGCTCTGTGCAAAACTATTACACAGAGCAGGTAAGTATGATATGTTTGTTATTTAAAAAAAAAAAAAAAATGTTTGCAAGCACTTTAAAGCGCTTCAAAGGCCCCTTTCACACTTTTGCAACCTGAAATTCACCTGACTTTGACGATACTTGAAGCAATGCCTGTGTAGTCTTGAGGTCTATGGAATTCAAGTCGCATCAAAGTTGGACCAAAGTAGCGCAGGGACCACTTTGACGTCGCTGAGACTTGAGATTGCACAGATATGAACGGTACTCATCGGATATCATGGGGTACAACTTTTAATGCGGCTTTGCAGTCCCAAGTCGCAGGACAAGTCACACAATTGGGAAAGGGGCCTAAATCAATGTAAATAATAAACATTCTTTACTTATCTGGTATTGCACAGAGCAGCCCTGTACTTCCTCTTCTGGTGACCCCCACCAGCGCTGTCTTCTTCTCTTCTTCTCTATCTGCCCCTATAGCAAACCACCTGCTATGGGGGAAGTCGTGCGGTCTCAATCCCAAGCCGGGCTGTGTGCATCTATTGACACACACAGCGTGGCTCAGCTCCACCCCCCCCCCAATCCCTCCTCATTTCATTTGAATGACTGACAACGGCAGAACCCAATGGCTCCCACTAATGCCTAATTTCCTGTGAAAAGAGGGGGAGAGGCAAGAACAGATGCAACCGTGCACAGAACTGGATCGATTTAAGACTGAGGTAAGCATTTAGGGAGGTGGGGGAGCACAGCAAGCTGTAAAATGTTTTTTTACCTTAAAGTGGTTGTAAAGGCAGAAGGTTTTTTTTTTTATTTTAATGCATTCTATTTCGTGTGTGCAGCAGCCTCCTAATACTTACCTGAGGTCCATCTAGATCCAGCAGTGTTGCACGAGAGACTCGGCTGTCCGAAACTCCGCTCCTCATTGGCTGAGAAAGCAGCGTGACGCCAATGGTATCCGCTGCTGTCAATCAAAGTCAGTGAGCCAATGAGAAGAAAAGGGGGTGGGATCGGGCCACGGCTCCGTGTCTGAATGGACACATGGAGCTGCGGCTCGGGTGCCCCATTAGCAAGCTGCTTGTTGTGGGGACACTCAACAGGAGGGAGGGGCCGGGAGCACTGAAAAGGGAGCCGAGAAGAGGAGGATCGGGGCTGCTCTGTGCAAAACCAACTGCACAGAGCAGGTAAGTATAACATTTTTGTTATTTTTAATGGAAAAAAAAACAAGTCTTTAGTATCATTTTAATGTAGAGAATGCACGCCTCAGTCTCTGCTCCCTGGTGAGTGAGCATTGTCACCCAAGGACGGCAAGTGTGTTACTGGCAGCATCGCCATAAAATAAAGGAAAAAAACCTGAGTAAAGGGAAAACTAATGCAGACACGACTTCTAAGGACTGTTAAGCTGCAATATATTACTTTTTTGGCATAATAACAACAATCATATTAATCAGGGGTGGAAAAATAAATGTAAAATTCAGAAGCCAATCTTCCAAACTCAAGAAGGCATCAGGAAGTTTTAGGAAGTAACGCTTCACACTTCGATTAATAGCAACAGTGCATGCTCAAAACCACATTGAGTTGATGAAATGAGCCGAATACCAAGCAGAACCCAACAAAACCAGGAGTCAGGCCAGGGGGGAACACATAACACTGATCCCTGCCATGCGAATCACTTCACTTCCCGTCATATAACTGTAATTAAAAGGTAAGTAGTGCTGGGACTTTCTGGAAAACTGCACAAATACAGCAAAAATTAATACTCTGGTAAGAATGCAGGACACAAAGATGGCAGGACCCCGAGCCTGGTGCCCAAGTCTTTCTAACCTAGTAATAACAACAGCAAAAGTGATAAAAAGCACTAACCTGTAAAACGTTCTTTGCAGATACAGGTGTACCCTCCTTCCCTTCTGACGCACGTTCCTCCATTCTGACACGGGTTGGAGTAGCAGAGATTTATCTCGGTTTCACAATAATCCCCAGTGAAGCCCTGAGGGCAGCGGCAACGCAGACCGGTGATGGGATGAATAGGGCGAAAAAGGATAGATTCTGAGGCAATGAAAGGGGCCGAGCTGTCAAATTTTAGAACCGATATACACTTCATGTAGTTTTCACAGGGTTCCCGAAGACAGACATTGTCATCGAAGGGTAGAACCTTCAGCATGGAGGCAGAGGTCAGCGTCATCCTTTTCATGTAGAGCTGTTCCTGAAGGTCCTCGGAACTGAAGAACTGGGAGCGATCCCCCTGGGGTACCAGAGCGGAAAAGCTGACATTGAGGATGGATCCTTCTACATCAGTGTCGTTCTGGATGTTGAAGATGAAGATGTCTTCCTTTGGGGTGGACAACACAGTGGAGACCCCTTCCAAAAAGCTGGTCAAGAGGGGGGACAGAAAGCGTTCTTGAGACATGTTCTCCAGGCGGACGGTGATGCTGTTGGATAACATGTCCTCAGTGATTATGAGAACACGTAGGACACATTGAGCTGTCACACTATGGATCCCATCTGCAAAAAAAAGAAAAATGCTTTTTGAGTTACTGGCTTCCTTTATGTAAAAAGTAAGAACTTGGAAAGTATCATCAACATTTAAAGGCCAAGTAAATTATCCTTTCTGGGCTGGCACTGGTTGGTTTAAACACCCCTCTGGCTATATTTTTTTTTTTTATCTCCTTAAGGATTCGGCAGGTAGCCTGCCCTCACTAGTTTGTGTCTCAGCCCTTACCCACAAGACTACAGTGAAGGAGTCAATCTTCGGATGGTGAACTTCTAAACTGTTTGTTCTATATCAGGGGGTCTCCAAACTTTGTAACCAAAGGGCCAGTTTACTATCCTTCAGAATTTGAGGGGCCGGAGTGTGGCAAGTGAGAGAAAATGTCCAGCCTCAAAAGGGAGCAAACAATAGGAATATTGCCCCATCATTGGTGTCAGTGGGAGGAATAGTGCCCCATTGTTGGTATCAGTTGAAGAAATGATGCCCTTTCATTGGTATCACTGACAGGAATAGTGCCCAATTGTTGGTATCAATGGGAGAAACTGTGCCCTTTCGTTGGTATCAGTGTGAGAAATAGTGCCCAATCATTTGTATCAGTGGAAAAGATTGAGCCCCATCATTGGTGTCAGTGGGAGGAATAATGCCCCATAATTAGTACCAAGGGAAGTAATAGTGCTAGTGATCGACCGATATCAGTTTTTCGTTGCCGATACCGATATTTTGGCCAACGCATATCGGTATCGGCCGATATGCGCCGATATTTTCGTACATTTAAAAAAAAAAAGGGCCCTTTGCCAACCTTTACCTGGCACTTGAGGCAGGGCACTATTTCTCCCACTGATACCAATGATGGGGTATCATTCCTCCCACTGATACCAATGATGGGGTACAATACCTCCCACTGATACCAATGATGGGGTACCATTCCTCCCCACTGATACCAATGATGGGGCACCATTCCTCCCCACTGATACCAATGATGGGGCACCATTCCTCCCCACTGATACCAATTATGGGGCATCATTCCTCCCCACTGATACCAATGATGGGGCACCACTTCAAATCCTAATAACCACAAACCCTGAAGCCATGTTAATTCTCACTGATGCTAGGTCCAGGATATTTTCTACCCCATTGGCAACAATTTGGCTCACCTAAAGCCAAAAGCACAGTAAACCGGCCCTTTGTTTGAAAAGTTTGGTGATCCCCTGTCTTAGATCATCGATCGAACATTCTAGAAAAAACTGAATTTTTGTAAAATCTTACCGTAAAATTCCTTTCTCTGAGTCCTCCGACAGTCGCCGACCACTCATACAGTCTTCACCAATGGGGTATTGACTTAATCTCCACAGGAGTAACTAGGCATAAGACTTGTTAAAAAACAAAGCATTTACATAGACACACCTATGGGGGCTGTCCCACTGGTCCAATACGCCCTGCATCAGCCATCCCAACTCAGTTTGGTAGCAAGCAGTTAAGTGTATAAGAACGTATACAATAGAGGGGCCAATAGAGGGGAGGAGGCGGCGACTGTCGGAGGACTCAGAGAAAGGAATTTTACGGTAAGATTTTACAAAATTCCGTTTTCTCTTACGTCCTCCGACAGTCGCCACCCACTCATACAGTCTTCAGCAATGGGGATGTCCCAAAGCAGTGTAAACATGAGGGGTGGGAAAACGCAACCGTCAGAAAAGGCAACGCAGTACCCACATCAGAGAAAGGAACCTTTCATGAACAGAAGGTAACCCTCTGGGTAACAAAAAAGGCTCAACAGGAGCAATAACCCAGGAAGCAAACAACCAAGGGGAGAACAACCCCAACGGCCAGGGACCCGCAAAAAAACAGGGTCCCCTCACGGTACTGCCGCACAGAGAACTTTGCGGCCAAAAGAGGCATCAGCTGATGCCAGAACATCAATTTTGTAGAATTCGGAAAAGGTGTGCACAGACGACCAAGTCGCAGCCTTGCACACCTGTGCCACCGAAGCCTGATGCCAGAGGGCCCAGGACGTACTCACCGCTCTGGTAGAATGCGCCTTGACCGGGAAGGGCGGAACCCGTTCCTTCAACTAATAGGCCTGTTCAATAGTCTGCCTGATCCATTTAGAAATGGTCGCCGCAGAAGCAGCCATACCCTTCCGAGGTCCCTCAGGAAGGACAAAGAGAGAATCCGATTTTCGAAAGGATTCCGTCGACGACAGGTAAACCCTGATCGCCCTGACAACATCCAATGAATGCAAAGCAACCTCCTTAGGATGCTGAGGCTTCGCACAGAGCGAAGGCAAAACAATGTCCTCATTAAGGTGAAATTCAGAGACCACCTTTGGAAGAAAGGACGGGTTAGGTCACAAGACCACCTTATCCCTATGAACCACCAGGTAAGGGGAGCGGAAAGATAAAGCCACCAATTCCGACACTGCGAGCAGAAGTGATCGCCACAAGAAAGGCAACCTTCTTTGACAGCAGAGGCAACGAGATTTCCCTGATGTTTTCAAACGGGGAATGTTGTAACACGGACAGAACCAAGTTAAATTCCCATGGAGGTAAGGGCTCCCTCCAAGGAGGAGCCAAGTGACGCACACCTTGAATGAAGTTGCGAATCAAAGAATTAGACGCCACTGGGCGCTGAAAAAGGACAGCCAGTGCAGATACCTGGCCCTTAATCGTGGCCAGCGCAAGGCGCTGGTCTACACCAGACTGAAGGAAAGCCATCACCCTCGCCACTGAGTATGAATGAGGAGAGCAACCCCTAGACTCACACCAGGCAAAATAAGCTTTCCATGTACGGTAATAAATCTTACTAGATGAGGCTTTTCTAGCCTTGAGTAAGGTAGGACTGACCTCTGAGGAAAGACCCCTGTCTCTCAGGACCTCTTTCAACAGCCATGCCATTAAAGCCAGCGACTGTAAAGCAGGATGGAAGATCGGTCCCTGAGACAGAAGATTTTCTCTCAATGGCAGCCGCCACGGAGGCGACGGCCAGGTGAACGATGTCCGCGTACCAGGACCGGCGTGTCCGAGCCGTCTGCCAGAGGATCGCGCGTTCTTGCCACAAACCTTTCCACCTTGTTGTTTAGCCGAGACGCGAACAGATCCACATCCGGGGATCCCCATGTCGCACACAGCATCTGAAACACCTCCGGGTGTAGGGACCATTCCCCCTGGTCCAGGGTCTGACGGCTCAGATAATCGGCCTGCCAGTTCTCCACACCCGGAATGTGAACTGCCGAGATCGCCGGGACATGAGTCTCGGCCCAAGACAGAATTCTGGTCACTTCCTGGGCCGCCTAGGCACTCCTGGTGCCCCCTTGGTGATTGATGTACGCCACAACTGTGGTATTGTCCGTCTGCACCTGTACAGGACGGCCCTGGAGACGATCCGACCAATGGAGCAGGCACAGCCTGATCGCTCACAATTCCAATATGTTTATGGGGAGGGAGGATTCCTCCACCGACCAAGTGCCCTGGGCAGACAGGTTGCCCAGGACTCCACCCCAGCCCGACAGGCTGGCATCCGTGGTAATAATCACTGTCCACAGCAACGGCCAGAAGGATTTCCCTTCCGCTACGGCAAGAGACTGGAGCCACCACAAAAGATCCAATCTGGTCTGTTGCCTCAGAGACACCCTCAGGTCCAAGGACTGAGGAAGCCTGTCCCATCTGGCCAGTATCTCCGCTTGGAGAGACCGCGTGTAAAAACTGAGCAAACGGTATTGCCTCGAAGGCTGACACCATCAACCCCAGGGACCGCATACAGGTCCTGAGCGACGAGGATTCGTTGTCCCTGAGGGCCCTGACCTCGTTCTGTAGGGTCCGGAGCTTGTCCTCCAGCAGGAACACCTTTGCTTGAGCAGAGTCCAGAACCATTCCCAAGTATGGGAGACGAACCGAAGGAACCAAGGTCGACTTCAGCACGTTGATGGTCCATCCGAACTCCTGAAGCGTCTGAACTGTAGTGGACAGATCGTGCAGCAGGCTCTGGCTGGCACTCGATCTTAACAGGAGATCGTCCAGATATCCCAAGACCGCAATGCCCTGTGCCCGTAACCGGCTCAGAACAGGAGCCAGCACTTTGGTAAACACCCTTGGAGCCGAAGCGAGACCAAAAGGTAACGCCACAAACTTATAATGTTCCTCCGCGATAGCGAATCGGAGGCACCTCTGATGACCCTCGAAAATGGGGATGTGTAGATACGCATTCTTCAGGTCGATAGAGGCCAGGAATTCGCCTGGACTCAGGGAGGCTACCACCGAGTGAAGAGATTCCATGCGGAACTTCCGAACGCGCACAAAGCGGTTCAGAGCTTTTAAGTCCAGAATTGGACGCACCTTGCCCTACTTCCTGGGCACAGTGAACAGATTCGAGTAAAACCCCCGAAACCTGTCCGATGAGGTACCGGGACAATCACCCCTTGGGCGAGAAGATCTTGCACCGCCTGATGCAGGTCCTGTAACCGCCCTGGGGTCAAACGAAGATTTGAGGGAAAGAATCTGTCCGCCGGCCGCAAAAGGAATTCGATCTTGTAACCCGATCAAATGATTTCCTGAACCCATCTGTCCGGAATTCGGAGCAGCCAAGGTTGGAGGAAACCGCGCAAACGTCCCCCCACCCCTGAAACGGGTGAGGGCGCCCTATCAGGCAGAGGCGGACTGGACCGCCGCACCAGCCTGGCCGGATTTATGCTTGCCCGCCCAGGGCTTTCTCTAGCCACCCTGGCCCTTGAAGGGTTTTCCCTTGTTCTGTGCCTTGAAGGCACGAAAGGACCCCTGATTTGGTTTAAAGGAGGGGCCCCGCTTGCCGCGGAAAAACTTGCCTTTAGGATTCTGGGGCAGCAGAGTGCTCTTGCCCCCAGTGACCCCTTTAACCAATTCATCCAGGGATTCACCAAACAGGCGAGACCCCGCATAGGGAATGTCAGCCACCGTTTTCCTCAAAGTCTGGTAAGCCGACCAGCTCTTTAACCATATCAGGCGATGGTTAATCACCGCGACACTGGAAAGATGCGCAGCTAGTGGGGCCTCATTCAAGGCCGCATCACACAAATACATGACTCCTTGATGGATCTGGTCCACCATCGCCACAGTAGTAGGAGGAGTGGAATCAGCCACGAGGGTGCGCCTTAGAACCTTGGTTCAGTCCGCCACAGCCTGAGCCGCCATGACAGAGGCGAAAATGGGCTTTAGCAGGGAACCCGCCACCATGTAGGCATGGCAGGCAAGCGATTCCATTCTCCTATCCGTAGGATCCCTAAACACCGGAGAATCTTCAGTGGGTACTAGCGTGGCCTTGTTCAATCTGGCCACAGTGTGATCCACCTGAGGGGCCACACACCAAAGCGAATCCGTAGGAGACGCAAAGAGATAAAGGAGTTGGAACTTCTTAGGCACCACAAAGGTGCGTTTTAAATGACGCCATTGATCATTCACAGTAGCGTGAAACTCAGCGGGGCAAGGAAACACCTGCGCCGCCTTGCGGGTCCTGTGTGTGTGCCAAAAGCTGACACAATGCCCGGAGGATTGGGCTCACTCTAAATGTAGTGTTTCTTTGATGGCAAGAATCAGCGCATCCATAGCTGCGCGGTCCTCGGCCGTCCCAGGGGGGGAATTATCCACCCCTGCAACCTCCGCCTCCCCCTCAGACTGAGAAGAGTGAGACCCCTCAAGGGGTACGGCACCTATGGCAACCATATCAGATTCCGAATCAGAAGACAAGGAAAAACAAGGCCTTTTCTGGCAGCACGTTCTGACATCAGAATCTCCACTTTGGACACCAAAGTCGCTACTGCAGCAGACAAAGTAGACAGAGCAGAGGATTCAGAGGAACCTGAATCCCCCACCAGGGCTGTGGGAAATTTGCTGTCCTGAGAATCCATGTTAAAAACAAAAAAACACCTTTTTTTTTTGTAAGGTACAGGCCCTTTAAGCAGGTACTGGCCCTTTAAGCTCGCTGCGGACCCCCGCAGCACACCGCTACAATGACTGTGAAAACACAGACCCTCATTCAGGATAACTGATAGCCAAAAGGATTGCACAAGTAAAAGACAGCAGACAGACCCCCACAAGTGTTACCACCGCAGCCGACTCTCCAGAGTAAAAGGAGGAAGTGATGTCACCGCAGGAGGCTGAACTGAGGCTTCAGGCCAAGGAAAAATGGTTGCCAATAGAAAGTATGGGAGGCTTCGGTAAAATGGCCGCCGACATGTGCTCGGAAAGAACGTTTGCCACACACAAGATGGCCCCGCAAGGCGCCAAAATACACCACATACAATGCTGTATAAGCGCCCATAGTGAAGCCAGACATGCTGCCCACACCTAAAATGGCGGACCAGCGGTTTTTAACCCCGCAGCGGTCGCCACACGTGTCTGTACCTCCAAAGAGCACCCTAAAGTGACCCAGGAGAGGGACCCCCACAAACCCACACAGCACACAGGCTGTGAGAAAAAACCCCCGCAGGGACCGGGATCAGGGAGCCCAAAAACGCACAGACATGAGGGGATAACACAGACACACAGGACTGCCAGCCCCAGACAGAGGCCCCACACAGAGTGTACTTACCTGTACCCGATGGCGTGGGGTGCCTCTCATCGACAGGAAACCGCCCACCCTCAGATGGCAGAGGTGCCGTCAGCCAAAAAACGCAGGACGCTAGCAGTACACGGAGAACCGTGGGTAAGACGTCCGGGCGAGGTAGCCACCTCGCAGGCTTGCATTCCTGAGGACAGGGATGGGTCGTTTGCGAGGCCAGGGCGAACACATAGCCTGCTAAATGCTCGATGGCAGGCTGGGATTCCATCAAGCCCTCTGTCCTGGAAAACCAGGACGGCCAGTCCGACTCCCAGCTCCGCAACGCCGTCTTCATCCGAAGATCCGACTAACGCTGACAAAAAATAAAAGATAGTAGTGCAAAGAAAAAAACACATTTGCAGCAAATAAAATCATAAAAAAAGAAGAAAGGCTGAGACTGTAGCCCCAGCACAGGGAAGCCTATCTTACTCCTTAACTAGGCAGAAGACAAACTGAGTTGGGATGGCTGATGCAGGGGGTATTGGACCAGTGGGACAGCCCCCATAGGTGTGTCTATGTAAATGCTTTGTTTTTTAACAAGTCTTATGACTAGTTACTCCTGTGGAGATGAAGTCAATACCCCATTGGTGAAGACTGTATGAGTGGGCGGCGACTGTCGGAGGACGTAAAAGAAAACTATTTTCTAACAAAGTTCTTTACCCAGCTTTAGGGTGCACAAGATGATGTGTCACACAGGCTGTCCCTTTACTGTATTAGGTGATAATCTCAGATCTCTGGGTTGCCCCAGAATCTGACCGGCCCTAGCGAACAATTGATCAAGCAGGTTGAAAAGCCAAGCTTACAAAACAACAAAGCGCTCCTCCCCAAGGGCGGTTGGATTGTGCCTATTGAACGGCTACACTCTAAAATCAATGAGCAGCTTAATTGAACCTGATAGGTCCTGCTCACTGCATTATGTGATGTGGGCAATGGATGTGTATGTTTTCTGATAACAGCTACTGAAGGTAATAGACACATTGTGGTGTATGCTCTTAGGTAGGACCTTTACTTGCTATGAGTAACTTCACAGCTTTTCCTTTAAACTGTATTTCAACATCATTTTGAAAGCTGCACATTCATTTATACAGACCTATACAAGTAAACCTTTAAATCAGACAAAAAACAGAAAAACAAAGTTCTATTGCCTATTTATTCAGGTCGGCTGGGCCAATACTGATACTGCAGAAAATTCCAAAACAAATAATAATTGAACGCCAAGAGAGATAAGAAGAAGAAGAAAAAAATCCTTCTGGAGAAAAGAGAATTCAGATGTCATTTTTGCTCAGTTATTCATCATAAAGAAGAAAACATAAAACTATTCTTCTGCTAAGTACGAGAATCCGCCCGCTCCTCCTGGACTCAGAGGCATCGATTTTCTTTCAGGCGTCGGGAAGAAAAATGAGAAAAGGCCTCAATGAATACAGCACAAAGCGATATTCACAGAAGCCTGACACTCGAGCCTCGGAGGTCCGCACGAGCCTGGCGCTATAATCTATACACTTTATCGTGGAACCAGCAGATCCAGCTGTGCGGTGTTTGTTCTAAATCTCCATACTGTGCTACAAAGAACGACACAATAATTTTTACTTGTCAACGTTTTTTAATTTGCACAAGTTTTTAGGTTTCTATTTATGCACTTCGAATGTCATTTCGTATTGTTCACAATCAGATGCAACATGTTTGGAGGTATACTCCATAAGGCTCCATTCACACCTGAGCGTATCATTTTCAGGCGTTTCTTTGGGCTTTTTTCAGGAGTTTATCAGGTGTTTTTTGCAGGTGTTTGGAGGCAGGCATTAACATTAGGGATGCACCGAAATTAAAATTCTGGGCCGAAACAGAAACCGAAAATTCAGGATACCCTTGGCCGAGAACCAAAACCGAAAATGACTTTTTTTCCCCCAAATTATTTTAAAATAGTTGTTTCTAGTACATTGGGCAACAAAAGAGAGATATTGGAGAAAATGAGGGGATGCCTGGGATGCTGGAGAGTGACTAGTCTCAGTAGTGCCATAAAAAAAAAAAATTCTGTCTGGAAGAGAAAGATAAGGAACAGGGAGAGAATACAGAGACAGTGACAGTGTCTCTGTATTCTCTCCCTGTTCCAGACAGAATGTTTGTCTTATGGCACTACTGAGACTAGTCCCTCTCTAGCATCCCAGGCATTCCCTCATTTTCTCCCACATCTCTCTTTTGTTCCCCACTTTTCTCTAATAACCAGCACTCTGCTCTCTTCCTCTAGCAGTCACTTACTTCTATAACTCTGTTAACTTTCTATTCTTTTCTTGCCCTCAAACTCCTTGTTCCCCCTTTAGGCATACATCAGATCCTTTAGTGACAATTATCTGCCGGCACTCACTTACAGTAAGAGGATGAAACGTCCGCGGTCGGGTCCGGAGCTGAGCAGCAGCTGGTGTGCTGAGGCTGAGCGCGCTGGTCTGAGACTGCTTGGGCGGGTCCAGAAGAAACCGCCATCCACGCATGCACCACCCTTGCTACGCCGTAACTTGACAGGCACAGGCCAGCCCCCGCCCTATTCGCCCAATCACAGGGCGCCCGCCGGCCATCCTGAGCCTGAAGATGGCGGTTGGAGCAGGGAGACATCGTTAGGGAAAATAAAGGTCAGCCCTCCGGCCTCCCCCACGCTCCCCCACTGGCCGGGACAAGTCCCGGCAGAGTAAGTTAGCCGGGACAAGGTCCTATTTGGCGGGACTATCCCATCAAAAACAGGACAGTTGGCAGCCATGATTTTTGGCATTTATGACACATTTTCGGCCGAAATGGGATAGGCCCATTTTCGGCCGAAAATTTGGGTTGCCGAAATTTCGGTGCACCACTAATTAACATCTAACAAAAATGCCTGTAATCTGCCAAAAAAGAAGCTCATGTACTTTTTTGAGCTTCAGGCGTTTGGCCTCAGGTGACAAAACGCTCATATGTGAACAGGGGCCATTGAAATGAATTTTGCTTGTTGGGCGTTTTGAGACTTCAGAGATGAGCGTTTTACGAGCTGATTAACATCAAATTGTGTGAAAATTGGCAAAAGTGTAAGTGAAACTTTAGCTCTGTTACAACAGGTTTATGGTAAACATTCAATGAAGATATCAAACGTTTTTGATAAGCAAAGGTGGTTTAAGAAGGGCCGGAAAAAATCCACCATGACGCCAAAAGTGGGCAACCGAAAACGCAAAGGACGAATGCAGATGTGGAAAATGAAAAGGTTACAGGAATCTGTTTGGAGGAAAAGACCAGAATTCTGGCCTGTCAGGTGGATACTCCAACACGACAATGCTCTTGCACGATAAGTTAAAGTGATACTAAGGTCTAGTTTAAAAAAACAAACGTTATAGTTAACTGCTCTGTGCAGTTGGTTTTGCACAGAGAAGCCCAGAGCCACCTCTTCTCGGGTCCCTCGCCAGTGCTTCTGGCCCCTCCCTCCTGCCCCCACAGCAAGCAGCTTGCTATGGGGGCACTTGAGCTGACGCACTCTGTGCACTCTGTGCGTCGATTCTGACACCAAGCCGCAGCTCAGCCGCACCCCCTCTCTCTCCTTATTAGCTCACTGACCTTGATTGACAGCAGCGAGTGCCATTGTCTCAGCCAATGAGGAGGGAGAGTCCCGTACAGCCGAGCAGCTTGTGTAATATCGCTGGATAAAGATGGGCTCAGATAAGCATTAGGGGGGCTTCTGCACACAGAAGGTTTTTATCTTAACCACTTCTGGACCGGAAGGATTTGCCCCCTTAATGACCAGGCCTTTTTTTGCGATACGGCACTGCGTTACTTTAACGGACAATTGCACGGTCGTGCAACACTGTACCCAAACGATATTTACGTCTTTTTTTCCCCACAAACAGAGCTTTCTTTTGGTGGTATTTGATCACCTGTGCAATTTTTATTTTTTTCATTATAAACAAAAAAAAGAGCGACAATTTTGAAAACAAAACAATATTTTTCACTTTCTGCTATATAACATTTCCCAAAAAAAATTTAAAAATCAAAATTTTTTAACATTTTAGGCCAATTTGTTTTCTGCTACATATTTTTGATAAAAAAAAAATTGCAATAAGCGTATTTTGATTGGTTTGCACAAAACGTATCGCGTCTACTAACTACGGGAAAGATTTATGTCATTTTTATTGTTTTTTTTCTTTTACTAGTAATGGCGGCGATCTGCGATTTTTTGGGGGGACTGCGACATTGCGGCGGACAGATCGGACCCCTGACTGACATTTTTGGGGGGGACCAGCAACATTACTACAGTAATCAGTGCTAAAAATATGCGCTGTTACTGTAATAATGATGGCTGAATTCGCACCGCAATCGCAGTGAACTCGCACAGGACCCTTTTTTTTGGTCCGCAGAAGAATCAGATCGCATAGTGGTTTGAATAATGGGGGATTCTTTACTTATTTCAGAGAGAAGAATGGTCAGCTGTGTTTACAACAGCTGGCCGTTTTTCTCTGTCAGCAGGGAGCGATCACGGGTGCCCGGGGGCATTCGTAGATCGGCATCCCCGCTGCCTAGTGGGGATGAAAGCACACCGCCGGCAGGGGCACGCTCGCCCCCCAGCACCATGTGCATGACCGACATAGAGCTACGTCGTTTCGCACAGCCGAGCCAGCCTGCCGCAGTAAAACTGCGTCGGGCAGGCGGGCAGTCGGCAAGTGGTTAAGATAGCGGGGGGGGGGGGGTGAATCTAGATCGCGATTTTTTAACAATTAATCGTGCAGCTCTACCCAATGATTATGAACATCAGGAGCTGTGTTCATATCAATGAACGAAAGAGAAACTACCAAATTTTTCTAAGTGGTCTCTCAGGTAATTTTCATGAGAGTTAAAATAGGTTTAAAATGCTAAATAATTTTCATTGTATAAAAAACTTGAAATTGCACCCTTGGTCTTTATAAGTAGACCCTTGCATCTAAAAAGCAACCTATACTATCAATACTCCAAATCAGCTTCTCACGCAGGCTTCTGTGAAACTATAGCGGTCCTCCAGAGGGGTTCCTTGAACTAAGATCAACTTACTGTATGCCTCTCAGATAAGTTCCCACGAATACCAATTATCTTTTTAGTTATCTGTAAGAGGGGATTCTTCCCACTGACCACAAATGTAAGGAGCATTTGTCCCACTGACCACCACACTAATGTGCAGTGAGCTATAAATATAGTAATTAAGCCTATCTTACTCCTTAACTAGGCAGAAGACAAACTGAGTTGTGAATGCTGATAGCAGGGGGTATTGGACCAGTGGGACAGCCCCATAGGTGTGTCTATGTAAATTACTTTGTTTTATGCCTAGCTTGCTCCTACGGAGATGAAGTCAATACCCCATTGGTGAAGACTGAATGAGTGTGCGGCGACTGTCGGAGGACGTAAGAGAAATAGTAATTAATACTAGGGGTCCCCTGAGCCGTAAGGGTATTTCAAGAGTTTCTCGGTGGTAAAGAAATTGGGAAAGGCCGCTCCAAATAATTTATACCTAGCTGGAGAATTTATTTGCATGTTCCTGGATCTCACTACCTTTGGAAATTCTGCGCTACATACGTTGTATGACGCCCCTCTTGGTAAACTTTTCCATTTCTCTAATATACAACGCTAGATAAGGATAACAGGGCTCAGATACCACATATATAATCCGATTGATGAAGTTTCACCAGAAGCCGCTAACTCCTTCAATGCCACGTCTGTAAGTTAATCTATTTCTGTCTTATCAAAGGCTTGCAAAGTTATGAATTTAAAAAGAAGGAGCAAAGCTGAAGGTGATGCCTCCTCCTTTGAACTGATTAAAAAGGACAGCACCTTCAAAAAGCTCCAGTTTGGAGTGTTTGAGTTTATATGTCTGATGTGGAATCTCAATAAAACCCAGTTTAATATCGCCGTCTCTTGATACCAAACGTTTCGCCCTTTAAGATATGCCGAGCTTCTCGTCGATATTTACCGCCACCCTTCAGTGGCCCAGCAGCTATTGATTAACTGGTGTCTCTGTTAGGCGTATTGACGATCAAGGCGGACCTCTCTGGGCAGAGCTGCATTAATCATTATTGGCCAACAACAATAATATATAAAGCAGACTTGTCACCAAATAGTAAAAAAAAAGTAGAGACCCAGCAGGTATCTCTACAGCTCTCAGAGCACTTAATATAAAAATAATTAGTTGAAGTCCTGAACGTAGGCACACACTGGCATGCAAGAGATGTTTTATTGGTTTGAGGTTGCTCAGAGTACAAGATTAGGGGGCCAGTCACACTTCTGTGCTGGGTTGTACAACACTGCTCGATGTGTCCATGCATGTTGTAGTATATGCATATACAGTATATGCAAAAAAACAAACAAATACACCACAATGCAGTGCGGGTGTATACTGGTATATGTGTTGCGGTAGGTTGAGGAGCATTGGTGATTGTTTGGTGTGTGGATGGACATTAGGGACTGTTTCAGTAATTATCAACTAGGGTTTGATGGAACCCTAGGGTTCCTTCAAAAGGTGCTGGGGGTTCCTTAAGCTATGGTTGACTGTCCTTCAATGTAATGGTGCCTTTATAGTTTCAGGGCCAACACTACTTGGGAAAGACATCAGCATGACACCAGTGATTTTATTAGCTATCTGTAAAGTAGGCATTTAGACCACCACTGCAAGGTGGCCATCCTTCCTACTGACCACGAATGTAAGGGCATTTTTCTCACTGACCACGAATGTAGGGGCATTCTTCCCACTGACCACCAATGTAAGGAATATTCTTCCCACTTGCACTGATGAGGCTGCACTGATATGTGGCACTGATGGGCACCGATGAGGTGGCAGTGTTGGGCACTGATGAGGCGGCACTGATGAGACTTCACTGCTGGGCACTGATGAGGCTTCACTGCTGGGCACTAATGAGGCTGCACTGATATGTGGCACTGATGGGCACCAATGAGGCGGCAGTGATGGGTACTGATGAGGCAGCACTGATGAGATTGCACTAATGGGCACTGATGAGATTGAACTAATGGGCACTGGTGAGATTGCACTGATGGGCACTGATGAGGCTGCAGTGATATGTGGCACTAATTGGCACCGATGAGGCAGGACTGATGAGGAGGCAGTGATATGCAGCACTGATTGGCGCTGATAGACACTGTTGGGGCTGCACTAATAATCAGGACACCGATGACCAATGCTCTGATTATCAGTGTAGATGTCCCCTGTTGCACTTGCCGGTTACCGACTCCCCTCTCCTCATGCTGTGAAGAAAGGAAATGCAGATTACCCGCAAGTGTGTTTACATTGTGATCAGCTGTGATTGGACACAGCTGATCACATGGTAAAGGGCCGCTGTGATTGGCCTTTCACCCCTAATTTGTGA
Organism: Pelophylax lessonae; assembly: GCF_965119305.1. Classification (NCBI taxonomy): domain Eukaryota; kingdom Metazoa; phylum Chordata; class Amphibia; order Anura; family Ranidae; genus Pelophylax; species Pelophylax lessonae. The sequence goes on along the minus strand of NC_138775.1, from coordinate 26,538,757 downwards.
TCAGCTGTGTCCAACATACACAGTGATCAAAGAGCGTGCTGGATTCGCACTGCATCGGGCGTGGTTCTGGCAGGATGTCCATATACAGTAAACCCCCGCTCCATCGCGGTTCAGTTTTTGCGGTCCCGGTATATTGCGTTTTTTTCTGTAATGTTATTTTACTATATAAATCATTAAAAATTTAATATTTTTGTGTTTTCCATAGCTTTTGCTCTGTCTCTCAGTATCTTTTATTTGTTTAACCACTTGCTGACCGCCGCACGAATATTTACTGCGGCGGTCAGCCCCTCACAGGCAGAGTGACGTAGGTCTACGTCGCTAGCCTGTGAGGGTCTAGGGAGCGAGCGCGCGCCGCCGGAGGCACGCTCCCGCTCCCGAGTGGTCACGGACCCCCCCGCGCGTGTGACCGGCGGACCCGATGTCCGCCGGTCACTCGGCGATCGTCGGGGGAGAGGGAGCAAGGCAGGCGGCTAATGTAAACAAGCCGCCTGTCATTCTCCCAGGTGTATGAATGATGATCATACGGTTCTACTATGTAGAACCGTTGATCACTGTTCATACATCTCAAGCCACAGCCAATCACAGTTAGAATCACGCCCCTAGGGACACACATAGCCCCTCCCTCTAAAAAAAAGTTAACCCCTTCACTGCCAGTGTAATTTTACAGTAACAGTGCATATGTATAGCACTGATTACTGTAGAAATGTCACTGGTAACCCTGAAAGTGTCAAAAATGTCAGTCAAGGGTCCAATCTGTCCGCCGCAATGTCGCAGTCCCGCAAAAGAAAATCGCACATCGCCGCCATTACGCGTTAAAAAAAAAAAACAACAAAAATGACAAAAATCTTTCCCTTTGTTAGTAAATGTGATAACTTTTGCGCAAACCAATCAAAACATGCTTTTTGCAATTTTTTTTACCAAACATAGGTAGCATAAAACAAATTGGCCGAAAATGTTAAAAAATTTTGATTTTTAATTTTTTTTGGGGGGGAATTTCATATAAAAAAAATGTGAAAAATATTGTTATTTTTGCAAAATTGACGCTTTTTTTTTGTTTATAGCGCATGATCAAAAAAAAAAAAATCGCACAGGTGATCAAATACCACCAAAAGAAAGCTCTGTTTGTGGGAAAAAAAGGACGTGAAATTTGTTTACAGGTACGGCGTCGCACGACCGCGCAATTGTCCGTTAAAGTCGCACAGTGCCGAATCGCAAAAAGTGGCCCAGACGTAAGACAGCAAAATCCTCCGGTGGTAAAGTGGTTAAAGACCTTAAAATGCTTTTAAAAAGTACAGTGGCAGTAAAAAAAAACATGCCTACAATGTATTTTAATAGGGTTTTTCTATTTCGCGGATTTTCACTTTTCGCGGCTGGGTCCGGAACATAATTCCCGCAATGGAGGGGGGTTTACTGTATGCCCTGCCAGAACTGGATGAGCATGCTGTATACATCATTTAGTTATATCACGGCCGGTAAGTGGGAAAAAAGAGCAGCGCTGACAAGGAAGCCAGGTGGCTTGGCATTTTCAATTGATTATTCATGTAGATGTGGAAGAACTCCTGTGCATTGGCAAATGATGTTTATGTGAACTTTCTCTTTGCTCAATAAAAGTGGGCTTTGATCTGGAGCAACTCATTGGAAAACCACCCACCTCATGAGCATAATCACCCCAATACCCCACCATACAAAAATACCCAAACCCCAAATTCAGGTTCAAATTGTCAAGTTTTATCATTTTCTCGTTTCGAAAGCTTCCCACATCATTCAATCCCATTGCAGCTGTCGTCACGCCGTAGGTTGAAATAAAAAAAAAAAAAATGAAGCAGATCCAGGCTGCTTGCGTTTTTGCTTTTTGTGCAACAAGAATACATATCCTGACGGTGCGCTTTCATAAATTTTCCCAATGAATGCAATTATCACAAAGTAATCTTTATGTCGCCCCTGAAGAGCGCTGCCCCTGGGCAACTGCCTGCTCTGATTATATAGTGAAATAAAACCTGACTGTGTCTGTATTCATATGCTGAATATAATGGCAGAAGGGGGTTTCAGACATAATGTCAAACCGAAATTAAAGAAAAAAAAAAACAACATACTCTTCCTCCAGGCACTTTGCATAATGCATGTTCTATTCAATGGCCCTCCGTGTGATTGACATTTTGTGCTGCGTGACCCTCCCCTCCCCCCTCCTAATTACTTAATTTTGAAGTCCAGCTAACCTCGGCCTCTGCACAATCAGATCTGTACCATTACAGCCCAGGGAGGCCCCCCCCTGACAGAGCAGGATTGAACAGGGGACAGCTGCCACCAGACACAATACGGAGAAGTGAGAGGCCCGTGGAACAATAGCTAGCGGTAACAAAGACACAATGAGGCCTCAATAGGAGCCAATACAAGCGAGCAGATCTGTGTAATACTCAACTGAGCAAGCTTATTATAAGACACATCACACGGGTTCAATTAACCCTTCCGCTACCGCATAGACATGAAACATGCAAGCAGCAAATCCCGCTTCAGATTTTTTTTTATTTTTTTACTGCAACCATTTGGACGCAATCTATGCAAAAATTTCTGATCTCTGTGTTTTTCAATGTGCCAGACAGAGGGGCAATTATTTCCTGTTCTCAGCGGGGTACCCAGAGATGTCTGAACATGTCACAATCTCATTGCAAAGTAGACGTGACTTCATACCTAAACCACATTTTGTTTGCAATTTTTTTCTTTTTTACATATATTTTTAGGAATTTTTTTTTTTTTTTTTTAGACAGAACTAAACTCTCTCAATCAACATTACCTATTTGTAATATTTATGCTTCTATCATTAGCAAATAGACAAGAAGATATATTATATTTTTTAATGTTTATTTGTTTTAAGCCTTTTTTTTTCTTCAGTTGCTTCCTGGTTTCTGGCCTAGGCCAAAATGATCATACACCCCAGAAGTCTTCATGGGCATTGTTTTTTTCTTCCATCTGGAGGGGGGGAGGGACTTTCTCAGATGAGCACACCCTCCTTCCTGCATGCCTGGACTAAGGGCAGATGGATTTCAGGAAGTAAATGCTACATGAGTCATCTGCCCTTACCCAAGATGGCCACAGCTTCAGATTTTTTTTTTTTTTTTTACTGCAACCCTTTATCAGGGTTGTCCAACCTGCAGCCCTCCAGATGTTGGAGGACTACATCTCCCATACTCCCTTGCCAGCCTCTTAGCTGACAGAGTAGTATGGGAGATGTAGTCCTGCAACATCTGGAGGGCCTCAGGTTGGACACCTCTGCTTTAGATGTAATCTATGCAAAAATTTCTGATCTCAGTGTTTTTCAATGTGCCAGAGGGGCAATTATTTCCTGTTCTCAGCGGGGTACCCCAAGATGTCTGAACATGTCACAATCTCATTGCAAAGTAGACGTGACTTCATTCCTAAACCACATTTTGTTTGCAATTTTTCTTTTTTTTTTTACATATATTTTAATATTATAAGGAATTTTTTTTTTTTTTTTTTTAGACAGAACTAAACTCTTTCAATCAACATTACCTATTTTTAATACTTAAGCTGCTAGCATTAGCAAATAGACAAGAAGGTATATTATATCTTTTAATGTTTATTTGTTTTAACCCTTTTTTTTTCTTCAGTGGCTTCCTGGTTTCTGGCAAAGGCCAAAATGATCATACACCCCAGAAGTCTTCATGGGCATTTTTTTTTCTTCCATCTGGAGGGGGGAGGGACTTCTCAACTAAGCACACCCTCCTTCCTGCATTCCTGGACTAAGGGCAGAGGAATTTCAGGAAGTAAATGCAACATGAGTCATCTGCCCTTACCCAAGATGGCCACAGCTTTATTTATTTATTTTTTACTGCAACCCTTTAGACGCAATCTATGCGAAAATTTCTGATCTCTGTGTTTTTCAATGTGCCAGACAGAGGGGCAATTATTTCCTGTTCTCAGCGGGGTACCCCAAGATGTCTGAACATGTCACAATCTCATTGCAAAGTAGACGTGACTTCATACCTAAACCACATTTTGTTTGCAATTTTTTTCTTTTTTACATATATTTTTAGGAATTTATTATTTTTTTTTAGACAGAACTAAACTCTCTCAATCAACATTGCCTATTTGTAATATTTATGCTGTTATCATTAGTAAATAGACAAGAAGGTTTATTATATTTTTTAATGTTTATTTGTTTTAACCCTTTTTTTTTCTTCAGTTGCTTCCTGGTTTCTGGCCTAGGCCAAAATGATCATACCTCCCAGAAGTCTTCATGGGCATTGTTTTTTTCTTCCATCTGAAGGGGGGGGAGGGACTTTCTCAACTAAGCACACCCTCCTTCCTGCATGCCTGGACTAAGGGCAGATGGATTTCAGGAAGTAAATGCTACATGAGTCATCTGCCCTTACCCAAGATGGCCACAGCTTCAGATTTTTTTTTTTTTCACTGCAACCCTTTAGATGCAATCTATGTGAAAATTTCTGATCTCAGTGTTTTTCAATGTGCCAGAGGGGCAATTATTCCCTGTTCTCAGCGGGGTACCCCAAGATGTCTGACTCTTAACATGTCACAATCTCATTTTAAAGTAGATGTGACTTCATACCAAAATCACAATTTGTTTGCAATTTTTTATTTTTTTACATATATTTTTATATTATAAGGAATTTATTTATTATTTTTTTAGACAGAACTAAACTCTCTCAATCAACATTACCTATTTTTAATATTTATGCTGCTAGCATTAGCAAATAGACAAGAAGATACATTATATTTTTTGATGTTTATTTGTTTTAACACTTTTTTTTTTTCTTCAGTTGCTTCCCGGTTTCTGGCCTAGGCCAAAATGATCATACATCTTAGAAGTCTTCATGGGCATTTTTTTTTTCTATCTGGAGGTGGGAGGGACTTTCTCAACTAAGCACACCCTCCTCCATGCATGTCTGGACTAAGGGCAGATGGATTTCAGGAAGTAAATGCTACATGAGTCATCTGCCCTTACCCAAGATGGCCACAGCTTTATTTATTTATTTTTTACTGCAATCCTTTAGGCCCTGTTCACATAGGGGCAATCCAACTTTGGGTGGCGACCTCTGAGGTCGCGGTGCGAGCAGCGCGCCGCGACCTCGGAGCGGCCGCCACGGACTTCATAACATTGAAGTCTATGGCGGTCGCCCCAAAGAAGCTCCGGACCCTTTTTCTAAGTCGGAGCGACTTGTGTCGCTCCTATTAGAACGGGTCCGCAGCTTCCCTATGGAAGGCGACCTGTGAGGCGACCTGGTCGCCTCACAGGTCGCCTTAGTGTGAACGGGGGCTTAGGCTGCATTCACATGTCAGCGTATGGATCGCGGGCAGAATCGCCGCGATTCCGCCCGCGATCCGGAGATTATTGCAAATCGCGGGACGCCTGTGCGTTGTCCGTGATTTGCAATAGCACCCCAAACGCTGAGCGATGTTGCCGCGATTTCCGCCTGCCGAATCGCGGTAACATCGCGCAAAGAAAATCGCGGGACGCAATACGCTCCAAAGAAGCTCTTGTACTTTTTTGGGCGTAATGCGTCCCGCGATTTTTTTTTGCGCAATGTTACCGCGATTCGGCAGGTGGAAATCGCGGCAACATCGCTCAGCGTTTGGGGTGCTATTGCAAAACACGGGCAACGCACAGGCGTCCCGCGATTTGCAATAATCTCCGGATCGCGGGCGGAATCGCGGCGATTCTGCCCGCGATCCATACGCTGACATGTGAATGCAGCCTTAGACACAATCTATGCAAACATTTCTGATCTCTGTGTTTTTCAGTGTGGCAGACAGAGGAGAAATTATTTCCTGTTCTTAGCGGGGTACCCCGAGATGTCTGAACATGTCACAATCTCATTGCAAAGTAGATGTGACTTCATATCTAAACCACATTTAGTTTGCAATTTTATATATATATATATATACACACATACATTTTTTTTTATATTATAAGCAATTTATTTATTAATTTTTTTTAGACCGAACTAAACTCTTTCAATCAACATTACCTATTTTTAATACTTATGCTGCTAGCATTAGCAAATAGACAAGAAAATATATTATATTTTTTAATGTTTATTTGTTTTAACACTTTTTTTTTCTTCAGTTGCTTCCTGGTTTCTGGCCTAGGCCAAAATGATCATACCTCCCAGAAGTCTTCATAGGCTTTGTTTTTTCTTCCATCTGGAGGGGGGGGGGGGGGGACTTTGTCAGATAAGCACAATCTCCTTCCTGCATGCCTGGACTAAGGGCAGATGGATTCCAGGAAGTAAATGCTACATGAGTCATCTGCCTTTATTTACCTCATTGAGCAGCCAAATCCTCCAGTCTGAAAGTGGTTAAAATAACGCAGTGCCAAATCGCAAAATATGGCCCGGTCATTAAGGGGGCAAATCCTTCCGGTTTAGAACTGGTTACCTTCGCAGGCATTTTAAGTCTAGCGGTCACAGGCAGTCACGGGCGCTCACTCAAGCGTCAAGGCCGCGCACGCCAGGTAGATGAAACAAGATGATTTGTGTTGATATCTGAGCCAATGAACACGGCTGTGCGCCCTGAATGTGCAAGGCTAACAGGTATCAGGACTTTCATATTCAGGGCAGGCAGTGGGCTCCGCGCCGCCTATACCTGTCCAAAGACAGATAAAGCCGTACCAATTTATTACACAGAGGCCGCGGGAGCAGGCGGGCGCCTTGAAAGAGCGGCATGAAAATGAGCGCCCCGTCTGCGTGTCTATCTCCAGCGAAGCACACGGACCCGGCCCGTTTGATAGGACTCATGAGAGACGAGCAGAGAGCATTTGAAATGGCTTGACAAAGGAACGAGGAATAATTATATTGTTTGAAGAGCCCTCCCCAGTTCTTTATGTTTCCCTGGCAATGACATGTGTCAAAGTCAAAAGGCAAGGCTATAATCAGGCTGTGAAATTAAGAAGCAAATAGCAAAAAAAAGGTTCCAGGGCTGATGCTAATCAGTTTTCGGGAGTAAGCCTGAAATTTTTTTCTGGATTTACATAGGAAATTGGGGAAATGGATGGGAATAATTTGTTTAACCCTTTGACGCTGTTTCGGTGAGGCCACGTCTGCCAACAGTTAAAGCGGAGTTCCACCCAAAAGTGGAACTTCCGCTCTTTTGCTCCCCCCCCCCTCCGGTGCCACATTTGGCACCTTTCACCTTTCTGTTTTTGACAGGTACCCTTCCCCACTTCCGGGATACGGCGCCGCGGCGCCGTCCCTCGGAAGTTTGGCCCCCTCCTCCTTCCCCCCCACTGCCGAGCCATTAGGAATGCGCAGCGCTCTTTGTGCATGCGCAGTAGGGAACGGCCCTTGAAACTGCAAGGCTTCACTGCCAGGTTCCCTTATCGGAAATGGCGGCGGCAGCACCCGACAGCCAATGGAAACATCGGCTGTGGTTCCGACATCGCTGGACTCCAGGACAGGTAAGTGTCCTAATATTAAAAGTCAGCAGCTACAGTGTGTGTACAGTGTGTGTACAGTATGTGTAGCGGTTGACTTTTCATTTTTGGACGGGGAGGGCGGAACTCCGCTTTAACCGCTTGCCGACCGCCGCACGACTATTTACTGCAGCGGTCAGCCCCTCACAGGCAAAGCGACGTAGGTCTACGTCGCTAGCCTGTGAGGGTCTAGGGAGCGAGCGCGCGCCCCCGGAGGCGCGGTCACGGACCCCCCCGCGCGTGTACCTGGCGGACACGATGTCCGCCGGGCACTCGCGATTGTCCATTACACCGGGAGAAAGGCAGGCGGCTAATGTAAACAAAGCCGTCTGTCATTCTCCCCTGTGTAAGAATGGTGATCATACGGTTCTACTATGTAGGACCGTTGATCACTGTTCTTACACATCAAGCCACAGCCAATCACAATTAGAATCACGCCCCTAGGGACACACTTAACCCCTCCCTCTCAAAAAAAAGTTAACCCCTTCACTGCCAGTGTCATTTTTACAGTAACAGTGCATATGTATAACACTGATTACTGTAGTAATGTCACTGGTAACCCCAAAAGTGTCAAAAATGTCAGTCAAGGGTCCGATCTGTCCGCCGCAATGTCTCAGTCCCGCAAAAAAAAAAAATCGCAGATCGCCGCCATTACTCGTTAAAAAAAAAAACCAACAAAAATGACAAAAATCTTCCCCTTAGTTCGTAAACGCAATAACTTTTGCGCAAACCAATTAAAATACGCTTTTTGCGATTTTTTTTTTTACCAAACATATGTAGCATAAAACAAATTGGCCTAAAATGTTAAAAAATTTTGATTTTTACATTTTTGGGGGAATTTCATATAAAAAATGTGAAAAATATTGTTATTTTTGCAAAATTGTCGCGTTTTTTTGTTTATAGCGCATGATCAAAAAATCGCACAGGTGATCAAATACCACCAAAAGAAAGCTCTGTTTGTGGGAAAAAAAAGTACGTCAAATTCTTTTAGGTACAGTGTCGCACGACCGCGCAATTGTCCGTTTAAGTCACGCAGTGCCGAATCGCAAAATAGGCCCTGGTCAGGAAGGGGGTAAAATCTTCCGGGGCTTAAGTGGTTAAAGTAGATCTAAATCCAATCACTAAAACCTCATATGAGCTTTACATTTACATCATTTTGAAATTTCAAAAGTTACTTTCAGCCCCCCCGTTCACATTGGTGCGATTTCACAAGTTATATCGCAGCCTATTGCCAGCAATGGGAGCGTCCCAATCGGTGCGATGCCGACTTTGCAGCTCCACACCGATTTCCAAAAGTAGTTCCTGCACTACTTTTGGCAACTTCAGGGTCGATTACAATGGGCATTTGTGAATGAAGCTGCACAGATGTCTTTCAAGTCGCTCCCAAAGTCGGATTGAAATGCGGCCTTGAACTTGTGAGATCTCAAAGCCGCGTTCATTGTGAACGAGGGCTCAATCTTTTTACCACTTCCAGTCTGGGCCAATTTTGACACCCCTCTCCTACATGTAAGTATCTACATTTTTTTTTTTTTGCTAGATAACTACTTAGAACCCCCAAACATTATATTTTTGTAACCACTTCTGGACCAGAAGAATTTTCCCCCTTAATGACCAGGCCATATTTTGCGATTCGGCACTGCGTTACTTTAACTGACAATTGCACGGTTGTGCGACGCTGTACCCAAATAAAAGTGATGTCCTGTTTTCCCCACAAATTGAGCTTTCTTTTGGTGGTATTTGATCACCTTTGCGATTTTTCGTTTTTGAGCTAAAAAAAAAAACAATATTTTTTACTTTCTGCTATATAAGATTCATCATTTTAGGCCAATTTGTATTCTGCCACATATTTTTGGTAAAAAAAAATCCCAATAGGTATATTGATTGGTCTGCGCAAAAGTTATCCCGAGGAGCGACGTATGGGTACGGCGATTGACGCAGTATATCTGCAGCGGGTGTTCGGCAAGAAGTTAAGGAGAGGCCCTAGAGAATAAAATGGTGGGTGTTTTATGTCACCTGATATTTGCACAGCAGTTTTTTCAAATGCAAATTTTTGGGAAAAAATGCACTGATGAATTTTAATGCACAAAAACACAATATAATATTAGCGCAAAGGTTTATGAAACGCAAAATTTCAGTAAAAAAATACACTAAAGTAAATTTTTGGGCACATTATTGCAATTTATTAAACAAATGTTTTTTTAAAATATAAAAGGTGATGTTACGCCGAGTAAATGGATACCAAACATGTCATGCTTTAAAATTGCGTATGCCCATGGGATGGCGCCAAACTACAGTACCTAAAAATCTCCAAAGGCGTCAATTTAAAAGCCTTTACAGGTTACCAGTTTAGAGTTACACAGGAGGTCTGGAGATAGAATTATTGCTATTACTATGAGGTTCGCAGTGATACCTCACATGTGAGGTACAATCAGTGTTTACATGTGTACAGGAGGCGTGTGTGAGCACAGGGGGACAGGGAAGCTTTAACAATTTTTAATTATTATTATTTATTTTTTATTTTACACTGTCTATTCTTTTTTTTTTATTGCTATCATAAGGGGTGAACAACATCCATTGTGGTAGCATGTGCTGTGACAGGTCCTCTTCATGGAGAGATCTGGAGTCTATTAGACCCCAGATTTCTCCTCAGGCCCCCAATGCAGCCAATCAGACACAGATGGGTCCGATTGACTGCTTCACTGGACGGTAAGGGTCCTTTCACAAGGTGCGCTGTCTGACCAGGTCCGTTCTCTGCTCAGCGGGGGATCAATCCGCCAATCCCCGCTGAGCAGGCGGATGACAGCTCCGTCACCGAGCTGTCAGATCCCCGCTGTCCTCTATGGGGAGTCACCTGTCCGTTCTCATCCGATCCGATCCTCCAGACGGATGGAAAATAGGGTTTCCACCCATCTGGATTTCACGGACAGGATCGGAATCTGATTGCAGCGGGTGTCAGCGGACATCCGCTGCTCCATAGGGATGCATGGAGCATCCAATCAGGTCCACCTGAAAAACTGACAGGCGGATCGGATCGGATCAGATCGCCCGTGTGAAAGGAACCCAATTAGTAGGTAAACAAAGAACCGATGCTGGAAGTAACAAAATCATCCTCGCTTCCAGTTTCTGACATCACATAGTGGGAGGAGCAGCATCAGTTTCTTTGACTGTGTCCCAGGAACCCGACGGTGCTGGTCGCATCCACATTGGGCTACCCGATTGCTTGGGGAGCCCGGCAAAGGCGGCGGCGGCAGCGGGGGGTGGTAAAAGTAACTCCAAAGCAGCCAGGATTATTTTTAGGTTGAAGGGAATAGGTGGTTGAAAAAAATGACATCTCGGTCATTGCAAATATCACCCTTCACGTCCAGCGATGTCCTTCGTGCGATGCTGGACGAAAATCAGTTAAATCTGAAGCTTTCAATAAAATGAATCTCTGGTGATCCCGCCATAAATGTCCTTGTTCAGGTACTTCCTGTTATGGAGTGACAACTACCTCCCAACTGTGATTTTGCATTGTCACCCTGTCACATGCACCACTGTTGGTGGCTACAAGCAGCTCTCCCAACACACTTTGCTCCGGGGCACAGATCACCATTGTAATTTGGAGAAAGCTGGGGTGCTGGAGTGAGTGCATATAGACAGGAAGTGGCTAAAAGATGCTGGAGGAAATTAAATAAGAAAAAGTAAGCATTCATATATATACAACTTAAAGTCGCAGCTACTTCAAAGTAATTCATGCACTACTTTGGCTCGACTTTCATGCAACTGGAGGGCCGTATACTTCAATGTTAACTCTCAAAAGTTTCATGAAAGTCGTACCTGAATGTATTACAATGCAACAGTTCTTCATTATCATTGATCAAAGCCAAAGTCGTATCCAAGTCGCACCCATCTAAAGTTGCGTCAAAGTTACATCAAAGGTGCCCTACAAAGTCATGCAACTTTGGAGTTGTACAAGTGTGAATGGGGCCTAAAACTGGAGCACTCACAATCTGGTGCAGCTGTGCATTGTAGCCAATCAGCTTCTAACTTCAGCTTGTTCAATTAGGCCCCTTTTGCTATTGTGCAACCTAAAAGTCGCACGATTTTGACTGGACTTGAAGCCATGCCTGTGTAATCTTCAGATCTCTAAACCTCAAAACTTATCAAAGTCAGAGCAAAGTAGTGCAGGGACTACTTTGAAGTTGTTGCGACTTGAAATCACACAGATATGAAGGTTACTCATTGGAAATCACGGAGTACGACTCTGCAGTACCAAGTCGAAGGACAAGTCGCACAAGTGTGAAAGGGGTCTTAAGCATTGGCAATAAAACCTGGAAGCTGATTGGTTTCTATGCAGAGCGGCACCACATTTTGCGCACTCCAGTTTTAGTAAATCCCCCCCAATGTGTATATGAAAACTAGCCCCCACGAAAAACCATGGCTGACCTGTGTCTATTTATTGTGAATTAAAACACATACTGTAAGTGTGAATTGGCTCTGAGTCAAACTAAGCTCCAGGTTTGCAGAACATGACACGGTTAAAAAATAATGGAAGTCTTGTATGACATCAAGCTATCTACAGTAGTACAGAAGCAGGAAAAGCTGAAGACAAGAGGGCTTTGATGTGCCGTATGAGTTCCTGAGCATTCCTGTACTGTAGGTACAAACCAGATTGCTTTCAAAACCCCTCCTAGATATTGCACCAGTACCCAAGCCTGCTGTAATGTCACATTAACTCATAGATAATGTACCAGTGCCCAATCCCTCTGCTAGGTCACACCAACTCACAGATATTGTTACAGTGCCCAATTCCTCTGCTATGTCACAAGAACTCAAAGATAATCTACCAGTGCCCAAAGCCTTTGCTAGGTCACACCAACTCACAGATATTGTACCAGGGCCCAGTCTCTCTGCTATGTCACAAGAACTCACAGATATTGTAACAGTGCCCAATACCTCAGCTAGGTCACACCAACTCACAGATATTGTAACAGTGCTCAATTCCTCTGCTAGGTCACACCAACTCACAGATATTGTAACAGTGCCCGATCCCTCTGCTAGGTCACATTAACTCACAGATATTGTAACAGTGCCCAATCCATCTGCTAGGTCACACCAACTCACAGATATTGTAACAGTGTCCAATCCCTCTGCTATGTCACAAGAACTCACAGATAATGTACCAGTGCCCAATCCCTCTGCTAGGTAACACCAACTCACAGATATTGTAACAGTGCCCAATCCCTCTACTAGGTCACACCAACTCACAGATATTGGAACAGTGTCCAAACCCTCTGCTAAGCCACACCAACTCACAGATATTGTAACAGTGCCCAATCCCTCTGCTATGTCACAAGAACTCACAGATAATGTACCAGTGCCCAATCCCTCTGCTAGGTAACACCAACTCACAGATATTGTAACAGTGCCCAATCCCTCTACTAGTTCACACCAACTCACAGATATTGTAACAGTGTCCAAACCCTCTGCTAAGCCACACCAACTCACAGATATTGTAACAGTGCCCAATCCTTCTGCTAGGTCACACCAACTCACAGATATTGTAACAGTGCCCAATCCCTCTGCTAGGTAACACCAACTCACAGATATTGTAACAGTGCCCAATCCCTCTACTAGTTCACACCAACTCACAGATATTGGAACAGTGTCCAAACCCTCTGCTAAGCCACACCAACTCACAGATATTGTAACAGTGCCCAATCCTTCTGCTAGGTCACACCAACTCACAGATATTGTAACAGTGCCCAATCCCTCTGCTAGGTCACAACACTTCAGAGATAATGTACAAGTGCCCAAAACCTCTGGCAGGGCACGCCAACTCACAAACAATGTACCAGTGCAAAAGCCCTCTTCTATGTTTTTCCGACTCACAGATAATGTACCAGTGCCTAATACCTCTTCTAATGGGCCATACACACTATACAATTTTCTAAAGACTTTTTCCTTTAGACTTACCAAAACCATATAATATGAGGTCAAACCTAAACACTTTCAATTTGTATGCAATCTGGCAGGCCCTTGCACTACATAGAAAAGGTAAATCTGAAGGAAATCTATCCACAAAAGTTGGATAGTGTGTATCCAGCTTAAGTCTCACCAACTTACAGATAAATGCGAGAGCTCCAGTCCTCTGCTTTATCACACCAACTTACAGATGATGTACCAGTGTCCAATCCCTCTGCTATATCACACCAACTCACAGAGAACGTACCGGTGTCCAATCCCTCTGCTAGGTCACACCAACTCACAGAGAACGTACCGGTGCCCAATCCCTCTGTTAGGTCACACCAACTCGCAGATAATGTACCAGTGTCCAATCCTACTATGTCACAACAATTCACAGATGATGTACTAGTGCCCAATTCCTCTGCTAGGTCACACCAACTCACAGGAAAATGTACCAGTGCCCAATCCCTCTGCTAGGTCACACCAACTCGCAGATAACGTACCAGTGCCCAATTCTGCTATGTCTCAACAACTCACAGATGATGTACCAGTGCCCAATCCCTCTGCTATGTCACAACAACTCACAGATTATGTACCAGTGTCCAATCCCTCTGCTATGTCACAAAAACTCACAGATAATGTACCAGTGTCCAATCCCTCTGCTATGTCACAAAAACTCACAGATGATGTACCAGTGGCCATTCCCTCTGCTAGGTCACACCAACTCACAGAGAACATACCAGTGCCCAATACCTCTGCCAGTCACAGAAAATGTACCAGTGCCCAATCCCTCTGCTATGTCACAACAACTCACAGATGATGTACCAGTGCCCATTCCCTTTGTTAGGTCACACAAATTCAATGAGAGTGTTCCAGTGCCCAATACCTGTGCTAGGTAACACTAACTCAACAATAACATACCAGTGCACAATCCTGCTATTTCATAACTCACAGATGATCTACCAGTGCCCGATCCCTCTGCTAGGTCACACCAATTTACCTTTAATGTACCAGCACTCAAGCCCTCTACTATGTTACAGTAACTCACAGATAATGTAGCAGTGCCCAATACCTCTGCTATGTCACGCCAACTGACAGTAAAGCCTTGGTCCATAAAATAAATCTAATATTTTACAAGAGCCCTTGAGACAGGGTGTGTATTGTGGTTTAACATAATTGAACAAAACACATTGTTTTCATAGACAAATAATTTGTAATTCTGCACATCCAGTTTTATGATTTAGTCACAACCAGGCAGGTGACATACTTATTTTCTGGTTCAGGAATGTACCTTCCTGCATCACCTCTCCACATCCCGCTTGTTCATCAGAGCATGATTTAGCATCATGACCTCTGCCCACAAAACAGTATGGTAGCCACTCTGGCGGCACAGTGCGACAAGAGTTTTGTAAATCACAAGACAAACTAAACTGCATTACAAATCCTTTGTGACCCACGGTTTGTTTAGTGTGCCACTCTGGCTTGATCACTATGGGGAGTAGTGTGGGTGATATTGCATCCACTGCAGGAGAACCAGCAAGGGATGGAGCTCAACCCAGCTCCTGCAGTGGCTGGAAGGAAGAGAGGAAAGATCCCTGGTGCCACACATCCATGGAGTCCTATGGTGGTATGAGAGAAACAACCTCAGCCTGAGCTCCCACCAGGCCACACCCCCAACGAGTTTCGCTCAGACCCCCCGGACCTTAGTCATGATCCCCATGACTAAGCTCTGGGGGTGAGGCAGAGCGAAATGCGTTGGAGGCGTGGCCAATGCGGGAGCCCAGGCTGAGGTTGTCTCTCTCGTACCACCATAGGACTCCACGGATGTGCAGAACCAGGGATCTTTCCTCTCTTCCTTCCAATAACAAATCCTTTGCCAGGTAAAATGCTAATCATATTTATTTCAAACGAGTATTTGCTCATTTTGTTCCACTTTAACTCTCCAGCATCTACCAGAAACCTAAATGGCAGATTTGTATGGGTCGAGCCTTTAAATAAGGTACAATTCTCTAGAGGTTGTGAGTTGTCCATTTTGGAAACAAGCACGCTTTGTGGCATTACGCACTACAGCAATATATTGTTAGCAGCCCCATTCAGGTTTCTATTCACATAAGCCTTGTTGCTGCTCAGCCGCTTCTGTAATCCTCATGAATTCAGCGGTGCAGCAAAGAAAGGCTCCCCCCATGCAGCAGCGCTTATTCCCTCTTACGTTTCTTACTTCTAGCTCCTGCCATCATCTCCAAACTCCTGACTTCAAAGAGATTTCATCAGCTTCCTTCCAGCAGGGCAATTCTCTCCCTCACCAGCAGCAGCCTGGCACGCCAGAACGTAGGCTTGGATAAACCGCCTTTCCAGCAGCAAAAATTCATCTTATTTTAAATGGAACTCTCCCTCGCAGTGCTCTGGATGTTGTTTCTTTGGTGGGGAGGAAAGACGATGTCTAGAGTCGCTCATGCAGAAGGTCGCATGCACTGGGGGGGGGGGGGGAGTCCACTTTCTCACGGATTAGAGAAGGACGACTGGCCCAGCAGAACATGGGAAAATGCTATTTATAACATATTAAACAGGATGTATCAAGCTCATACATTATAAATGAACATTCTATGAGCTGTTTTTCAGGATTAATTAAAACGCTGCACTGCTTCAGGGGCCAAAAAGCAGGCCTGAAATTTTTCTATCGCATTCTAAGTGGGTCAGCGAAACGTCGGTTTTCTAGAAGCTAACAGAGGAGTGCAAGTGCTGCCAACAGCTAGCAAACAAAATTCAGCCATCTACTATGCTGGGGCCGGCTTGTGCTATCCTTCCCTGGTGACCGGAGAATAGGCCAGCGGCGTACATGTGTAGGGAATAAGAAGCTATGTGATGTCACCACTTGTGGGAGTGACTTAACCACTTCTTGACCGGAAGGATTTGCCCCCTTAATGACCAGACCATATTCTGCTACTGCGTTTAACGGACAATTGCGCGGTCGAGCGGCGCTGCACCCAAATAAAATTGATGTCCTTTTTTCCCCACAAATAGAGCTTTCTTTTGGTGGTATTTGATCACCTGTGCAATTTTTATTTTTTGCGCTATAAACAAAAAAAGAGCTACAATTCTGGAAAAAAAAAACAATATTTTTCACATTCTGCTATATAAAATTCCCCAAAAAAAAATTTAAAAAAATCAAAATTTTTTTAACATTTTAGGCCCCGGCGGACCTTCAGAGCTGCTTGCCGGATCTTGCCAGAAAGTGACTCCCGCACGCATTCGCAGGAGTGACGTCATCGCGGCTTAAGCCACTCACAGCGCCGGAGCCGCCGAACCCGTAAGAGATGCAGAGGGAGCATGACAGCTCCCACAGCGGTGTCCGGGGGTCCGTGTCGGGGCTTCGTTTTAAGGTATTTCATAATGAGCTAGTATGCGATGCATACTAGCGCATTATGCCTTTGTCTTGCAGGGTTTGTTTTTTTTTTTTTTTTGTTTGTTTTTCAGTATACAACTGCTTTAAGACTTGAATTAACTTTTTCTCTGAACCTGTTTTTTTCAATTGTTTAATTGTATTTCATATCCCGTCATTGGGATACTATATACATTTTGTGCACTTTAATGGTTTTGCACCTTATTGTCTTTTTGAGCGCTGCAGTTTTTGTATTAATGCATATATTTTGTAAACCCTAAAAAAAAAAAAAAACCTGCAAGACAAAAGCATAATGAGCTAGTATGCATCGCATACTAGCCCATTATGTGTAACTTACCTTAGAACGAAGCCCCGACACGGACCCCCGGACATCGCTGCGGGCGCTGCCGTGATCCCTCGTCGTCTCTTCCGGGTTCGGTGGCTCCGGCGCGGTGATTGGCCGTAAGAGACGGCTCCGGCACGATGATTGGCCGGAGCCGCGATGACGTCACTCCCGCGCATGCGCGCGGGAGTGATTTTCCGGCAAGCTCCCGGCAAACATAATTGAAGGTCCCCCCGGACCTTCAGAGCGCGAGCGGCTGCATGCACTGCAAATATCTCCTAAACCGTGCCGGTTTAGGAGATATTATTTGTACCTACAGGTAAGCCTTATTATAGGCTTACCTGTAGGTAAAAGTCTCAAAAAGCTGGATACTACCGCTTTAAGTAAAGAGTCGGTGTAACACTTCCGTGTATTTATTACCTCTCATAGAGATCACAGTACTCCCCTTGACAATACCTTCATCTGTTCCTCTCTCCAGAAGGACAATGCCTCTTTGTACAGCCATCATCCAGGGTTGGCATCTACTTCATGTACTGAGCCGGCTCAGAGATGACAGGTACTGTATGCAAATCTTAATGCTTGTGCACACTGTCTGCATTCGGGGCTATGTGTCCAATGGGCCTGCCTAGGGATGCACGGAACACTTGTATATCCCTCTGCAGGTAAACATGTCCCTCGCATAGGATACGCATTGATACGCCTCGTGTGAACAAGGCCCAACTCTCCAGCATTTACCAAAACTGAGATATCAGCTTTAGGTGAACTGACCATCCAGACCCATGTTCGCTCACATTGCACACATTTAAGAAAATAATTTTAGGTCTGAAGATTACATATATTTTCTGCAAGCTGATACCCTAGAGAAAAAAAAATAATGATCGTTGTAATTTTTTATGTAACACAAAATGAGTGCTAAATTTTCCCAAGCTCAAAATTTCTGTAAAAAAAACACTAACAATAATTTTAGGGCAAATAAACACAAAATATTACCCCATTTGTTTGTAAAATATAAAAGATGGAATGACACCGAATAAATAGAGTACCCAACATGTCAAGATTTAAAACTGCGAGTGCCCGTAAAACAGCGACAAACTTTGGTACCCTAAATTTTCCATAACCGATGCTTTAAAAGTTTCTACGGGTCACCAGTTTAGAGATACCCGTGAATAATGGGACTAGGATTACTGCTCTCACTCCAGCATGCACAATAGTAAGTACCATGTGTAACGCAATAAATGTTTTCATGCGTAGGCACCCCTGATGCTTGTGTTTACATTAGTATGCATGTAATTGTGGGGATGTAGGGGGCCGTAGGATTTAAAGTGGTTCTAATACCAAAAGGTTTTTCACCTTAAAAGGAGAAGTACAGCTCGGGAAAGATCCCGACCATATGGTCGGGATCTGCCCACATGCCTGGACCGGCAGCTGGCTGAGCCTCTCAGCAAGCCTCTGAGAGCCTGAGTCGGCAGCTCCTGCACCTTCCACAGCCCAGTGCCAAGGCCATCTTTCTGATGGGCACGCTGGGCAGTTACCCAGGGGCCCCACTTGCCTGGGGGGGGGCCCACTTGCCCAGCAACCCAGCCCCAGCCAAGCATTAGTCCGGATTCCTATGTGCATCCCTCCGCCGAACTTAGCAGGTGGCTAGCGCCTGTCGGTCCTGCGCTGCCAGGCCACTTGGGTCATGGAGGGGAGCCCACAACTGCAGGAATACCTGTCCGCCTGCACGGGAACAGGCACACACAGGATAGTCGAGTCGGTCTACTGTCCGTGTGTGTGTTCACCGGACCTTGACTTGGAAGCGGCCATTAGCCTGGCACTGCTGTAATAATAAATATTGCCTTATCGATAATTTGCATTTATATTCTCGTGAGTGATTATGTAGACGGGGGCCCCAGTGCACTGCATTGCCGGGGGCCCTTTAATGCTCTTAAGATGGCACTGCCCAGCGCTCCAGTATGTGTGTGAGGGGGGGCAGAGGAGAGAGCCGGTGACGGACAGTCGCCAGCTCTCTGCTCACGGTGCTCTAAAAACCGAGCAATCAAAGGTGTTTGATCGCTCGGTTCTCAGTCATAGAGCCGTGGTGGACAGATGCAGCATCAAATCGGTGCTGCATCCACCTAGGGGAGTATGGAAAAAAAAAACTCATACTTTTTTAATGCATTATTTGCATTAAGGTAAAAAAAGAACCTTTTAATTAGTTGTTCCCCCCACCCCTTCCCTAATTACTTACCTGAGTCCTGTATTGATCGGGACGATCAGACGGGCACAGCTCTGGTTCTCACTCTTCTCACAGGCTCAGAGACAACAGCGGAAGCCACAGAGCGGGGCTGAGCCGCACTGTGTTTGTCTATAGACGTATATAGTCAGGCTTGGGAGCGAGCCCTCATGGAGCACCACTATAGGGGACGGCTTCTTATGGGGGTGCACAGAGAGGAGAAGGAGCTGAAAGCGCTCACGGGGGACCCCAGAAGAGGAGGTATGGGCAATTTCACAGATCAGGTAAGTATAACATGTTTGTTATTACAAAAGAAATATAACCTTTATAACTGCTTTAGGTGCTTGGGTTGAACTTTCTTTTTTCTTCAATAAGCTTTATTGTTTATCACATAAGGGACAAAAAGTCTCCTATGTGATATTATTTCTGTTTGATAAAAGACACCTGATGTCTCAACTGCCCTCCACTAAAGCTAATCACAATAACAAGCTACGTGCTGTGCGAAGCTACAATTTTCTGCCACATCCCTAAATATAGATACTGAACATTTGGACAACAAACCCCAATGGGAGTTTAACGGCAGAACATTAAGTAATACATAAATATCACAAAACAAAATATATATATATATATATATATATATATATATATATATATATATACTGTCAGTGTACATGTGGAGATGAAGACTACTCTGAAGTTCTTAGACTTGGAGCACCAGGCTGGCCCTTGTAGTGTATGACCAAGCTATAGAAGGTGTTCATAGGGGAGATCCCAACGCATTTCGGAAATTAATAAAGATTCTTTCTTCAGGGGGTAAAAGAAGAGCAAGATGTAAGAAGTCTAAAAATATAGTAGCATAGATGTGAGTATATATATATACGTTTTCAAATAGAATACAAGTAGCATATTTTACAAGTGCAAAGAATGGATATTCAATCTCAATGCCACCACTCCTCCTGGCCTCAACGAGGCCTTTCATTTCAAGCCAATTTTGCAAGGCTTTGCATCTGGGGGCTACGAAAAGGGACTTATGAGCCTTTTACCACCAGATATAATCACATTGACCATTTGGGGATCTGCAATTCAAACTGTGGTAATTAGTTATGATGGCCATTTACCCACGCACATTAGGCCATAAAACATGCTGCATTTGGGATACGTTCAACTATTTTTTCTGCATAAAAAATAACATCTGTATTGCTTTAGAGCAGGGGTGTCCAAACTATGGCCCTCCAGCTGTTCAGGAACTACAATTCCCATGAGGCATTGTAAATCTCAGACATTCACAGACATAACTAGGCATGATGGGAATTGTAGTTCCTGAACAGCTGGAGGGCCATAGTTTGGACACCCCTGCTTTAGAGGATTTGATTGTTAGTCCATTGTCTCTATTCAGAATTGTGTTTCCCAGTCACTCCACCCTTTGCCTTTAACTAAGGTATACTGCAACTCGATTTTTTGTTGTCTTTATATGCAATAACTCCTTCTAAGGATGGGCCTTCCCGCACTGTGCACTCTAGCCATTAGACGTCGCTGTCGAAGACTGGTCACTACCCTGCACACACAGGCTCCCCAGCATCTCCTAGCCATCGGAGCCCTCTCGCTTGGCCACATTCTGGTCCCAGCGCACTGATGATCTCCCCTGTGAACACCTTCTATGTCTTGGTCATACACTACAAAGACCAGCCTGGTGCTCCAGGTCTAAGAGCTTCATCTCCAAGAGTCTGTATCTCCACGTGTACACTGACAAAATATCTGTTTTTATTGTGTTGATATTGTGACCTTTTTGGATCACTTTTTTATTGGAAATCAATAAAGTTTTGTATTATTTATCTCATTGCACTTATGTATTACTTCATGTTCTGCCATTAATGTCCCAATGGGGTTTGCTGTCCAAATATTCTGTCTCCATTGAAGATAACAGAGCACAGGTTATGCTCCATTAGTTTCTTCCCCAGCCACAGCTGCCAAGGAAAGTTACAGCCGGACCTGTACATGATGTTTTACGTCAGGCATGTCCAACCTGCGGCCCAGGGGCCGCATGCTGCCCAGAGCCCCAGGCAATGTGGCCCACTGCCCCCTGAGAATTTATTTTTTTTTGATGGGGAAGAAGGAAGTCGGGTCAGGTAAACGGCCACAGCGGCTTCCAACTAACTGTAGGCAGAGACTGCCTCGGAAGGGATCATCCTCTAGTTGTGTTAAATTAGTGCTTGGGGGGGGGTGGGGGCAGCAGCGCGGGAAGGGCACGGCGGCGTTTTATTACTTATATACCTTAACTATAGTTTATATTTTATATGCGGCCCGAGAAAATTTCTCTACACTCAATGTGGCCCAGAGTAGCCAAAAGGTTGGACACCCATGTTTTACGTGATGCTTCTTGGTCCTTACTAAGAAGGGATGGACATTAGCTGGGCTCCCTCCCCTCTATCCAGCAGCACCTGCCATGCTGAGTAGAGAGACGGGAGTCCAGCAAATGTCCATCACTTCTTAGTAAGGACCCAGAAGCATCACGTAAAACAACATGTCTGGGTGTAATTTTCCCAGAAGCCCCCGCTTATGGGTCCACCGATGCGAACACGGGGCCTAGGAAAAATGGCTGGAGAAGGGGCAATGTTCCCAGGGCTACTGTCGACGTATGGCATACATCGGTAGCAGTGAAAGATTCAAAGTTTCTTTTTAAGAGATAGGTAGAGCCATGGATATAGGCCATGTTACATTGCATGGAAACCTTGAAGGGGATAAACATGGCCTGTCCATTTCAAAGACTCCAATCTGAAGACATATTAATAGGCGTTTTCTCCTGGTACCTCGGCCTTAATAGCTTAGCAAAACATTGCACGGCAGGAATACGCTTTCCCCTCCAGGTTCCTGTTTGAAGAGTCAATCATAGCTAGGAAAGCCACCTCTCATAGGCTGCCTGTGCTTGTCGTCCGTGAAAGC
This sequence comes from Pelophylax lessonae, assembly GCF_965119305.1. Lineage (NCBI taxonomy): Eukaryota > Metazoa > Chordata > Amphibia > Anura > Ranidae > Pelophylax > Pelophylax lessonae. Next base: position 26,516,484 of record NC_138775.1, on the reverse strand, counting down.
GATAGCGAGGCTCAGCAGAGGGACAGCCACTTGTGTGATTATGATGGAAGTAATCAGGATGGCATTATGTTTTGGCCCATTTGCCCTCGGCCCATGCTGGGTAATCTATGAGGCCAGTTCTCTTAAAATTCACCAAGGCGGAAGCCACAAAGGTCCTCGTTCTTCATTATTCCAGCATGGTGGGGATTTCATATAAAACCCCCCTGAGTTTCCGAAGGCAGGAGAGAAAATCACTTTCATTCAATTGCTTACCATTTAAAGGAAACTCATACTTCGAAATGGAGGCTACCAATGCTGACCCCTCCTTTTGAGACTCCCAGTCCCTAGTTTGCTCTGTCTTCAATACATTTTTTAGTCACTGATCTGAAACAAGCATGTAGCAAGTGACACCAACGAGAATCCAGATTATACAGAATCATTCCCCCATATTGGAATAAAATATTTTACTGTAACTAAATCTTAAAGTAGAACTAAAGGCCATGGCGACAACAAATTTCGCCCTGGTGCCTGGGCCGCCCAAATGCTCCACAAGCCCTGAGCACACCACTCCACCTCACCCCCTTACTATGTGGCTTGGGCTTCGCTTGCTCATCTGCGGGGGGTCCAGGACTGGCATAGAGGGTGCCGCCAGGTAGAGGGGAGGGAGGAGAGTTCTCCTCCCCTTCTTATTGTTGACCCGGACCCATTTAACATCACTTCCGGGTAGGGCTGCACGATATTGGGAAAAAATCACATTGCAATATTTTTTCCCCAACTATATATATTGCGATATTTATACCGGTCTCTTCCTGGTGTACATGGTACAGTCGCCTCCCCTCCGTATTTGGTACCTTCTTGGCGGCCTCGGCCCACGTGCGCTCCCTCCGCCTCTTCTGTTTGTCCCTCATGATCGGCTGTGAAGTCGGTTCTCCCGGAGGGAGGGGGAATCTCTCTGGCTGGGGGCAGACGGAAACGCGGGAAGTGGGGATAACGCTAGGAGTTGTAGTCCTCTCCTCCAAGCAGCTCCTTCGCACCGGAAGCACACTCCCAGTCCCCACAATACACTTCCGCCCCACAGCACAGCGAACCAATCACGTCGTGAGTAGCGTCACAGCGAACCAATCAGGTGTGCAGGAACGCGGGATTGGTTCGCTGTGCCCGCTGCTCACGGCGCGCTGCTCACCGCTCAGTCAGGAGAACTAGCTGCAGGGCTGCCTTACATCGTATGTTCGTCAATGTGACTATCGCCCACGCTCGCAGCACGATAGTCGATATCACATCGACTATCGTTCAGCCCTAATTCCGGGTCCCAGTTTACAGTTTCCCCGGCCATCGAGGCCTGGAAAGAATGTAATGCAGTGCGATGTGCAATGCATTACATTCACTGGAGCACAGGTGAGACATGCAGGGTCTTTTAGACCAGTGGTCCCCAAACCTTTTGGCACCAGGGACCAGTTTCATGGCAGCCAATTTTCCCAGGGACCGGGGGTGGGATTGTGATTATGGTGGACGGGTCTGGGGATGGGATATTTAAGGAGTCTGTCCCCCTTCCTACCACAACCCCCTTTTACAGCACAGCCCCCCTTTACATCACAGTTCCCCCTTTAAAGCAGTCCCACAGTGTCCTTTGTACCCCTTCACATCACAGCCCCCCTTTACATCGCAGTCCCCTTTACATTAATGTAATGGGCACTGCTATGTAAAGGGGGCACTGTAAATGTAAAGGGGGCAGTGATGAAAAGGGGTCACTGTAATATAAAGGGAGGCTGTGATGTAATGGGGACTGCACTGTAGAGGGGACACTGTGATATAAAGAGGACTTCACTGTAACAGAGGGGGGCTGTTATGTAAAGGGGACTGTTCTGTAAAGGGGCACTGTGCTATAAAGGGGACTGTACTGTAAAGGGGCCCTCTAATGATTACAGTGCCCCTTTACAGTGCAGTCCCCTTTATACTACAGTGCCTCTAGCAATCACAGCCTCCTTCATCAGGTTGTCGCTGCATGCAGTCTGCCCCCCCTTTCCTTTCCAACAACACAGCACACTTCCCGATTCCAAGCTCTGCATCTCCTGCACAGGGCTCCTACCTGTTATCAGTCCGTGTGTCCTCTCTCGGCTTCCCTGCGCGCAAGGCCGATTATATCATCCTATCAGCAGGGCAGGTGGTGGGAGGAGCTTTCCATCATTATCTGCAGCTCCTCCCGCCCCTGCCCTGTGGTCGAAGCTCACCTCTGGCTGTGCGGCTTGGTTATCAACAGGCCATGGACCGGCACTGGTCCGCAGGCCAGGGGTTGAGGCCCCTTATTTTAGACCATGGATGTCTCCCCCCACATATACGCATATACAAACAGAAACGCATGCGACGGGGCACCTATGCCTAAAAACGTTGATTGCTATACACATTACATATCGCCACCCACGCCGGAATGAAAGCAATAATTCTAGCACCAGACCTCCTTCGTAATGCTAAACTGATGACCTATAGGGGACTTTTAAAGCGTCACCTATGGAAAATACATTACATTTCTGGGCAATCTTCAGTCATGGTAGCTGACGATCAACGGCTGGGGGTTTCTGCCTAGGCTCTTCAAGATGGCACCTCATATATTGTGACAAGGAGTGCATTCCTTGGGAACCATATGATATGCACTTATTATACCTAGTGTTTGCTATATGACCAGTTAAACAATATACCATGTGAATGAGCCTGAATACCCTATGCCCGCCGTATAAAATATACGTTTATTCTGATTCCATACCTACAGAAATATTCACATCTCTGAGATTTTTGATACAGTACAGGAGACTATGCTCTACCTTCATTCTTTTTCCCCTGAAAAAGAAATGATTTCAAATTTCGAACCATGTTGGGATATATGTTTACTATGAACCAGATTGCTTTCTTGCAGCACAAGACCATTCTCAAGTTCTAGAATCAAGAGCATATTCAACAATTATCACGCCGCATACTGGATTTTGTAAGTATATTTCTTACAAGTTTTTACAGTCTATCTGGTGAATGTTTCACCTTTTTTAAATGTGGTTTATTTTCTATTACATTTTTAATTTAATTTTTAATCAAATTTTCTAATGAAATCATTGATTTTATATTGCTACTACTTATTTACTTTACTACATCTGGTTGGTACCCTGCCTAAAAAATCCCTATAGGGGCCACCATGTTTTCTTTCTTGAAGTATTACTATTGGGTGGACTTTCCCTTTTGTTTTCCCAACACCATTGGGAAAAAAAAAGATGACAAACCCTTATCTGTGACACTAATTTATAACATTTAAATGTATTTATAATGAAAAGAATTTCAACACCGTGGACAGCTCAGCAGCCATTGACAATATGTAAGCCTAGTGTTCCCGTACCCACAGCCAAAACGCGTTACTTTTTTGTTTAAAGTGTTACTAAACCCAGGAGCCCGCAGTCACTATATCTGGTCTCCCCTGGAGCCTGCATTCACTATATCTGCTCTCCCCAGGAGCCTGCAGTCACTATATCTGCTCTCCCCAGGAGCCTGCATTCACTATATCTGCTCTCCCCAGGAGCCTGCATTCACTATATCTGCTCTCCCCAGGATTCTGCATTCACTATACCTGCACTCCCCAGGATTCTGCATTCACTATACCTGCTCTCCCCAGGAGCCTGCATTCACTATACCTGATCTCCCCAGGAGCCTGCATTCACTATATCTGATCTCCCCAGGAGTCTGCATTCACTATATCTGCTCTCCCCAGGAGCCTGCAGTCACTATATCTGCTCTCCCCAGGATTCTGCATTCATTATACATGCACTCCCCAGGATTCTGCATTCACTATATCTGCTCTCCCCAGGATTCTGCATTCACTATACCTGCTCTCCCCAGGAGCCTGCATTCACTATATCTGATCTCCCCAGGAGCCTGCATTCACTATACCTGATCTCCCCAGGAGCCTGCATTCACTATATCTGCTCTCCCCAGGATTCTGCATTCACTATACCTGCTCTCCACAGGAGCCTGCATTCACTATATCTGCTCTCCCCAGGAGCCTGCATTCACTATACCTGATCTCCCCAGGAGCCTGCATTCACTGTATCTACTCTCCCCAGGAGCCTGCATTCACTATATCTGCTCTCCCCAGGAGCCTGCAGTCACTACATCTGCTCTCCCCAGGAGCCTGCAGTCACTATATCTGCTCTCCCCAGGAGCCTGCATTCACTATATCTGCTCTCCCCAGGATTCTGCATTCACTATACCTGCACTCCCCAGGATTCTGCATTCACTATACCTGCTCTCCCCAGGATTCTGCATTCACTATATCTGCTCTCCCCAGGATTCTGCATGCACTATACCTGCTCTCCCCAGAAGCCTGCATTCACTATACCTGATCTCCCCAGGAGCCTGCATTCACTATATCTGATCTCCCCAGGAGTCTGCATTCACTATATCTGCTCTCCCCAGGAGCCTGCATTCATTATATCTGCTCTCCCCAGGAGCCTGCAGTCACTACATCTGCTCTCCCCAGGAGCCTGCAGTCACTATATCTGCTCTCTACAGGAGCCTGCATTCACTATATCTGCTCTCCCCAGGATTCTGCATTCACTATACCTGCACTCCCCAGGATTCTGCATTCACTATATCTGCTCTCCCCAGGATTCTGCATTCACTATATCTGCTCTCCCCAGGATTCTGCATTCACTATACCTGCTCTCCCCAGAAGCCTGCATTCACTATACCTGATCTCCCCAGGAGCCTGCATTCACTATATCTGATCTCCCCAGGAGCCTGCATTCACTATATCTGCTCTCCCCAGGAGCCTGCATTCATTATATCTGCTCTACCCAGGAGCCTGCGGTCACTACATCTGCTCTCCCCAGGAGCCTGCAGTCACTATATCTGCTCTCCCCAGGAGCCTGCATTCACTATATCTGCTCTCCCCAGGATTCTGCATTCACTATACCTGCACTCCCCAGGATTCTGCATTCCACTATATCTGCTCTCCCCAGGATTCTGCATTCACTATACCTGATCTCCCCAGGAGCCTGCATTCACTATATCTGATCTCCCCAGGAGTCTGCATTCACTATATCTGCTCTCCCCAGGGCGTTCTTGTCAAACCAATCGGTTAACATTCTACCAAGGAGATGGGCTGTGAGCTAGATAGGGGGAGACCTGTGGATGTGGTGTACCTGGATTTTGCTAAGGCATTTGATACAGTTCCCCACAAGCGCTTAATTTATAAAATAAGGTCTGCAGGCATTGACCACAAGGTTTGCTCTTGGCTACGGAACTGGTTAAAGGGGCATGTCCAAAGGGTGGTAATAAATAACGCATACTCGGACTGGTCTGGGGTGGTAGGTGGGGTCCCCCAAGGCTAGGTCCTGGGACCAATCTAGTTCAATTTATTTATTAATAGCATTGAGGACAGGATCAGTAGCTCGATATCAGTTTTTGCAGATGACACAAAATTAAGCAGGGCAATAACTTCACATCGTAAGGCAGAAATCTTACAGAATGACCTGAACAAAATCGCAGAGTGGGCAACTACATGGCAAATGAGGTTTATTGTCGAGAAGTGTAAGGTATTGCACTTGGGGACTAAAAACAAACGCCCAATACACTTTAGGGGGAAACTCTGGGGAATTAAAAAATGGAGAAATATCTGGGGTTCTTAGTAGAAGATAGACTTAGCAACAGCATGCAATGTCAAGCTGCAGCTGCCAAAGCCGGCAGAATATTAGCATGCATAAGGAAGGGGATATATTACAGAGATAAAACTATAATCCTACCACTTTATAAAACTCTGGTCTGACCGAATCTGGAGTATTCTGTCCAGTTCTGGTCACCAGTCCTCAGGAGGGATGTGTTGGAGCTGGAGAGAGTCCAAAGAAGGGCAACTAAACTGATTAAATGCTTGATTTATTCTCCCTGGAGAGGAGACGCCTGAGAGGGGACATGATAGCAATTTATAAATATCTCAATGAGGACCTCAGCATAGAAAAAAAAACTATTCAGTCGCAAGGAATGCATGAGGACACGAGGCCATACAAAGCATTTTAACCTTAGGCTACGCAGTGGGTTCTTCACAGTAAGGGCTAAAAGACTGTGTAATTCTCTACCACAAATGGTAGTATCTGCGGGGAGTATGGCTACTTTGAAAAGAATCTTGGACGTACATGTCAAGGATTAAAACATTCAGGGGTATGTAAAATGATTACGGCCACACACACCTACACAGGTTGAACTGAATGGACTATTGCCTTTATTCAACCTCAACTACTATGGAACTATGTAAGTATATAAAAAGCCAGGGGTTGGATCAGCCTACCAGGCTCCATCTAGTACTAAAGTATTAATATTGGGTAGACTGACCATTATATGTCATGCGCATCATCACAACGCTGTTGGGAAAAAACAAGCAAGAACACAAACCATCCTTGTGACACTAATTTGTAACATCTAAATGTATTTATAAAGAAAAGAACTTCAGCACCCTGGACAGCTCAACAGTTACTGGACAATATGTAAGGCCGGTGTTCCCAGACGTACAGCCAAAACGCGTTGCTCTTTTGCTTAACAGAGAATATTTTGGGAGAGAAAAACTAGTCCGTAAAAAAAAGAAAAGTCACCTAGCTATTCACCAGTACTGCACTGCAGGAGACGAGTATTAACCACTTGCCGACTGCCTAACGTAATCTACGTCGGCAGCCAGCTCCTCACAGGCAAAGCGACGTAGGTCTACGTCGCTAGCCTGTGAGGCTCCGGGGAGCGAGCGCGCTCCCGCTCGCTCACGGACCCCCCCGATGTCCGCCGGGCACTCGCAATCATCCGTTAGAGCGGGAGAAAGGCAGGCGGCTAATGTAAACACAGCCGCCTGTCATTCTCCCCTGTGTAAGAATTGAGATCATACAGTTCTACTATGTGTAGGACCGTTGATCTCTGTTCTTACACAAGTAGCCACATCCAATCACAGTCAGAAACACGCCCCTAGGGACACACTTAACCCCTCCCTCTCCAATAAAGTTAACCCCTTCCCTCCCAGTGTCATTTTTACAGTAACAGTGCATATGTATAGCACTGATTACTGCAGTAATGTCACTGGTAACCCCAAAAGTGTAAAAAATGTCAGTCAAGGGTCCGATCTGTCTGCCGCAATGTCGCAGTCCCGCAAAAAAAAAAAAATTGCAGATCCTAGCCATTACTCGTTAAAAAAAAAACAACAAAAATGACAAAAATCTTTCCCTTTGTTAGTAAACGCAATAACTTTTGCGCAAACCAATCAAAATACGCTTTTTGCTATTTTTTTTTACCAAACATATGTAGCAGAAAACAAATTGGCCTAAAATGTTAAAAAATTTTGATTTTGTCATTTTTTGGGGGAATTTCATATAAAAAAAATGTGAAAAATATTGTAATTTTTTCAAAATTGACGCTCTTTTTTTGTTTATAGCGCATGATTAAAAAATCGCACAGGTGATCAAATACCACCAAAAGAAAGCTCTGTTTGTGGGAAAAAAAAGGATGTGAAATTCTTTTAGGTACAGCTTTGCACGACCGCGCAATTGTCCGTTAAAGCAACGCAGTGCCGAATCGCAAAATAGGCCCTGGTCAGGAAGGGGGTAAAATCTTCCGGGGCTAAAGCTGGATACACACTATACAATTTTCTTTAGATTTTTTCCTTCAGACTTACCAAAACCATATAATATGAGGTCAGACCTAAGCACTTTCAATTTGTATGCAGTCAGGCAGGCCCTTGTACTACATAGTTGAAGGTAAAGCCCCGTACACACGCACAGATCGTCGTCATACAAACGTCGGCGGACGAAAGATCTGCCGATTGTACGCGTGTTAGTATGGTGCCTCCGACAGCTGTCTGCACACAATCCGCGGACAAGAGTCTTTCTTGCAAACATGAAAATTTTTGTCTGCGGACACCAGAACGGACGATTGTTCGCCTGTCAGTACAGAAATCAGCCGACAGACCGCAGATTTGCAAGACTGGGCATGCTCAGAAAATAAAAAACACAGGGAAAGTTAACCATTACATGACATCACTTCTGCAGTCAGCTGAAGTCTGCGGACAAAATTCTTGTGCTGTCCTTGTGCTGTCTTTGCACTTTTCAACAGACACCGACATCCCGGGGAGAAAAGACGAACATTTGTATGACGACGATCTGTGCGTGTGTACGGGGCTTTAATCTGAAGGAAGTCTACCAACAAAAGTTGTATAGTGTGTATCCAGCTTTAACCACTTAAGCCCCGGAAGATTTTACCCCCATTCCGACCAGGGGGTATTTTGCGATTCGGCACTGCGTGACTTTAACGGACAATTGCGCGGTCGTGCGACGCTGTACCTAAACGAATTTGGCGTCCTTTTTTTCCCACAAACAGAGCTTTCTTTTGGTGGTATTTGATCACCTGTGCGATTTTTTGATCACGCGCTATAAACAAAAAAAGAGCGTCAATTTTGCAAAAATAGCAATATTTTTCAAATTTTTTTATATGAAATTCCCCCCCAAAAAAATGTAAAAATCTAAATTTTTTAACATTTTCGGCCAATTTGTTTTATGCTACCTATGTTTGGTAAAAAAAATCGCAAAAAGCGTATTTTGATTGGTTTGCGCAAAAGTTATCGCGTTTACTAACAAAGGGAAAGATTTTTGTCATTTTTGTTGTTTTTTTTTTAACGCGTAATGGCGGCGATCTGCGACATTGCGGCGGACAGATCGGACCCTTGATTGACATTTTTGACACTTTTGGGGTTACCAGTGACATTTCTACAGTAATCAGTGCTATATATATGCACTGTTACTGTAAAAATACACTGGTAGTGAAGGGGTTAACTTTATTTGGGAGGGAGGGGCTGTGTGTGTCCCTAGGGGCGTGCTTTCTACTGTGATTGGCTGTGGCTTGAGCTGTAAGGACACTGATCAACGGATCTACATAGTAGATCCATGTGATCAGTGTCTTTACAGCGAGGAGAATGACAGGTCACTTGTTTACACAAGCTGCCTGACATTCTCCCTCTCCCCCGCCGATCGCCGAGTGGCCGGCGGACATCGGGTCCGCTGGTCACACGCGCGGGGGGGTCCGTGACCACGCGGGAGCGCGCCTCCGGCGGCGCGCGCTCGCTCCCTGGACCCTCACAAGCAAGCAACGTAGCCCTACGTTAGTTTGCCTGTGAGGGGCTGACCGCCGACGTAGATAGTCGTGCGGCGGTCGGCAAGTGGTTAAGTGGTTAAGTGGGGTACACACTAGTAGAAAATCTGCCGAAAATCCCCGTCCGAGGTAAAATCATACGATTTTCGGCTATGGTGTACACAACTTTCAGCAGCCGATGCCGACATTTTCAACGAAAAAAACCGGAGGGACAAACACCAACATTTTTATCGTCCGTCCCCAGATGACCAGTTTTCGTTTAATGTGTATGCAGTACGTCCGTGAAAAATCAGATACGAAAGACCGCGCATGATCTGAAGTTGCTGACGACCTGGAAGTCTAGGAACAAATGTCCCAAAAAAAAAAAAAAAATCGGACGAGAAATTTTGTGAATATTATGCACTGTCAAATAAAAACGGTAATGAACGCTGAGCAAGAGAGAAAAGAATCGTTGGATATTTCGTCCGATTTCCGTCAAGTGTGTACGGGCCTTTAGATGATGGAAAAGCATAGACCTTCAAGCATCACCAGCTATTTCAGGAGAAGAATGTTGTGATGGTGATGGGGGGGTGATGTAAGGACGGGGCTGTATATGACTGGAGCAGTGTTCTTGTACAAGGATGGGAATGCTGGGAAGTAAAAGGAAAAACCAAGTCTCTCAGCAGCGTTGAGTAACACGTGGAGGCTTCGAACACACAGCTACTGGAAAGTTGTAGCTTCAAGCACACTTAAAGCCCATTCATCAAACGCCTTTACCTTCTAAGAAGCACCACTTGTGTGTATCGTCATACATTTGCCGAACAAAAATATGTATATAACATTAAATAAAAGGAAATGATTCAGAACGTCAACATTCTTTCCTAATACGACAAAATCCTGAGCTTTTCATCATAAGGGTCCGAGAACTCATTATAAAGCCAGCGCGGTGACAATTTCTCGGCAAGGTCAGAAGAGAGGATATTTTAATAGCGGTTTGTCTCAAGCCTTTCTGCTATCTCCACTCATTACAGCAGAAATTTCATTACAATCCCTCTGTGATCCATCATTATGAGTGAGCCACACGGCAGAACGACTAGATCATTACATTATTTAAAAATGGATGTCTGGTCTGCTGAGGTTTTACCCAAAAAAAAAAAAATTGGAAGGTTAAACTTAACGCAGGATGAGAAATAGAAGATTGGTACTTTTCAGAAGATTTGACAAAGATCTGATGAATATTCAACAAGCCGCAACAATGTAGGAGATGACTGATGAAATTGGGAGATGGTGGCCAAAATGATTTTCTTGTGTTTGTTTTTCAATAGAAGCAATCAGTTGGAGTAGAGCAACCGCTGCAAACGGTAATAAATACCTACATGTCAAGGGGGTACTTCACATATAATGGTCCACATGAGGGTGCTTGTTAGCCAGTGGCTATTATAAGTAAATGGCTTTCTAAAATTAAGAAACGCTGCCCAGCTGGCAGTTTACTAAGTGGTTGTAAACCCCTTACATTTACCCAGTGAAGTGACTGGCCTCAGGTGTGATACACAGAGATTAAACAAATCCTCCTACATAAGTTGTACCAGTTTATCTGCATCTTTTCTTCTCTACGGCCATTCAAAGCCCAGAAATTATAGTTTGTCTGAGCTGTCAGAAAAAAGGGGGTGGAGACAGTGATAGCCCATCCATTGGGGGCGCAGGGGCGCCGCCCCCCCATCCATGCATCCGACCCCCTAATCTACATGCAGGGCATCAGACGCATGGATTCCAATGGGGTTTACCATGGGTTCCAACATCAACCAAAAATTCAGAAAAAACAAATGATACAAATTTTATAAATTGAGTTGCACTTCAGTGAGTAAAATAAGTATTTGATCCCCAAGCAAAACATGACTTAGTATTTATTTGGTGGAGAAACCCTTGTTGGCAAGCACAGAGGTAAGACGTTTCTTATAGTTAGTGATCAAGTTTGCACACATCTCAGGAGGGATTTTGGTCCACTATTTTTTAAAGATCTTTTCTAAATCCTTAAGGTTTCTTGGTTGTCTTATGGCAACTCGAAGTTTCAGTTCCCTCCATAAATTTTCTCTAGGATTAAGGTCTGGAGATTAGTTAACCACTTAAACCCGGAAGATTTTACCCCCTTCCTGACCAGGGGGTATTTTGCGATTCGGCACTGCGCGACTTTAACGGACAATTGCGCGGTCGTGCGATGCTGTACCTAAACGAATTTGGCGTTCTTTTTTTCCCACAAACAGAGCTTTCTTTTGGTGGTATTTGATCACCTGTGCGATTTTTTGATCATGCGCTATAAACAAGAAAAGAGCGTCAATTTTGCAAAAATAACAATATTTTTCACATTTTTTATATGAAATTCCCCAAAAAATGTAAAAATCAAAATTTTTTAACATTTTAGGCCAATTTTTTTACCATATGTTTGGTAAAAAAAAATCGCAAAAAGTGTATTCTGATTGGTTTGCGCAAAAGTTATTTTGTTTACTAACAAAGGGAAAGATTTTTGTTTTTAACGCGTAATGGCGGTGATCTGCAATTTTTTTTGCGGTACTGCGACATTGGGGCGGACAGAAAGGATCCTTGACTGACATTTTTGACACTTTTGGGGTTACCAGTGACATTACTACAGTAATCAGTGCTATACATATGCACTGTTACTGTAAAAATGAAACTGGCAGTAAAGGAGTTAACTGTATTGGAGAGGGAGGGGTTAAGTGTGTCCTAGGGGCGTGTTTCTAACTGTGATTGGCTGTGGCTTGATGTGTAAGAACAGTGATCAAGGGTCCTACATAGTAGAACCGTTTGATCACCATTCTTACACAGGGGAGAATGACAGGCGGCTTTGTTTACACTAGCCGTCTGCCTTTCTCCCGCTGTCACGGACGATCGCGAGTGCCCAGCGGACATCGGGTCCGCCAGGCACACGCGCGAGGGGGGGGGGGTCCGTGACCGAGCAAGAGCGCGCATCCGGCGGCGCGCGCTTGCTCCCAAAACCCTTACAGGCTAGCGACGTAGCCCTACGTTGCTTTGCCTGTGAGGGGCTGACTGCCTACATAAATAGTCGTGTGGCAGTCGGCAAGTGGTTAAGCCACTCCAAGCCCTTAATGTGCTTCTTCTTGAGCCACTCCTTTGTTGCCTCGGCTGTATCTTTTGGGTCATTGTCATGCTGGAAGACCCATCCATGACCCATCTTCAGTTTTCTGGCTGAGGGAAGAATGTTCTCATTCAAGATTTTACAATAAATGGACCCATCTATTGGCTTCTCAATCTGGCAAAGTCGGTCTGTACCTTTAGCAGAGAAACTGCCCCAACGCATCATGTTTCCACCTTCGTGCCTGACTGTAGGGATGGTGTTCTTAGGGTCATAGTCAGCATTTTTCTTCCTCCAAACACAGTGAGTCCCCGTTCTCTAGAAGGCACATGTACAGTCATGCCAATGAACTTCTAAATGATTCAGAGAAGGATTGGGAGAAAGTGCTGTGGTCAGATGAGACTAAAATTGAGCTCTTTGGCATTAACTCCAATGTTTGAGGGAAGAAAAATGTTTTCTATGACCCTAAGAAGCACTAAGGTGGAAACATGATGTTTTCGGGCTGTTTCTCTGCTAAAGGTACAGGCTGACTTTGCTGCATTGAGGGGCCAATGGATGGGACCATGTGTTGTAAAATCGTGGCTGAGAACCTTCTTCCCTCAGCCAGAACACTTAAGATGGGTCATGGATGGTTCTTCTAGTATGAAAATGGCCAAAACCACCAAGGCATTAAAGGAGTGGCTCAAGAAGAAGCACATTAAGGTCATGGAGTGGTGTAGTCAGTCGACAGACCTTAGTCCTATAGAAAATGTATGGAGGGAGCTGAAACTTAGAGTTTCCAAGAGACAGACAAGAAACTTTGATTTAGAGAAGATGTGTAAAGAAGAGTGGACCAAAATCCCTCCTGAGCTGTTTGCAAACCTGGTCACCAACTTCAAGAAATGTCTTCCCTCTGTGCTTGCCAGCAAGGATTTCCACACTAGGTACTAAGTCATGTTTTGCTTGGGGATCAAATAATTATTTTACTCACTGAACTGCAACTTAATTGATAGCAATGTGTTTTTTTTAGATTTTTGGTTGATATTCTGTCTCCATCATTTAAAATGCACCTATGATAAAAACTATAGACCCTTCATTTCTTTGTAAGTGGGCAAACTTACAAAATCTGCAGGGGATCAAATAATTATTTTCCCCATTGTATATCCTAATTCTGGATTGTTATTATGCTGTCGCTCACTATTAAAATAAACCTACCATTAAAATTATGGACTGATCATTTCTTTGTCAGTGAGCAAACCTACAAAATCAGCAGGGGATCAAATACTTTTTTCCCTGATTGTAAGCCCGGACAAGCTAGTTACAGCACACAGGAGTCTCAGCCCTAACCTGCTGCTGCTTACAGGATTTTTTGGTGCTCAAGCTTTCCTTTTGTGCAGTATAAAGGGAGACTGAAAATGCCAGGTTTAAGAAAATGAAGATAGCTTTTAATGCTTTTGGATGCAGTGTTGGATTTCAAATTCATGCAATTTGTTTTAATAAACAGCACTGAATCTACAAACACAAAATTATGCATTAGAGCCGGTTCACACTGGGGCTCTAATCGCCGCGGGTCGCCTGCCATTGATTAGCACAGGACCCGTTCTAATAGGAGCGACACAAGTCGCTCCGACTTAGAAAAAGGGTCCTGAGTTTCTTTGGGGCAACCTGGAGCGACCTGCATTGACTTCATTGATATGAAGTCCGTGCATGCCGCTCCGAGGTCGCGGTGCGAGCTGCGCACCGCGACTTCACAGGTCGCCCGGCAAAGTCAGGTCGCCTGTATGTGAACCGGCACTTAGAGGTGTTGTGCTGCTATGTCCTCAAGTTTATTTAATTCCCAATGAATAATAAATGATACATGATTAGCTGCTGTTTATCCTCCCATACCCCACAACCATGTTCCCCTCTTGCTCTGCCCCCCTCGCACCACGTTCAGTTCCCTCTATGCATACCCCTACCAACGTTTTCTGCTCTACCTGGGCCCTCAAGCTCTGCCATGAAAAGCTTTAACATTATGTCCCTCCTATAATATGTTATTTATTGAAATATACACAGTATACTCACAAACGATCAATAGGCAGTAAGCCGAGTAATCTTGCAGACAATACTTCCGAAACGCTGTGTGTTCCACAAGACGGAAGTGAGCAGAAGTGATGTGGTGACGCTCTACGCGTTTCGTCAATGTGACCTCATCAGGAGCGATTGTCTATTGTTTGTTTGTGAGTATACTGTGTATTACAACTACAGGAAAACAGATTTCATCTCCAAATACGGAAAGGTTTCTTCACCGTAAGAGCTGTGAAAATGTGGAATAGACTCCCTCCAGAGGTTGTTCTGGCCAGCTCACTAGATTGCCTTATAAAAGGTCTGGATTCTTTCCTGGGTGTACTTAATATAAGTGGGTACTAATATTTATAGGTAAAGTTGATCCAGGGAATATCCGATTGCCTCTAGGGGATCAGGAAGGAATTTTTTTTCCCCTGCTGTAGCAAATTTGATCATGCTTTGCTGGGGTTTTTTCGCCTTCCTCTGGATCAACTGTGGGTATAGGATTGTGTATATGGGATTGTATGCATAGGCATGCGCAGGGGGTGTGCCGGGTGTGCCTGGGCACACCCTAATCACTCTGTGTGGTGCAGATTCCCCCTACTGCCAGGGCTTCCCCTAATGTTGCGTTCCCCCACTGCAGTGCTGCTGGCTTCCCTTCTTTTCTCTCCTCTCCCCCCGGCTGCTGTGGGACATGTTTCAGGATGGAGAATAGAGGAAGGGGCTAATCAATATGTAATTTACTGGCCCCTTTCTTATTCCAAATGAACATACTCACTCACTGTGTTCAATCATAACTGAAGCATAGTAAACTGTGTTTACTATGGTTCAGTTTATGAATGAACCGGAAGCCACTCAGCAAAGAGCACTCCCCATTCATTCACTGTCCAGTGCAGCTGAGGCTACAGAGAAAGGTGTGTGTGTTTGAGCTTTGGGGTGCACACCCTAATGCAATAGGCTGTGCACACCTATGATTGTATGGTTGGGTTGGGTTTTCATTACTGTTTTTTTTTTTCCAGATGGACTATTTTCAACCTGACTAACTATGTATCTATGTAACAACTGATTCTCGTTAACCCTGCAGGGGTTTGTTGATTTGGTGAGTGCGGTCCTGGGTGAGAGGGGGAGCACGCGTGTTTTCACGATCACAAATCACCATTGAAGATTGAATACAATTTGCGATTTTGATTATCATCATTTATTTTTATATGGACATATTTTTGGGATTTTTTTACTTCACTTTTTCACTTTTTTGCACCTTTTCGCTTTATTGATACTTTACATTTCTCGTTGTTTTGACACTGCCAGCATTGCTTTATGATTCATTACTTATTTTTACACTATTTATTTGTTGCACTTCAGCACTTTACTTCTTTACTTTACTTTACTTTACTTCTTTAGTTTTATGGATCGGTGAAATACATTAATTTATTTTACACTAATCTCCTATTGGCTTTCACTCTTTCTTGTTGAATCCAGGCAGCGCCATTTACCTCCTTTTTTCTTTAACCACTTTAACTCTGCTCACATTGCTGCTACTGCAGCAATGTGGCTCGTTATCGTCCAGCGACGTAGACCTATGTCGCTGGACTCCGCCCCTAGTGGGCGGCGCGCGCGCCGCCGGAGGCTCGCTCCCGCTGTTTTCAGTCACAGTGGGAGTCGGGCCAGGGGAGGAGCGGCGATTGCCGCCGCTCTTCCTCGATCATCGGGGAATCTAGTTTGGAGATCCGCCCGCTTGTGTAAACAGAGCGGGCGGATCTCCTAAGTGACAGGGAGTGACAGATTGCAGTGTTCAGCATAGCTGAACATGCGATCTGTCCTTGTGTCACTCAGTCACCCCCCCCCCCACACGTTAGTAAGCACCAGGCATACATTAACCCCTCCCTCTCCAATAAAATTAACCCCTTCCCTGCCAGTGTCATTTTTACAGTAACAGTGCATATGTATAGCACTGATTACTGTAGTAATGTCACTGGTACCCCCAAAAAAGTCAAAAATGTCAGTCAAGGGTCTGATCTGTCTGCCGCAATGTCGCAGTCCCGCAAAAAAAATCACAGATCGCCGCCATTAAAAAAAAAACACCAAAAATGACAGAAATCTTTCCCTTAGTTAGCAAACGCAATAACTTTTGCGCAAATCAATCAAAATACGCTTATTGTGATTTTTTTTACCAAACATAGGTAGCAGAAAACAAATTAGCCAAAAATGTAAAAAAATTTTGATTTTTACATTTTTTGGGGGGGGGGGATTTTATATAAAAAAAAGTTAAAAATATTGTTATTTTTTCAAAATAAACATTCTTTTTGTTTATAGCGCAAAAAGTAAAAATCGCACAGGTGATCAAATACCACCAAAAGAAAACTCTGTTTGAGATAAAAAAAAAAGGACGTAAATTTCGTTTGGGTACGGCGTCGCACGACCGCACAATTGTCAATTAAAGTCGCACAGCGCCGAGTCGCAAAAAGTGGCCTGGACGTAAGACAGCAAAATCCTCCGGTGGTAAAGTGGTTAATTATGTCCCTCCTGCTTACCTTTTTAACCTCTTGGTATATTTTCCTCCAACTACAATCAACTCTATTTGGCTTCCTTCTCCTCTGCCTACTCTCTAAAAGGTTCCTGAACAGTTGCAGTTCTTCTCTCCCTTCTATCCATGAACAGTTGTACCTTCTCTATTTCTTGCCCATGGGCAGCTCCCAATTTGCTTCTTCTCTCCCTCTCCCCTTCCCCAATTATTTGCTCTCTTTTCAACCTCCTTCCTCTACCCATCCACAATCAGCTGCTTCTCAGTCTTCCTTCTCTTCAAGCCTCACTCTTCAATTCATGATCAGCTCCGTGTCTCCTCTTCCTTTAACCCTGGTCCCCCTCCAGTCCTGCATCCCCTCCAAATGGCAGACGATCAGCTGCCAATCATCTATCCTCTCCAACCCCCAGCTACTATCAATGCTTGCTCTACATCCCTCAACCCAGCTCCAATCAGCACCTGCTCTGCCTCCCTCCCCAAGCCATGATCAGCACCCACTCTACGAATTCTCCCAAAGGTCCGCAATCAGCTCATGCCTTTCTGAGTCTGCACCCTCAAGAAAATGCATGATTAATAAACCTTCTGCTGACTGAAGCAGCCCTGCTCTCTGTGAAACTCTTTAACAACTTCACTCTAACAAATCTTTAATGCTAAAATATGGTTATGCCTTAACAGAAACTATTGAGAATATTGAAATATTGGGGTTGCACTCAATTGTTGACCACCTTATGAGAATGCTAGCTGCCAGGCTTTGGCTTTAGTACACCGACCCAGAACATGCATTCCAAATCATTAGATAGCTAGTAGAGCTGCACGATTAATCGTATGAAAATCGCGATCTCGATTCACCCCCCCCTGACGATCTGAACCTGACATATGCTCGATTCTTTGCATAGCTGCATTGCTGTGAGTAAGCAGAGAGAACAGCTGTGGAAAAAAAAAAAAAAAGCCTCCTGGCAAACGCCTATCAGCATTAGTCTCCCAGTAACTATAAACAAAATGATTACATTGTATCTTTTCCTTCCCTCTGCCAGGGAGAAAGGAAGTTTAACCTCTTAAAGACTAGACCTTTCTCTGACACTTGTTGCTTGCAAGTTAAAATCAGTTTTTTTTTTGCTAGAAAAGTACTTAGAACCCCCAAACATTTTATATATTTTTTTTAGCAGAGACCCTACAGAATAAAATGGCGATTGTTGTAATATTTTATGTCACACTGTATTTGCGCAGCAGTCTTTCAAACGCAATTAATAGACTTTAATGAATAAAAAAAAACGTAACAGTAAAGTTATCCCAATTTTTTTTTGTTACACAGAGAATCGTGATCTTTATTCCAAGCTAAAAAATCGTGATTCTCATTTTGGCCAGAATCGTGCAGCTCTAATAGCTAGTAGTAGTCACATTCAGCTGGATGTGTTCTGTATTGCTGAAGTTGTTTCAGAGCTCATGCAAGCCAAAGAAGTGAGGAAGTGGCTTAGAGAAGCTGCAAAATGTCTGCACCATTGCAGAACATGTCCGGTCGGATGTGACTTCTACTTCGAGCTAAATTTAGAACTCCTGATCTGTATGCTTGTTATGGGTCAGTGACAAAGAAAGTACTGAACCAAGAGGGCAGGCATGACAGTTAGACAGCTAATGTTTTCAGAAGACCACCAATAACATGATATTTCCTTTATGACAGGTTTTTTTTTTTTTTTTCAGCAGTGGTCTCCAAACTGCGGCCCTTTGCTTGCCCTTATCTGAACCTTGTGGCACTTGTGGTTCCTACTACTGACATCAACAACAGGCGCTATTCCTCCCACTGACACCAACAACGGGGCACTATACCTCCCATTGACACCAATGATGAGGCACTATTCCTCCCACTGACACCAACAATGGGGCACTATCCCTCCCATTGACACCAATGATGAGGCACTATTCCTCCCACTGACACCAACAATGGGGCACTATCCCTCCCATTGACACCAATGATGGGGCACTATTCCTACCACTGACACCAACAATGGGGCACTATCCCTCCCACTGACACCAACAATGGGGCACTATCCCTCCCATTGACACCAATGATGAGGCACTATTCCTTCCACTGACACCAAGAATGGGGCCCTATACCTCCCATTCACACCGATGATGGGGCACTATTTCTTCCACTGACACCAATGATGGGGCACGATTAGGCTTGTGACGGTATCAGATTTTCATGCTGCGATTAATTGATTAAGGTTTTGCCACGGTATACGGTATTATCACGGTATTTAATTATTAAATTTAAATTATTAAATTTCCACCTCACTTCAATTTCATTGCTGAATTTAGGGGCTTTGGTTCACTTATGCACATTATTATAGTCAGTCAGTACAGACTCTGTGAACCAGGCCTAAAATAGGTCATCAAGCAGTGTCTGGCCTAACTGGTGATAACTGGTCCTGGCGCTCGGCTCCGATCCGATGGCCTGGTCATTAAGAGGGCAAATCCTCGTGGTCAAGAAGTGGTTAAACCTGAAGGAGGTGTTGTTTATAAATTACTTTACTATTGCTT
Organism: Pelophylax lessonae; assembly: GCF_965119305.1. Classification (NCBI taxonomy): domain Eukaryota; kingdom Metazoa; phylum Chordata; class Amphibia; order Anura; family Ranidae; genus Pelophylax; species Pelophylax lessonae. The sequence goes on along the minus strand of NC_138775.1, from coordinate 26,497,186 downwards.
TAGGCCTGGTTCACATGTATGCGGGTTGGCGGTTCACATGTATGCGGGTTGGCGGTTCACATGTATGCGGGTTGGCGGCCCACATTTGCACAGGCATAGCAGCTCATTGATTTGAACGGGCTGCTATGCCCTCATTTTCCGCAGAAAAAAGGTGCATGCAGCATTTTTTTAAAATTCAGTGGCCTTGAAATCCATCCTGCTTTTGCACCATGCGACTAACCTGCAGTTCCTGCTCTGGCAAGCTTTCTGCATTTTTTGTATACGTGGGCACGGCATTTAAAAACAGTTTGCGTGTGCAGCAACTGCAGGTAAGTCGCATGGTGCAAAAGAAGGATGGATTTCATGGCCACTGCATTTTTTTAAATTCTGCATGCACCTTTTTTCAGCTGAAAACGCAGGCATAGCAGCTCAAGCCCATTCACATCAATGGGCTGCTATGCCTGTGCAAATGTGGGCCCCCAACCCGCATACATGTGAACCACCAACCCGCATACATGTGAACCAGGCCTAAAGCAATAGTAAAGTCATTAATTGGTTAAACCTGCAGGAGGACCGGTGTTTTTATCTATTAATGACTTTACTATTGCTTTAGGCCTGGTTCACATGTATGCGGGTTGGTGGTTCACATGTATGCGGGTTGGGGGCCCACATTTGCACAGGCATAGCAGCCCATTGATGTGAATGGGCTTGAGCTGCTATGCCTGCGTTTTCAGCTGAAAAAAGGTGCATGCAGAATTTAAAAAAATGCAGTGGCCATGAAATCCATCCTTCTTTTGCACCATGCGACTTACCTGCCGTTGCTGCACACGCAAACTGTTTATTTTTAAATGCCGTGCCCACGTATACAAAAAATGCAGAAAGCTTGCCAGAGCAGGAACTGCAGGTTAGTCGCATGGTGCAAAAGCAGGATGGATTTCAAGGCCACTGAATTTAAAAAAAATGCTGCATGCACCTTTTTTCTGCGGAAAATGAGGGCATAGCAGCCCGTTCAAATCAATGGGCTGCTATGCCTGTGCAAATGTGGGCCGCCAACCCGCATACATGTGAACCGCCAACCCGCATACATGTGAACCAGGCCTAAAGCAATAGTAAAGTCATTAATAGATAAAAACACCGGTCCTCCTGCAGGTTTAACCACTTCTGGATCGCAAGGATTTGCCCCTTTAAAGACCAGGCCATCGGATCAGAGCGCCAGGACCAGTCATCACCAGGTAGGCCAGACACTGCTTGATGGCTATATAATAATGTAATGTGGGCTGCTAGGCGTGTGTGTGTGTATATGTATATATATATTAGAGCTGCACGATTCTGGCCAAAATGAGAATCACGATTTTTTAGCTTGGAATAAAGATCACGATTCTCTCACGATTCTCTGTGTAACAAAAAAAAAAAAATTGGGATAACTTTACTGTTACGTTTTTTTTTTTTTTATTATTCATTAAAGTCTAATCATTGCGTTTGAAAGACTGCTGCGCAAATACAGTGTGACATAAAATATTACAACAATCGCCATTTTATTCTGTAGGGTCTCTGCTAAAAAAATATATAAAATGTTTGGGGGTTCTAAGTACTTTTCTAGCAAAAAAAAAACTGATTTTAACTTGCAAGCAGCAAGTGTCAGAAAAAGATCCAGTCTTTAAGAGGTTAAACTTCCTTTCTCCCTGGCAGAGGGAAGGAAAAGATACAAATGTAATCATTTTTGTTTATAGTTAGGAGACTTAATGCTGAAAGGGGTTAGCTGAGTGAGTGAATGAGTCATCCAGCTCACTGAAATGTATCAATTCACAAGTCAGGCAGACTTGACAGAGAAACTCGGTATTTTAAAAATGCCACAATAACAATACCGTGGCTATGCAATACCGCGATATATCGAATTACCGAAAACCGGCATATGTCTAGGCACGATTTCTCCCAGTGACTCCAAAAGCAGAGCACTATTCCTCCCACTGATACCAACCATGGCACACTATTTATCCTACTGATACCAACGATGGGGCACTATTCTTCCCATTCACACAAACAATGGACCAATATTACGTCCACTGACACCAAATGATGGGGCACTATTCCTCCCATTCACACCGACAATGGGACATTATTCCTTCCACTGACACCAACGATAGGGCACTATTCCTCCCACTGACACCAACAACAGAGCACTATTCTTTCCACTGATACCAATGATGGGGCACTATTTCTCCCACTGAAAGCAACCATGGCACACTATTCCTCCCACTGACACCAACGATGGGGCACTATTTTTCCCATTGATACCAACAATACACTATTCCTCACACTGACACCAACGATAGGACGCTACTCCTCCTGCTGAAACCAACCATGGGGCACTATTCCTCCTACTGACACCAACAACAGAGCACTATTCCTCCTACTGATACCAATGATAGGGCACTATTCCTCCCACTGAAACCAATCAAGAAGCACTAGTCCTCCCACTGACACCAAGGATGGGGCACTATTCCTACCACTGACACCAACAATGGGACACTATTCCTCACACTGACATCAACGATGGGACATTATTCCCCATACTGACACCAACAATGGGGCACTATTCCTCCCACTGACACCAACGATGGGGCACTATTCCCCATACTGACACCAACAATGGGGCACTATTCCTCCCACTGACACCAAGGATGGGGCACTATTCCTCCCACTGACACCAGGAATGGGGCGCTATTCCTCCCATTGATACCAAAGATGCATGATTTTCTCCCATTGATGTCAGGACAATTTCTACTCTCAATAGCCACAGTCTGCCCCCCCTCCCCTAAAGTCTGAAGGCAAGTAAACTGGCCCTTTGTTTAGAAAGTTTGGGGACCCCTGCTTTAGAGATCACAAAGGGGTTAAAATGGAATTCTCATTGTTTGGCCTGCAGCCTTGTGGCACACTTCTTGTACTCTGTCTCTCCTTATTATCACCTCTGGAAATAAACACGTATCAGTCTGAGGAGCTGACACATGAATCTTCATGAGCGAGGCTAGACCAGAAAACCAAGCAATTCTCGGAGACAATCTCGTCTGTGCTGTGCACACATTTCTTTTCTCTCTCCTCCCTGCAGAGTCAAATCAAGGTCTGGAAATCCATCTCTCCTGAATACCTCCCTTGATAAGCCAAAAAAATATTAGGCCATCATCGTGACATATTGCCCAATGTTGTCTTGTCAGAACTGACACACAGGTGACTTACTGGATTTTCTTTATTAAACTCTCAGCTTCTTGGACTAGTAGATGAAAACCCTAACTGAATGACGATTAGTTTTCCAAAGCACTGTATTATAAACAATTGTTTTTTTTTTTAAACATCATTTTTTCACCCCTTTTTCATCCTTCGTTGCATCCAGGGTGGATAAAAATCAATGGATTTTTAAAATTAAAAAAAAAAAATCGGATTTATTTTTATTTAAATTTTTTAGATTTTTATCAAATTAAAAAAAAAATGCGTTTGGAGTAAAAATCTATCAAAATATATTTTTCTATTTAAGATGCATTAATAATTTAGTTTATTCAGCATGAAATGGAGCTTAGTTATATAGCATGAGGCCGTATATTCTGCAATATTTACATTTTTGGTAAACTCATTCAGTGAATTCAAGCTCTGCAAGCTGAGATAACATGCACTGCATTGATGCATTCACACAATTTCACAGTAACCATGAAATAAAAAGTTCAGGAATATTCCTTTATTTCCATTGTTTTGAAAATCTATGTACACTACAAACTGTATGATTGAATCGGTTCTGATATCGCTGATTTACTAACCTGACAGCTTATTATTCTAAATAGGAAGCCTACATTTTGTTTGCAAACATTAAAGATTCTAACTACCAGCAAGAATAAGTGCCGGTTCACATAGACGCGACCCGACTTTGCGGGGCGACCTGTGAAGTCGCGGTGCGACCTCGGAGCGGCATGCACGGACTTCATATCATTGAAGTCAATGCAGGTCACCCCAAAGTAGCTCAGGACCCTTTTTCTGAGTCGGAGCGACTTGTGTCGCTCCTATTAGAACGGGTCCTGTGCTAATCTATGGCAGGCGACCCACGGCGACTTGTCAGGCGACCAGGTCGCCTGACAAGTCGCCCCAGTGTGAACCGGCTCTAAGTCTTTACATTTAAAGAGCACCTGTCATTTCAGATCCTGTTTACGGGCATCCACTCACCTGCTACCGCAGTCGCTAACCTTGTTGTGTCACTGCCGCATCACCAGCTGTCCCATTAAAGTGAATGGGACTGTCGGTGAGTCAACAGCGGGTCACAGGAGGAGCCACTGCGGGACAGAGATGACAGTTGCTCTTTAAAAAGTAAGATTTATATCACGCCTTTTTACTTGTGATTTAAATCATAATCCACCCTGGTTGCATCCCATTGTTGCTGATCTGCTGCAGCCACCTCCTGTCTACATAAACCCCAATGATAGCTATATGGTGCATCCCAGGTTGAGTTTTCTGATGGCGACAACAATGGACCGTGCCTGCCTAATGCACTGAAATGGTCACTCGTAGTCTCTGTTGAAAGCCACTATGACAATGCAGGAGCACAACTGGGAGATCAAGACTGAGCATTGCCACATTATAACAGGAAGTGGCTGAACAAGGACTCTCAATACAAGGCAAACTGCAGATTTAAAGGGACTGAGTACATCCTTTGCACTTTCAGCTTTAATTAGATATGGGAGACTGTTTTGAAGGTAAGGCGGGCAATCTCTCCACATGAGGTAGAGTTTGGAGCTCGAGGGATTATTTGAATCTCATATCTTTCAATGTGTTTATTTAAAGCAGGGATGGGGAACCAAGTCCCAGGGGCCGTATGCGGCCCTCAAAGTCATTTGGTCCGGCCCCCCGTGCAGCTGAGTCTGTGTCTCTCAGCTGATCTGTCAGAACGGAGCCAATGCTTCCTGTATAGTTCCGGCTCCGTTCTGACAGTCTGAGTGAGTCACAGATGGAGTGATATCAAATGCACTCTGCCTGTGACCAATACAGGAAACATGTCCTCTTCCTCCAGCGCGGCGCCGCTGCTAGCCAGCATTTCCTGCCAGCAGCACACACAGCAGTACCAGCCAGAACCAGCAGTACCAGCCAGAGCCAGCAGTACTCACAGCAGTACCAGCCAGAGCCAGTAGTACCCACAGCAGTACCAGCCAGAGTCAGCAGTACCCACAACAGTACCAGCCAGCGGTACCTACAGCAAAGTACCAGCCAGCAGTACCCACAGCAATACCAGCCAGCAATACCCACAGCAGTACCAGCCAGCAGTGCTAGCCAGCAGTACCAGCCAGCAGTACCCACAGCACAGTACAAGCCAGCAGTACCAGCCTGAGCCAGCAGTACCCAAGGCAGTAACTACAGCACAGTACCAGCCTGAATCAGCAATACCCACAGCAGTACCAGCCTGAGCCAGCAGTACCCACAGCACAGTCCAAGCCAGCAGTACCAGCCTGAGCCAGCAGTACCCACAGCAGTACCAGCCAGCTATACCCACCAACATTACCCGCCAGCAGTTCTTTTCAAAACTTACCACCACAAAGTCGACTGCGCTGACGCTCCAAAATGACCAACGCAAACCTGGAAAACCAGTTGCGCGTAGCAACATCATCAATACCAGCTAACATCACACACCTCACCAAAGAGAAGCAGTTGCAGCCATCACATTAGGGGTGAGTTAATTCAATTTTTGACCAAATATAACAGGCACATTTTTAAATTGATAATTTTGTACGGCCCCAAATGATTTTTATAAATACCCAAATGGCCCTTGGCAGAAAAAAGGTCCCCCACCCCTGATTTAAAGCTTCAGAGAAATTGGTCATTAAAGCCACAAGTCTGCGTAGTGGTTATACAATGCAGGAGGAGGATATGGTCAAGATCAACATAACGATATCAAGACACAAGTGGTATCCAAAACTCAAATCGCATTAAAAGGTCAGTTGGAAATATCAAAATAATGTTTTTTTATGAGTGTGACATGTCAATGTTACATCATGGTATCCCCCCATTTCAAAACAACTTGGTACTGAAGAAGAGAAAGAGGAAGATGAACAGGAAGAGAAAGAGGAAGAAGGGAAAATGGAAATGGAAATGGGAAGAGGAGAGGGAAAATAAATAGAAGAGGAGAATGAGGAGGAGAAGAAGGAGAAGGAAGATAAGGAGAAGGAGGAGGAAGAGAAGAAGAAGGAGAAGAGAAGGAGAAGAGTAGGATAAGAGAAGGAGAAGAGAAGAGAAAAAAAAAAGAGAAGAGGAGGAGAAAAGAGAAGAGAAGAGAAAAAAAAGAGAAGAGGAGGAGAAAAGAGAATAGGAAGAGAAAGAGAAGAGAAGAGGAGGACGAGGAGAAGGAGGAGGAGGAAGAAAAGGAGAAGAAGGAGGAGAAGAGAAAGAGAAGGAGAAGAGTAGGAGAAAAGAAGGAGAAGAGAAGAGAAGAGGAGGAGAAAAGAGAAGAGAAGTCTGTCTGAAGGCCAACCAAGCCACCAGCAAACCATTTTTAAGCAGACATTTGGAGGTGATGGATCCATAGGTTCCAAACTGAGCTGTGACATCTTTCTACCTGTACAGGGCTGGGCGTTGCAAGTCAAATACGTTTGCTGACCAGTATTACTCTTATTACGCTTATTAGAAAGAAAAAGAAAGTAGCCGCCTTAGTATTTTCGTGACGGGCCTATAAAAGAAAACAGGTGTCTAAAAATACACACTGCGTTCCCCAGAGAGAGGGTCATTTGCAGCGAACACATGTACAGACATCTAAATACTTGAACAATTAGTGAGACAGCGAAGGTGCAGAGTAAGTGCCGCCACTGAAAGGAGAAGCTGCAGAAGATGTAGGATGGAGGTAATGAGTCTAGAATCAGCAGGAATAAAACCGTAAGATAACAATTAGACGCAACAAGACAAGACATTACCGTCTCACACAAAGCTCATTACAGCGGATGTGTGTAAACACGAGCGCCGTCACCGCTAATCTCCCAGACTCGCAGGAATGGGGTTATTTCTGCATCCGTTAGAGGATAAAAAATTAGAAGAAAAAAAAATCAAATCAAAGATGGCACTCAGAGGCATTTAAAATGGACCTGTTGTGTAGATACAACTATAATGCATTGAGATGATGTACTCTGATGAAGGTTTTTTGGTGCATTTTGCAAATTGCTTGGTCTACAGATGGGACAGCAGTGAGGTGCAGACTTGGTGCCTGCAAGAATCTGAGCTAATCTTTGGATTGGTTCCGGTGTTCCTTCTGAGCCACATGGGTTTTATCCTCAGGCTGTACATGAGGCCTTCACTTTTTCCTAAGTCAAATTTAAAGCAGAACTAAAGTTCACAATGCTTACCTAACTTTAGCTCACACAGTGGAACACCAGCAAGGTCCTTGCCAGCGCTGGTCTCCACCGGCCTTCTAAAAAGAGGTCTGTGGTCCCGTTAGAGCAGCAGCTGCCAGGCTTTCAGGTGGCGATACTTGCATCCTCCTGAAAGCCTGTGTTTTTGCAGCAACAATCGTAAGCCAAGCCGATAGTCAGAATTCGTTTAACCCCCCCCCCCTCCCTAGCATTCGTCCCTGGGCACATACTACACTAAACATAAGAGTTTGACAGGCTGCTGGAAGTGGGGCTGGACAGCTCACCTGTGCCCTCTGCACACAGGCTTTGTGTTCTCAATTCCTGTGTTAGTGCACATGGGGGGCACAGGTGCATCATCTATCCCCGCAGCCTTTCAAACCAATATCGCAGGCTCAAATACACTGGGGCTGGACAGGGCTGCATACTATACTCACATTTAGGGGCCTATGCATTTAGGGACTAATGCCCAGAATCAGGGGCTGACTGGCAACTTTCGGGGGCAAGTATAAACTGGAGGCCCATGGTGCATGGACTCGGCCCTCCTCCCTGTCTCCTCCTAAACCACCATTCCAGGCTGAAGCTCCACTCCAGGTACTCTGTACTCACTGGCTGAACTCAGGGCTGGCTGGTGGAGAAGAGTCTCCAGTGGGGCATGGAACCGGCCTCTGCTCAGACACAGTTTACCCCATACATGCTGGGAGGGGGGGGGGGGGGGGGGCTGCACTCTGTCCGTGTCTTCATCGCGCACTCAGTAGGTTAGCAGTGGAGACTTTTTACTATTTTTTCACCAGGAATCTTTTAGGCAGGTCTGTAGCAAAAGCAGTGCAGGCTTTTTATGGGGCATCAGAGTGGCTCAGGGGGCAATTGCCCCCCTGGTCCAGTCCTTCCCTGCCCAGAATACAGTATAGGTATTATGCGTTATAGGCATAAGTCCCTGAATGCATAGTGACCTAAAACGCAAGTTCCACCCAACACAGCATTCAGCCTAGGGATCAACCAATATCGTTTTTTCATTGCCGATACCGATATTTTGGTCATGACGTATCGGCCGATATTTTTGTACATTTAAAAAAATATATATTTTTTATTTTTTTTACCTGACAGGTACTCTTGTGGAGGGACCTGGGGGTCTAAAAAACCCCAAACCTCTCCTCTGCACTTAAAAGCATTCAAAACGCCAAGTTTGGCTGTTTTGAATGCTATCATTTTTTTTAATCTGGCGCCAGAACCCAGAAGTAATGTCATTACATCACTTCCGGGGTTTTGCATGGAGACACGATCAGAGCCGAATGCGGCTTTGATCGGGTCTTCTCTATGGTGGCCGTGCAGGCTGTTTGCCCGGGTCTCCCGGTGGGATGGGAGACCTGGACGAGCTGCGGAAGGCAGCGGGAGGGGGCGTCCCCTCCCGCCCCTTGTAATGACAGCCGAGCGGCTTCTCAGCCGCATCGGTTGTCATTACAAGACAGCTGACCGTCGGCTATCGACGCCGGTACCGGGGTGATGCCTCTAGCCGCAGGCATCATCCCGGTACAGCACTTTCCCGAAATATCAGTAATATCGGCCACCTTGGTGGCGGATTCCGATACATCAGGGAAAGTGCCTATTGGCCCTCGATATATCAGCTTTGCCGATTATCAGTCGATCCCTAATTCAGCTCCATGGAGCATCAACACATATCAGCCTGCCATTGTCTTTGACAGGCTACAAGCAGCAGGCGCACTAAAACGCCAAGATTGCATGCACAGGAGATAGACATCCCAGGTACAAGGGGCCCTAGACCCCCACTTGCAGGGAAAGTTGCCATGCAGAGGAGCGGTTCCACATCACAATTTGTGATAATTGCTTTAATTTTGTGTAGTTCTCTTTATTGCAAGTCGATGTCTACATTACAAGCATAACACAGAAAAACTAAACTCCCTCAAACATGCAGCTCCATCGCCACCATAATTCAATGTAATTTCCGCTTGACTGCTGACTGAGATGTTTTACATGGCGGAACCTGATTACTTGACTTACCCATCGATTTGTGTACATTACGCGGTTTCGTTGGGAATTGCGCACTCTAAACCTGTTAACGTGACTGCAAACTGGATTTCTGTCTGGGACAGGAAGGAACTATTTTTATTCAGCTTTAATAACTGCTGGTGAGCTTCGAAGTTTTACAAATGGTATGTGAATACATTGGCGCAAAGGGACGGTGGCGTACTTAGCCTATCCCTATCCGGGTCAATCATTTTTAGACACCCACACCATACACACACACAAACTAAAGCAAAGGTGTCAAACACAATGCCCGCGGGCCGAATCCGGCCCTCAAGGCCATTTCATGTGGCCCTTGCACCTCTCTTGTAGCTGCAAGAGAGCTCCAGTCCTCTTCTGGTCCTCCTCCAGACCCTGTACTTTTTGCTTTTCAGCAATGCCTACAGCTTCTTCCCAGCAGCAGCACAAGATAAGGGGGGTGCACTGTGATGTAAGGGAGGGTGGGGGACTCAATTTTTGATGGTGGGGAGGCTCTTGACGTCTTATGTAAGAGTAGGGGATGCTCTGGACATCTAGTCTTACAGATACAACTGGCCCTTTTGAGGACAATAATAATGCTGATGCGGCCCGCGATTAAATTGAGTTTGACACCCCTGAATTAAAGGAATAAGTAACTTGCAGTGTGCTGAGTCACATTGTGGGTGTGGCCAAAACTGCGGGAGGGGCTTACAGGGCCATGGTTAAACAATGCCTGAGCCTACTTACTGCACAAGTATGCCACAGTCCTTGTACCTACAGTCTCAGGAAAACACAACGCACAGAGTGCAGGGCTCAGGAGTGCTTAATAACAGGCCACTGCATAGAATACTCCCTCCTGCCAGTACAAATCCTCCACACTGCCTCAAGACCATATCTTCAATTGGTACAGATTTCAACCAAGAGCCCCAATCTCCTGTACAGATCTACCCCCCCCCCCCACAGCCCTAAATCCCCCCTCCCCGCACACCACCTCAGTACAGAACTCTCTCCCAGCCTAACCCCCTAGTTAGACCCCCCTCCCCTTTCCCCAATGTAGACCCCCTCAGTACAAACCTACAAACCTTCCCCAGTACAGACACCCCCCCCCCTCCCATCCCAGCCTAGCCTTTCAGTACAGACCCCACCCAGTGCAAACAACCAAAAAGAGACTCCACCAGTATGGACCCTCTTACTACAGACTCCCACAGTCTCACCTATCAGTACAGACATTCCTTCCCTTTCCCAGTACAAACACTCCACAGTAAAGACCCTCCAATACAAACTCCCCCCAGTAGAGACTCCCCTCACTATAGACCCCCTCAGCACAGATTCTTACAGTCTAACTCATCAGTACAAACACCCCCCTTTCGTCAGTACAGATGCTCCTCAGTAGAGGCCCCCCAGTATATAACTACCCCCAGTAATGAGCCCCTCGGTACAGACTCCCTAGTACAGATTCCCAAAATCTAACCTTTCAGTACAGACAACCCCCCCCCCTCCTTTCGCCAGTACAGACCCCCCTCAATACAGACTCCCCCCTAGTACAGACCCCATGAGTACAGACTCCCCCTCAGTACAGACCGCCTCAGTACAGCCTAACCCCCTTCCCCAGATTCCTCCCAATGCAGGGTTCCTCAGTACAGGCAGTACTTAGTACGGATTCCCTATCCCCAGTACAGACCCCCCCTCCCTACAGACAGTGACATTACTACAGTAATCAGTGCTAAAAAATTTGCACTGTTACTGTAATAATGACACTGGCAGGGAAGGAGTTAACACAGTAAGTGATCAAGGGGTTGAATGTGTACCTAGGGGCATGTTTTTAACTGTGGGGGGGCGTGGCTTGTGAAATGATCATAGAGACAGGTGATCCTATATAGAAGGATCACAGGGGCTCTATGATCATTCCAGAGAGAAGAACGGTCAGCTGTGTTTACAACAGCTGACGGTTCTTCTCTCTCAGCTGGGAGTGATCGCGGGTGTCGTGGGCCGCCTGACCTGTGCATCAGAGTCCCCGCTACTGAGTGGGCGCAGGAGCGCGCCTACTAGCTGCAGGCGCGCAACCGACGTATACCTACGTCGGTTCACGCAGCAGGGTATGCCCGGGCTGTCGGGAAGCGGTTAACTTTGTATTGACACCCCTAGCGATTCACATATGGCAGTGTGAACTGCCTGCGATCTGAATGCGATGCGGGAACCCGCAGTGGATTCACAAGGTTTCCCGCATCGCATACATGTGAACCGGCACTTACCGTTCCCCTCTCTCAAGACAACTCAGTTTGCTCAGACAGATTCTAAAACGACAGATTCTTCAGGCAGTTATTTTATCTTGGCAGGCATTCAGCGTGACCATGCTCCCTATTGCGCACTCAAGCGAGAATTATCAAATCACGGAACGGCGATCACAGCAAAATGTGAAAGTCGCAGCAGAAATGACTTTCAGGTAGAGGCGCCCATAATAACTGGAAAAGTGCTCTGGCTGAAAACCACTACTTTCCCTTTAATGGACTGCGTTGCTCTGAATGCTAAGCACATTTTTTGCCAGGGGGGTGTCCCATCATTTGACAGTAAGAGCCTGCACAATTTCTGTCCTCAGACAAAGCTTGGGTGCGCTTTTAGCGGCTCTGGCAAGCAAGAGAAACGATTTTCTGCACAGACGGTCCCCGGGATGTCACAGTTTCCTGCATCCCCTGCAGGTACAATTAACCCCGGGAGAGCCCTAATCTTGAAAGAAGTGCTGCAGACGGGCTTGCCTGGCCTAAACGGGGAAACATTATCGCTCCGCCATAGCGCATCCTTCATTTTTATAAGGGAACAGGGAGGCCTGGCTTGCTACGCGCCCTTTAATGAGAGTTAGGTGAGAGCGTATTGGAGGGTGACAATGCAAAGCCCGCAAAGCTCATCAATTATGTAAGGGATACAACGGCGATGTCATCTGTACCGTAAGAGCGCTGGATGCGCTGACACACGGCCTCTGCTATGATTTACTCTCACTGAGATCATTTAATAAAGTAGGAAGAGGAACAGGGAGCCCAGAACAAGTAATCTGATTTAAAGAGGACCTTCCCTGCAAAACGGAAGCTCAATGCCCATCCCCCACCACACAAACAAATAAGCTTTAAATTAGGGATAGACCAATATGTTTTTTTCAGGGCCGATACCGATATTTTGGTCACAACGTATCGGTCGTTATGGGCTGATATTTTGGTACATTTAAAGTTTTAAAAAATAAAAACAATTTGACACAAATCTGGTACTGAACATGTAATTTTTGTTTATTGCTTAATGGCTGGCTTGCTGGCACCCTGTGGTAGGTGGGTGGCTGGCACAGGGGCTGTGGGTGGCTGGCAGGTATAGTGCCTGTGGATGGCTGGTACAGGGCCTGTGGGTGGCTGGCTGTCTGGAACCCTGTTTGTGGGTGGCTGACTGGCTGGCACCCTGTTGTGGGTGGCTGGCTGGCTGGCACCCTGTTGTGGGTGGCTGGCTGGCTCCCTGTGGTGGTTGGCTGGCTGGTACAGGGCCTGTGGGTGGCTTGTTGTCTGGCAACCTGTCTGTGGGTGGCTGGCTGGCACCCTGTGGTGGGTGGGTGGCTGGCACAGGGGCTGTGGCTGGCTGGCTGGCACCCTGTGGCGGGTGGCTGGCTGGCACCCTGTGGCGAGTGGCTGGCTGGTACAGGGCCTGTGGGTGGCTGGCTGTCTGGCACCCTGTCTGTGGGTGGCTGGCTAGCACCCTGTGGTGGGAGGCTGACTGGCTGGCACCCTGTTGTGGGTGGCTGGCTGGCACCCTGTGGTGGTTGGCTGGCTGGTACAGGGCCTGTGGGTGGCTTGTTGTCTGGCAACCTGTCTGTGGGTGACTGGCTGGCACCCTGTGGTGGGTGGGTGGCTGGCACAGGGGCTGTTGCTGGCTGGCTGGCACCCTGTGACGGGTGGCTGGCTGGTACAGGGCCTGTGGGTGGCTGGCTGTCTGGCACCCTGTCTGTGGGTGGCTGGCTGTCTGGAACCCTGTCTGTGGGTGGCTGGCTAGCACCCTGTGGTGGGTGGGTGGCTGGCTGGCACCTTGCGGTGGGTGGCTGGCTGTCTGGCACCCTGTGGTGGGTGGGTGGCTGGCACAGGTGCTGTGGGTGGCTGGCTGGTACAGGGCCTGTGGGTGGCTGGCTGGCTGGTACAGGGCCTGTGGCTGGCTGGTACAGGACCTGTGGGTGGCTGGCTGCCTGGCACCCTGTGGTGGGTGGGTGGCTGGCTGTCTGGCACCCTATAGTGGGTGGGTGGCTGGCACCCTGTGGTGGGTGGCTGGCTGGCACAGGGGCTGTGGGTGGCTGGCTGGCTGGTACAGGGCCTGTGGGTGGCTGGTACAGGGCCTGTGGGTGGCTGGCTCACTGGTACAGTGCCTGTGGCTGGCTGGTTGGTACAGGGCCTGTGGATAGCTGACTGGCTCGCTGGTACAGTGCCTGTTGCTGGCTGGTACAGGGACTGTGGATGCGGGTGGGTGGCTGGCACCGGGCTGCTGTGGGTGGGTGTATGGCTGTGATACACTCCCATGAGACTAGTCCCGACTCCAGACGAGACTGTCCAAGGCGAGGGAGGTGGCCTAAGAAGGCAGAATAACGTCACAAAAATATCGGCAATATCGGCCAGTTCCGGGCCGATTCCGATATATCAGGGGAAAGTGCATATCGGCCCCCGATATATCGACCTTGCTGATAATTGGTCTATCCCTACTTTAAATAAAATGTTAATATAAGATAATAAAACAAAAATTCAGTATCTCAGTCTCGGATTCCAGTGGATGTGGGTGACGTCATTGCTCCTCATTGCTGCCACCTGGCCAATCCAAATCCTAAGAGAATGCACTTCTGCTGGCTGGTACTGCCGATAAGAGAAAAAGGTGCCATACTGAAAACGCACGCGATTTTTCTACAAATTCATAGCAATTTTACTGTGCTTATGGTTTGTCATGTGACTTAAACCCGCATCAAAAACATATCACGGGTGCATTATTGATGCGTTCTTGCAGCATTTTCAATGCATTTCAACAGGGAAGTGCGTTTTTGGTACTTTTTTTTTAACGGACTAAAAATGCAGCAAGCAAGATTTTTAAGGTTACTTTCACACTGCTCTTTAGCAACATTTTGCTGTGTTTTAGAAGCGTTTGCTGTGTGTTTTTTTGGGTTGCCTGCACCTGTGAATTGAATATGCGTTTTTACCAAGATGTTGCCGCGAGTACCATTCATTTCAATGGGAAGCTGCGTTTTTGGTGCGGTTTGCAAAACTGCACCAAAGATGCAGCAGGTAGGACTTTTCAAAAACGCACTGCACCTCTAACGCAGTGGTGTGAAAAGTCCTATAGGATTTAAAGGGACACATTTTTCTTGCAAGGAAGAAAAAACGCAAGAAAAACCTATCAGTGTGAAAGGGCCTTAACACCACAATGGAAGCGCAATGCACCAGTGTGAAGACATATATAGAATTTAAGGGGATACATTTTTATTGTGGTAAAGGAATTGATGATGACCGACAATAAATTCATATTCATTTAAATTCATGACGTTGATTAAAAAGTCGAATATAATACAATTATATATAAAAATATTCATTTTTTTTTTAACTCTCATTTTTGCTTTTCAATTTTCGGCCCAGTGCATCCTGCATTTCCAATTCTGGCACCAAGATTTCCATTCGGCGCAAAGTACTGGTTTTTATCAAGCTTGGCTGAGCTGTCCGAAGGCAGCTCAAATTACACTCTGCAGAGCTCAGTTAGGAGAGCTCTGAGAGCTGATTGGAGGAAAGGGAAGGAAACCTCCCACCCCCCCCCCTTCACAAAGCAGACAGGAACAGAGCTGAGGCTGTTAATCATAGACTATGCCCTCCCCTGTCACCATTTTTCTCTTGGTGTCAGGAAAACTTGTCAGAAGTTACTCATGCGGATAGCAGAGGAAGGAGGCAGCTGACAGAAATGACACTTAGTGCTCTGGATTGAGACGAGTACACACTATAGATCAGGGCTCGACAAATCTCAGGCGCCGGGTCGCCATGGGGGCTAGAAATTGCATCCTGGCGCCTGGGCTTTTGTCAGCCCATTCACAGAAGGTACCCAGCCACGCACAGCACAGATCCTGCAGAACAGGACTGGAGTGGCCATAGGCGGGGCTGCATGTTCAAGCATTCAGACAGAGAGCTGCTCACGCCAGGCACTGGGATGTTTGCATCTCCATCGTCTACCGAAAAGTCCAACAAGCCACCACCAGCTCTGTCAATCACGCTCCTGCTCCCGCTCCCAAGCGCCTGAACTGGGCAGAAGACGAGAGTCCAGTTAAACCGAGCTCTAAGTGCAATGTTAGCACCAAGAAGCTGCAGAGGAAGGCAGACCCCAACATCAACAGGGGCGGCCATCCCCGGCCCGCAATGCGAGCGCAAGGCTGGCCAGAAGAAGTGCACCCTGCAAGAAGAAGACCCATCCCCCACCAACCGAAGCCGCACAACGACCAGGCGAAGCCAACCAACTGCACGCCTGGCACAGTTGGACAAGAAGGCGATCCGGGCCAGACCCCCCAGGTAAGCAATCCTCCCAGCCAGGGGTGTCACACCTGTACCGCTCTGCCTGTAAACACGGCAGACCACTGTTCTGTCAGCAATGAACACACAGCTCCGGTGTCCCTCCTATTTAGGAACACAGGTCCCTGTGTACATTCTATAAGTACATCCCCCATACAGTTAGAAAACACCCTCTAGGGACACATTTAACCCTTTGATCATCCCTGGTTTTAACCCCTTCCCTGCCAGTGTCATTATTACAGTAACAATGCATATTTTTAGCACTGATTACTGTAGTAATGTCACTGGTCCCCCCAAAATTGTCCAAAAATGTCAGTTAGGGGTCCGATCTGTCTGCCGCAATGTCGCAGTCCCACTATAAATCACTGATCACCGCCATTACTAGTAAAAAAATAAAATAAAAATGACATAAATCTTTCCCCTAGTTTGTAGACACGATAACTTTTGTGCAAACCAATCTATACACACTTACTGGGATATTGTTTACCAAAAATATTTAGCAGAATACAAATCGGCCTAAAACATTTTTTACATTTTTTGGGAATGTTATATAGCAGAATGTGAAAAATATTGTTTTTTTTTTTTTCAGAATTGTCGCTTTTTTTTGTTTATAGCACAAAAAATAAAAAATAAAAATCACAGAGGTGATCAAATACCACCAAAAGAAATCTCTATTTGTGGGAAAAAAAAACATCAATTGTATTTTGGTACGACCACGCAATTTTCCATTAAAGTAATGCAGTGCCGAATCGCAAAAAATGGCCTGGTCATTAAGGGGGCAAATCCTTCCGGTCCAGAAGTGGTTAAACATGTCATCACACAACCATGATCAACCACGTGTTAAACCCCACATAGAGAGTGTCAGATATTACAAAATGTATCATCTATAAAAAAAATGCTTGATAAGCTATTTAAATATAATAGTTGGGAGACTAAAAATTGCTGACCAAACAGTTAAGATCTGATTCGATATTTACCCCCCTTGGCATTACCTTTTTAATAGTAAAATCCACTTTATTTCTCTTTGCAATAAATCTCTAACCCTATTTGAACACCTCCAAGACAGATATACACAGTCAATTCCACAAAATTGCAAGGGTTTGGCTGTTTTGAGTGCTGTCATTTTTTTTAATCTGGCGCCAGTACCCGAAAGTGATGTCATGAAATCACTTCCGGGTTTTTGCATGGAGACCCGATCAGAGCCAAATGCGGCTTTGATTGGGTCTTCTCTTCGGCGGCCGTGCAGGATGGTTGCCCGGGTCTCCCGATGGGACGGGTCTCCCAAGCAAGCCACGGAAGGAGGTGGAAAAGGGGGAGGGGGATGTCCCCTCCCGCTCCTTGTAATGACAGCCGAGCGGCTTCTCAGCCAAATCGGTTGTCATAACATGACAGCCGACCGTCGGCTATGGACGCTGGGTACCGGGGTGATGCCTCTAGCTGCAGGCATCACTCCGGTACAAGCACTTTCCCTAAATATCGGCAATATCGGTAACCTCAGGGGCCGATTCCGATATATCGGGGAAAGTGCATATCGGCCCCCGATATATCGGGGAAAGTGCATATCGGCCCCCGATATATCGGGGAAAGTGCATATCGGCCCTCGATATATCGGGGGAAAGTGCATATCGGCCCTCGATATATCGGGGAAAGTGCATATCGGCCCTCGATATGTCGGGGAAAGTGCATATCGGCCCCCGATATATCGGGGAAAGTGCATATCGGCCCTCGATATATCGGGGGAAAGTGCATATCGGCCCTCGATATATCGGGGAAAGTGCATATCGGCCCTCGATATATCGGGGGAAAGTGCATATCGGCCCTCGATATATCGGGGAAAGTGCATATCGGCCCTCGATATATCGGGGAAAGTGCATATCGGCCCCCGATATATCGGGGAAAGTGCATATCGGCCCTCGATATATCGGGGGAAAGTGCATATCGGCCCTCGATATATCGGGGGAAAGTGCATATCGGCCCTCGATACATCGGGGAAAGTGCATATCGGCCCTCGATATATCGGGGAAAGCGCATATCGGCCCTCGATATGTCGGGGAAAGCGCATATCGGCCCTCGATATATCGGGGAAAGTGCATATCGGCCCTCGATATATCGGGGAAAGTACATATCGGCCCTCGATATATCGGGGAAAGTGCATATCGGCCCTCGATATATATCAGGGAAAGTGCATATCGGCCCTCGATATGTCGGGGAAAGTGCATATCGGCCCTCGATATGTCGGGGAAAGTGCATATCGGCCCTCGATATGTCGGGGAAAGTGCATATCGGCCCTCGATATATCGGGGAAAGTACATATCGGCCCTCGATATATTGGGGAAAGTACATATCGGCCCTCGATATATCGGGGAAAGTACATATCGGCCCTCGATATATCGGGGAAAGTACATATCGGCCCTCGATATGTCGGGGAAAGTGCATATCGGCCCTCGATATATCGGGAAAGTGCATATCGGCCCTGGATATGTCGGCTTTGCCGATAATCGGTCGATCCCTAGTGTGGGATCTCTGTCGTGTTTTTCCCTAGAATGAAGGGAGACGCTGTGGTTCTTAAAACCTTTTTTTAATATTAGCTAAATGTTCATCTATACGAATTCGAAGAAGTCCTTTTGTTCTCCCCACATAGTAGTGGCCACATGGACACCATAATAAATAGACCACGTGTTGTATTACATGCAATAACAAAATTTTCACCATAGATGAATGTATTATCTACATTGGTAATGGATGTTCTACCCCTATAGCTAATCTGTACCGTCCAACAAGAAATGCATTTATGACATGGGTAAAAACCTTTTCTATCAAAATAAATTTTTTGTTGGCCAGGTGAATCCAGAATTTATTTTTCTAACCACCTGGTCTCCAAATTTCGGGGCTTTCCTATAGACCTGGGCTTCCCAAACTTTTTGGGGCAGAGACCCACTTCTAAATACAGTTATATTTCGGGACCCACCTGCTTGTAATTTAATATTGTAAAGCACTACAGAATTTGTTGGCGCAAAATAAATTCAAATAATAATAATAATGCATATTTTAAAGGGAGGGGGATGTTAAATTAAAAATAACAATTTACTACTTTTCAATTTATTATGATCAAATACCACCAAAAGAAAGCTCTATTTGTGGGAAAATAAGCACATAAATGTTATTTAGGTACAGCGTTGCACGACAGCGCAATTATCAGTTAAAGTAACGCAGTGCCAAATAGAAAAAAATGGCCTGGTCATTAAAGTGGTTGTAAACCCACTTTAAAGACATTTACCTATAGGTAGCCTATACTAAGGCTTACCTATAGGTCCTATAAATATCTCCTAAACTTGTACCGTTTAGGAGATATTTACAGTGCATGCAGCCGATGACGTCTTCGGCGCATGCGCTCTGAAGGAACGGCCACCCAGGCCGATGGCCGATCCAGAAAGCATGACGGCCGAACATATTGGCCGTCCTGTCAGCACTGCGGGGGCTTCGTTTTTAGGTAATTACATCATAATGAGCTAGTATGCGATGCATACTAGCTCATTATGCATTTGTCTTTACAGGGTTTAATTTCAGCGGGTTTACTTCCTCTTTAAGGGGGCAAATCCTTCCGGTCCAGAAGTGGTTAAACCTGCAGGAGGACCTATGTTTTTATTTGTAAATTACTTTACTATTGCTTTAGGCCTGGTTCACATGTATGCGGGTTGGCGGTTCACATGTATGCGGGTTGGCGGATCACATGTATGCGGGTTGGCGGATCACATGTATGCGGGTTGGCGGATCACATGTATGCGGGTTGGCGGTTCACATGTATGCGGGTTGGCGGATCACATGTATGCGGGTTGGCGGATCACATGTATGCGGGTTGGCGGATCACATGTATGCGGGTTGGCGGTTCACATGTATGCGGGTTGGCGGATCACATGTATGCGGGTTGGCGGATCACATGTATGCGGGTTGGCGGATCACATGTATGCGGGTTGGCGGATCACATGTATGCGGGTTGGCGGCCCACATTTGCACAGGCATAACAGCCTATTGATTCTAATGGGCTGCTATGCCCTCGTTTTCACAGAAAAAAGGTGCATGCAGCATTTAAAAAAATGCAGTGGCCTTGAAATCCATCCTGCTTTTGCACCATGCGACTTACCTGCAGTTCCTGCTCTGGCAAGCTTTCTGTGCTTTTTTTTACGTGGGCCCAACATTTAAAAACACAGTTTGCCAGTGCAGGAACTGCAGGTAAGTTGCATGGTACAAAAGCAGGATGGATTTCAAGGCCACTGCATTCCTGTTCGGCCGCCCCGTGCCGTTTCTTCAGAGCCCTGTGCTGTGACTGGCGGCTCCCGCATGCGTTCGCGGGAGTGACATCACGCGGCTTTGGCCAGTAATACAGCCGGAGTCCGCAGACCTGGAAGGAAGACGGGCGAAGATGGATGCGGCCGCCAGCGGGGACAACGCGGGCTTCGTTTGCAGGTAAGTGTCACATAATGTGCTAGTATGCAATGCATACTAGCACATTATGCATTTACTTTGCAGGGGGAAAAAAAAAAAAAAAACGAAAAAAAACAGGAAGAGTATACTTCCTCTTTAAGGGGGCAAATCCTTCCACTCCAGAAGTTGTTAATTTGAGTTAAAACGTTTTTAATAAACTGCCCACTAGATGGCGCTTCCCTTTCTATACACACATGCACAGGAGCAGTGGTGAGATTTGAATGCGATTCTGACAGGAATCGCACTCCACTCTTTTTCAAATTGCACGCAATTCTTTGCAGTCTGATTTGCGCCTATTCATTTTGTACTGACACACAAATCACACCGTAAAGTATCGGTTTCCGTATCCGGAGCATTTTCAGGTGAAAATATTCGATATCAGTGCATCCCTACTTTAAATTGCTCTACCAAGAGTCAGGCCTTTTTTTCAGCTGGAACTTGGTGGAGCTCAGTTCCACCACCCCTGGCTCAGGTCCTCTTCTCCCTGCTCACCACTATCACTTGTAAAGACAGAGGTACGGCTTCTGTGTTTACAAGTGACAGCTTGTCTCCCAACGGCTCCCACAGATCTGATCTCCCCAGAGTCTCCTACTGGGTTCCAGATAGGGAGAAGGGAGATGCCGATGCCCAGGGTGGAGTGTGGATGCCGACACCCCCATTGGATTATCTCCCTGCAAGTGAAAAAGACGGAACCACCTACAGTGTGTGGGGAGGTACTACTGTAGCCGGCTAGAAGCTTAATCTTAATACATCAACAAAAGTAAGACATATGAAAGATGGTGGAGCTTTTAAGGAGGGGGGGAGGGAGGGGGCAGTGGAGAGGGGGTTGCACGCAGAGGTCCGAGCTGAAGAGGGGGGGAATGTGAGATGCGGATGGGGGATGCAGAAGTAGGCAGCTGTGGAGGGCAGCTCTGTGTGTAGAGTAGAGATCAACACCGATATATCGGGGGCCGATATGCACTTTCCCCGATATATCTGTATCAGCATTTGGATTTGCCGATATTTCGGTAAAGTGCTTGTACCGGAGTGATGGCTGCAGCTAAAGGCATTACCCCGGTACCAGTGTCCATAGCCGACGGTCGGCTGACTTGTAATGGACAACCGATGCGACTGAGAAGCCGCTCGGCTGTCATTACAAGGAGCGGGAGGGGACGTCCACCCCCTCCCGCGGCTCACTCGGGTCTCCCGTCACACCGGGAGACATGGGCATCCTACCTCCACTGCCTCCACTGCCGCCGCCGCCGAAGAGAAGACCCGATCAAAGCTGCATTCGGCTCTGATCGGGTCTCCATGTAAAAACCCGGAAGTGATGTCATGACATCACTTCCGGCTACTCGGTGCCGAATTAAAAAAACTGATAGCATTCAAAACAGCCAAACTTGGTGTTTTGATTGCTTTTCAGTGCCGAGGAGGGGTTTGGGGTCTTTTAGGAGTACCTAAAAAAAAAAAAAAAAATTTTCATGTCCGAAAATATCGGCAGATACCGATATCCGATGATCAAAATATCGGTATTAAAAAAACAATATCAGTCACTAGTGTAGAGCACCCTAAACTCTGCGCTCTGTGTGCAGCACACCCCTAAATTCTGCACTCTGTGTGCAGCACACCCCTAAACTCTGCACTCTGTGTGCAGCACACCCCTAAACTCTGCACTCTGTGTGCAGCACACCCCTAAACTCTGCACTCTGTGTGTAGCGCACCCCTAAACTCTGCACTCTGTGTGCAGCACACCCCTAAATTCTGCACTCTGTGTGCAGCACACCCCTAAACTCTGCACTCTGTGTGCAACACACCCCTAAACTCTGCACTCTGTGTGCAACACACCCCTAAACTCTGCACTCTGTGTGCAGCACACCCCTAAACTCTGCACTCTGTGTGCAGCACACCCCTAAACTCTGCACTCTGTGTGCAGCACACCCCTAAACTCTGCACTCTGTGTGTAGCGCACCCCTAAACTCTGCACTCTGTGTGTAACACACCCCTAAACTCTGCACTCTGTGTGCAGCACACCCCTAAATTCTGCACTCTGTGTGCAGCACACCCCTAAACTCTGCACTCTGTGTGCAGCACACCCCTAAACTCTGCACTCTGTGTGTAGCGCACCCCTAAACTCTGCACTCTGTGTGTAACACACCCCTAAACTCTGCACTCTGTGTGTAGCACACCCCTAAACTCTGCTCTCTGTGTGTAACACACCCTTAAACTCTGCACTCTGTGTGCAGCACACACACCAACCCCCACAAACTCTGAATATTATGCACTCCTAGTATTTAATGCTCCTGTATGACCCTCTCACTGTTAGTAAAATGTGACCACACCCACTATTTGACGCAGTTTGGAGGGTGTATGTGTATTGTAGCGGGGGGGGGGGGGGTCGTGGTTGAGTTCCTGCACCTATTTCCAGAGAAAAAAAGCCCTGCCAAGAGATGCAAAAACACAAAGCCAGTGCAAGTCCAGGGACATGACAACCCGTACTGTAGAAGCAAAATGACTTCCTCCAGTTGTCAGCCCATGTGCCAAGGCTGATTTCTTTGTTCCTGCATGTGGTCAGCCATTGTTCCTCAGCAGCTGAGAAGATCTGAACATGCAAAAAAAAAAAAAAATGCTGAATTCCCATGACGCAACAGAAGATTTCCCTATTCAGTGTTATGTAAACGATGGTCACCACGCATGAGGGGGTCAAGCACAGGCATGAGGTCCTGACTGCATATTAGCATCTCTTCCATGGCAAGAGATAAAAAGAGTAGACTGAATATATATACTACAGCTTACCGCTTTCACAACTCAAACAATATTCCACTTTTCACTTACAATCGTCCTATAATGCCATATTGGCCTTTACATGAAAGCCACATTACCCTCACCAAAGCCCACGCCTCCAAAGCCGTCCCCTCCGTCACCGGCCATATATAAACATGCACAGCCGAATAACAAAAAAACTCAATACATCGACAAGCCACCGGGTCAGGTAGGCTGCCAAACCGTTTTGCATCCCCTTTCATCTCTGAAAACCGGCTTTTCTCATCTATGAATTGCAAATCGCGGGTTTCTGAAGACCTTTCCAACAAAGGAAGGTGCCGGCGCAAAGTCAGCTTGATCTGTGATGACAACATAAAGACATAATTGGTTCAAGCCCAAAAACTCTCTGCTGTCCCTATTTGACTTCCAGGCTCGGAGAAATCTTCGCACCGCGGAACGATCTCTCCGTCTGCTTTCAGGCTTATTAATTATTTAACGTCTGAGACGCGACTAAAAACGTCAAATCTGTTGAACTACGAGGATTGCAGGAGAGATGGTTTTTGCTCTCGGTGGACGCGGACAGCTTGCTGGCTTCTTGTATTGTTGAGGAAGGCTAGGAGTGCGATCGCTCGCTCTGTTCTCAGCTCCCTTGCTGCAAAGTCTTACTTTTCCTGCTTTATAAATTAAAATGTCAAACAAGAGGAGTAAGGAGAACTGGGAAATCCCTGGTGATTTAGGTCACATGCACACTGGACCGCATCAGGGTTGCACCATTACCGTTTTTTTACCAGCGAGTATGAGTACTGATACTTGTACACAAATACTCGCCGATACCGCTGAAAACGGATAGGCTAAAATCGCACTGCAAAGAATCTCATGCGATGTTAACAGGAATGTGGTGCGATTCCTGTCCGAATCGCATGCAGTTTCCTGTGTGGACCCAGGCTGAAGTCACTATGACAAGCCTGGGTTCGCACCGCACTGCAACAATGAGGCACAATTGGTCCCAATGACACCAATGATGGGCACAATTCTTCCCAATGACACCAATGATGGGGCACAATTCCTCCCAATGACACCAATGATGGGGCACAATTCCTCCCAATGGCACCAATAATGGGACACCATTCCTCCCAATGACATCAATGATGGGGCACAATTCCTCCCAATGACACCAATGATGGGGCACTATTCCTCTCAATGACACCAATGATGGGGCACAATTCTTCCCAATGACACCAAAAATGGGGCACAATTCCTTCCACTGACACCAATGATGGGGCGCAATTCCTCCCAATGACGGGGCACAATTCCTCCCAATGACACCGATGACGGGGCACAATTTCTCCCAACAACACCAGCCATGGGGCACAATTCCTCCCAATGACACCAATTATGGGGCACAATTCCTCCCAATGACACCAATGATGGGGTACAATTCCTCCCAATGACACCAATGACGGGGCACAATCTCTCCCAATGACACCAATGACGGGGCACAATTCCTCCCAATGACACCAATGACGGGGCACAATTCCTCCCAATGACACCAATGACGGGGCACAATTTCTCCCAACAACACCAGCCATGGGGCACAATTCCTCCCAATGACACCAATGATGGGGCACAATTCCTCCCAATGACACCAATCATGGGGCACATTTCCTCCCACTGACACCAATCATGGGGCACAATTCCTCCCACTGACACCAATCATGGGGCACAATTTCTCTCAATGACACCAACAATGGAGCATTTTCTTTCCCCTGCTCTGACGTCTGGACCTTTTCTACTTCCAATGTCTACAGTCTGGCCCCTCTAAAGTCTGATGGATAGGAATTGGCCCCTTGTTTAGAAGGTTTGGAGACCCCTGATCTAAATAACAAATTAGATTGACACCCCCCCGTAAAAACAGTGTTTATTTTTACCTTTTTAGACAATCTGGTTCACATCAAATGCGATTCTTTGCAGTGCAATTTAGTATTTTAGTGCTCAGTATTGGTACCAATATTGGAATCGGTGCAACCCTAGCCCACATGTGTCCAATCTCTGCATTGTTGTGTGTCTGGGAGGTACAGGTTTAGCGTTCAGCCCAATAGCCTATCATAGTTTATGGCAGGCTGAAATATGCCGCAGGATGGGGTTGGATATTGTACTGAGAGGTATCAGTGTTCCAGGTATACACTCCTGAACACACTGATACCAAAAAACTCCATTCAGCCGGACTGTGATAGGCTGTAGGTAGCAGGGCTGGATGCCCAGGTGCACACAAAGACATAGAGATTATACACACACGGTGTGTATGTGGCCTTAACCATCTAAATCAGTGCTCTCCAAACTGTGGCCCAGGGGCCAGGTGCGGCCTTTTGCTTGCTTTTATATGGCCCTTGGGGCACTATTTTATCCACTGATACCAACAATGGGGAATAATACTCCTCCCAAACACTGACACCAGTGAAGGGGCACAATTCCTCCCAATGACACCAATGATGGGCCACAATTCCTCCCAATGACACCAATGATGGCACACAATTCCTCCCAAAGACACAAACGATGGGGCACAGATCCTCCCAATGACACCAACGATGAGACACAATTCCTCCCAATGACACCAACAATGGGGTACAGATCCTACCAATGATGGGGCAACATTCCTCCCAATGACACCAACGATAGAGCACTATTCCTCCCAAGGACACCGATGATGGGACACAATTCCTCCCAATGACACCAATGATGGGACACTATTCCTCCCAATGACACCAATGATGGGACACAATTCCTCCCAATGACACCAATGATGGGGCAACATTCCTCCCAATGACACCATTGATGGGGCACAATTCCTTCCAATGACACCAATGATGGGACACAATTCCTCCCAATGACACCAATGATGGGGCACTAATCCTCCCAATGACACCAACGATGGGGCACAATTCCTCCCAATGACACCAATGATGGGGCACAATTCCTTCCAATGACACCAATGATGGGGCAAAGCTCATCCCAATGACACCAACGATGGGGCACAATTCCTCCCAATGACACCAATGATGGGGCACAATTCCTCCCAATGACACCAATGATGGGACAATAATCCTCCCAATGACACCAATGATGGGGCAAAGCTCCTCCCAATGACACCAACGATGGGGCACAATGCCTCCCAATGACACCAATGATGGGGCACAATGCCTTCCAATGACACCAATGATGGGGCACAATTCCTTCCAATGACACCAATGATGGGGCAAAGCTCCTCCCAATGACACCAACGATGGGGCACAATTCCTCCCAATGACACCAATGATGGGGCACAATTCCTCCCAATGACACCAATGATGGGACACTAATCCTCCCAATGACACCAATAATGGGGCAAAGCTCCTCCCAATGACACCAACGATGGGGCACAATGCCTCCCAATGACACCAATGATGGGGCACAATTCCTTCCAATGACACCAATGATGGGGCAAAGCTCCTCCTAATGACACCAACGATGGGGCACAATTCCTCCCAATGACACCAATGATGGGGCACAATTCCTCCCAATGACACCAATGATGGGGCACTATTCCTCCCAATGGCACCAATAATGGGACACCATTCCTCCCAATGACATCAATGATGGGGCACAATTCCTCCCAATGACACCAATGATGGGGCACAATTCCTCTCAATGACACCAATGATGGGGCACAATTCTTCCCAATGACACCAAAAATGGGGCACAATTCCTTCCACTGACACCAATGATGGGGCGCAATTCCTCCCAATGACGGGGCACAATTCCTCCCAATGACACCGATGACGGGGCACAATTTCTCCCAACAACACCAGCCATGGGGCACAATTCCTCCCAATGACACCAATGATGGGGCACAATTCCTCCCAATGACACCAATGATGGGGCACAATTCCTCCCAATGACACCAATGACGGGGCACAATCCCTCCCAATGACACCAATGACGGGGCACAATTCCTCCCAATGACACCAATGACGGGGCACAATTCCTCCCAATGACACCAATGACGGGGCACAATTCCTCCCAATGACACCGATGACGGGGCACAATTTCTCCCAACAACACCAGCCATGGGGCACAATTCCTCCCAATGACACCAATGATGGGGCACAATTCCTCCCAATGACACCAATGATGGGACACAATTCCTCCCAATGACACCAATGATGGGCCACAATTCCTCCCAATGACACCAATGATGGGGCACAATTCCTCCCAATGACACCAATGATGGGACACAATTCCTCCCAATGACACCAATGATGGGCCACAATTCCTCCCAATGACACCAATGATGGGGCACAATTCCTCCCAAAGACACAAACGATGGGGCACAGATCCTCCCAATGACACCAACAATGGGGTACAGATCCTACCAATGATGGGGCAAAATTCGTCCCAATGACACCAATGATGGGACACAATTCCTCCCAATGACACCAATGATGGGGCACAATTCCTCCCAATGACACCAATGATTGAGAACAATTCCTTCCAATGACACCAACAATGGGGCACAATTGTTTTTTCCCCGCTGGCGACTGGACCTTTTCTACTTCCAATGTCTACAGTCTGGCCCCCCTAAAGTCTGATGGATAGGAATTGGCCTCTTGTTTAGAAGGTTTGGAGACCCCTGATCTAAATAACAAATTAGATGCCCCCCCCTGTAAGAACAGCGTTTATATTTATCTTTTTAGACAATTTATATACCAATTAGCTGGGAAATGGCATTTCAAGTTTAAAAGGCATTCCACCCAAAAGTGATAACTTAGTTACAAAGGTGGAGCCTGGTTGGATGACTCAAACCTCTTAAAGCCAGCCATAAATGGTGCGATTTACTTTCCCACAACCACGGGTAGCAAGAAAGAAAAAAAAAAAAAAAAAATCGCTCAGTCAGTGTGGATGGTGGAATCCCTCCCACGGAGCCATTGTGTTTTCCTGGCGGGGGGATGTAGCCGTCCCAGCTGGGAGAACACACAGGGGTTGATTTACTAAACCGGAGCCCAAAATCTGGTGCAGCTCTGCATAGAAACCATTCAGCTTCCATGTTTTTTTTTTTTTTTTGTCAAAGCTTAATGACGCAAGCTGAAGTTAGAAGCGGATTGGCTACCGTGCACAGCTACACCAGATTTTGCACTCTCCTATTTTAGTAAATCAACCAGTGACTATTCCTAGTGGCTTTCGCCACTGGCTATATAATTGGCTGAAAAACTGGCCAAGATTCGAACCGTCTATGGCCAGATTTAATTTCTTGGATACTTCAAACAACAAGATCTTCCTGCTACCATTCCCATTTCTCGTTCCGTCTACCTGGGAGTTTTAGGTGTTCCCACCTGCCTTTGTGTGGGTCCGGCAGGAATGGTGGGAGACCCTCATAATTGCCTTAGCAGACCCAGAACCTAATGGCGCTTTTCCACTGCATGGAACCGCAGGGTTCGGCTCGCTTTTGTGCTTTTACACTGCTGGTACCGCATGGTATGGTGTAGGAACGGTTCAGTACGGTACGGTACGGCGGCGCTTTTCCACTGCATGGAACCGAACGGTACGGCTCTCCAAAAACAGTACCACCTCGATTGTGGTTCCAAGAGGTACCATACCCGGTACCATATCCCACAATCCTTTGCATGCAGTCACTACTAGCCACTGATTGGTCAGAGAATCCCACCCCGTTGTTATCCCACCCACTTAACTTTAGTACTACTTTAGTGGAAAAGCAAACCATACCGTACCATGCGGTACCAGCAGTGGAAAAGCCGGGCCAAGTAGAGCCGAGCCGGTACTTGCAGTTGAAAAGTGCCATAACACAGAGATATCAGCAATAAATTTCCTGAGACACAGGAAATGGTCAAACTGAACTGAGCTTTTGAACAAAGGCAGACTTCAATTTTTTAGGCTATGCAAAGTGTACTTATCCAAAATCCCTAAATCTGTACATTATCAGAAACATTTGCACTGGTTTATAAACTCAAACACATTTGCTTCAAGAGATCTTCCGTAAAAAGTCCCATCAAAACCTAGGAAGCTAAATCTACAGATAGATTAGTATGACAGAAATAAAGAAAATAAAGTCAACACTTTACCTGATACGGTGACCAGCATGGATGCCATCAAGGGACGGTTGTTGTCTAGCTTGCGGCTAAGCCGTAACTCCCCGCTTGAGTGATTGACTATCAACAAATTTAGCTCATTCCCACGCTCGAAGGTGTAGAAGAGTTTGTCTGACACGTCGGGGTCGTAGGCCGGGATTTTCCCAATGACACCAGAGGGGAAAGTGTTGGAGCTGTTGGAGATGTAATTGTTGAAGAGGATCTGAAAGTTCTTTAAGACGGGAGTGTTGTCGTTTTGATCGATCAGCTTAATGTGAACGGTAGCCCTGCTAACCAAAGGGGCCGAGGTGGCCTGTACCACTATAATGTACTCGGACTTGGTTTCATAGTCCAAGTCTATGAGGGCGGTCAGCTCTCCGGAGAAGAAATCCATTTGGAAAATTTCGGGAATGTTGCCCTCAACTATCTGATACATTATCTGTGCGTTTGGCCCTTCGTCTGGGTCAGTGGCTTTGATTCTGCCAACCACCGAGCCTACAATGCTGTTTTCCTTTACATAGACCTCAAATTCGTCGGCTGGAAAAATTGGGGCGTTGTCGTTGACGTCCTGAACAGCAACTTGGATGCGAACTGGGCTTCTCTGTGGGGGGATGCCCCTGTCCACAGCGTAAGCCGTCAGCTCATAGAAGGGGACACTTTCCCTGTCCAACTTGCGTACAGTACGGATGATACCTGAGGTTGGTTCTATCGTAAAATCCCCATCTCCATCTTCACCATTTTGAAATGTGTACTGAACCCTGCCATTGGCATGAGAATCGCGGTCGGTGGCAGAAATCTGCAGGACGCTTGTAAAAGGAGGAGCATCCTCTGAGACTATTCCGTGATATTGCGAGTTTAAAAACTGGGGGGCGTTATCGTTGACGTCATTCACCATAATCTCCACGTAGGCCGTGTCGGATTTCTGCGGGATGCCATTGTCCTTTGCAATAACAGCCAGCGTGTAAGTCAATTGGTCCTCATAGTCCAGTTGGGCGTTGAGCGTGATAACTCCGCTATCGGAGTTAATTCGGAACTGGGGGATATTGTCTTCCAGGGAGTAGGAGATCCTTGCGTTCTCTCCGACGTCATCGTCCGAGGCGCTAATGATCACCACGGTGCTCCCGACAGGCCGGTCCTCGTTAATATCAACAGGGTAGTGCGCACTTTGAAAGACCGGCCTGTGGGTGTTTGCATCGGTAATGTTAATATGGACGTAGCAGTTGTCGTGAAGGATGCGATCGGAGGCGGTCACCGTCAGAACGTAGCGTCTTTCCTGTTTGTAATCAAGTGGCAGCGATAAAGTGATTAACCCTGACCCGCTCTGGGTGCTAATTGCGAAACGGTTGCGGGTGTTGCCTCCGGTGATCTGATAGGTGATAGGGCTGTTTATATCCCTGTCTATGGCAGTTACGCTAAGCACACTGGTCCCCACGCTGGCATCTTCATTTAGACGTATAAAATATTCCCTTTGGGTGAACTCTGGCCGGTTATCGTTCACATCCAGGACGGTAATGGTGACGCTTGCGGACGCAGACAGTGGTGGGTTCCCATGATCCCGAGCTTCTACTCCGAACAGATAATGTTCTACAGTCTCTCTGTCTAGAGGGCCACTTACGGTGATCCAACCGGTGGCACTGTTAATTACAAACGGAGTAGCAGGTAGCACGCCAGTCAATTTATATTCCATGCGAGCGTTTTCCCCGTAATCTGCATCCACGGCTTGAATGTGAATAACAGAGTGACCCAATGGAACATTTTCTAGCACGTTGACTTGAAAGGGGGTGCTAACAAACATGGGGGCATGGTCGTTAATGTCTACCACCTGAACACTTAGCACACCGGTGTTGTTTGAAAGCGGGGGGCGGCCTGCATCTTGGGCGCGGATTCTGAGGGTATACTCCCTCTCCGTTTCAAAGTCCAGGGGGGCTACGACCTGTATGGCACCATTTAAGCTGTCAATGGAGAACTGCCCTCTACTGTTACCACTAATGATGTTATAATGGACCACTGCATTGCTATCCTTATCGAAGTCGGTAGCAGTCACCCTTATAATCTCGGTGTGGGGTCTGAGGTCTTCTCTCACCTGGACTATGTAACGCTTTTCGCTAAACTGCGGCACGTTATCGTTCTCGTCAAGCACGGTTATCTCAACTTTGACAGTGGATGACCTGGGCCCCGGGTCCTTCCCTTGATCACTGGCCTCCACTATCAAAGAGTACCTCTCCCTTTTCTCTCTGTCTACCAGCCCGCTGGTGGTGATTAAACCCGACCGTGCATCGATTTCAAAAACTGAGTGAGCCGCTTGTTCGTTGACAAAGCGGTACTTGATGTTGGCGTTGGCCTGCGAGTCAATGTCAGTGGCCCTCAGCTGCAGGATGGGGTACCCTTCCTCTACATTCTCCCTTATGCTCTCCCTGTACTCGGCCTGCTCGAACATGGGGCTGTGGTCATTTTTATCGGCGACCGCCACGGACACCATGGTGGTGGCGGACAGTCGCGGGCTCCCGTGGTCGATGGCCGTGACCCTGAAGTAGTGCAGGTCCATGTTCTCCCTGTCTAGAATCTCCGTTGTGGAGATCAAACCGGTCACTGAGTCTATACTGAACAGCTCTAAAGACTTGCTATTCATCAGAGCGTCCATGGTGTACACAACCCTCCCCGCCTCCCCGGTATCAGGGTCTTGTGCTGTCATGGTTATCACCGGAGTCCCTGGGGGCTGATTTTCAGCCACCTGATCCTGATAATTTTTTTGGGGGAAATAGGGATGCCGGTTGGCTGCCCTGCGTGTCCTTATTAATGGAAGGGATGCCCTACCCCTCCCACTGCCCCCCTGCCTGGGTGATGATCTATGAGCGAGAGGCAGCGGGTTCAGCTGCATGGCTTTGCTACGTGCTAACGCTCGTTCGGTATGAAGATCAATCGTTTTGAGCTCCTCCGGAGCAGAGGCTGGGGAGATTATTTTCAGGCAACCTTTGGTTGAGTTGAAGGAGAGATTTCGAGAGCAGGGTCCTTTAAGGGAGAGCGGAGGGACTGGGGGGGTCTGGGCGGGCTGCCGAGGAGGAGAAGCAGCAGCAGCGGGAGCTGTCCGCTGGTCTGGTGCTGAAATCTCCTCTCCTCTCCACGTGCCCTCCGTAGACTCCTCTCCTTTGCCCAGACCCCGGGTCAGCTTGCAGCACCAGAACCTGCCGGTGTCCTTGGAACAGGTCTCGGTGCCGCCCCGGCAGTTGAGTTTGCAAATCCCCAGGTTCAAGTGTGAAGGATGCCACGCGTCCGGTAAGATCGCTCCCGTGTGGTTACAGTCCCTGGTTACATTCGAGGGCCATAAAGCCAGCAAGACACATGGGCGCCTTTGGCCGCCAATAGACCCCCCGAGGGCGACCTGACCGTCCAAAGAACCGGCGCTCCCAGTCTGGTGGACATGGCGGAGGAAGACGAGTTGGTGGTCCACCATGGAAAGGCCACTGGGAGCGCGGTCAGTCCCGTTGGTTGGTGGAGGACCCCCCTTGGATGCGGTCCTATCGCTCGGCGGGCCACCGTTGGGTTTTTGCGTTGGCTGGCAGTATTGCAGGATAAGAAGGTCTTGGCTGTGAATCTTAAGGCAATGGGGTCCTACGATGGCGAGGTCCATGGGCGGCCAGTGAGGTTTTGTAATCCAACAGAGGAAAGGGGTTCCTCCTTCGCTGTGGCCCCTCTGTGACACTTGAGGGTGGCCCTTGGTCCTGTAGGAGGCACCGGGTGCCTGCTGGGTCGGTCCAGGGATCTCCGCTGAGGGCCAAGGTTGGGTCATTGGTCTCTGGCACAGGGTGAGGTGGCAGGGGACCCCGTATCGGCTGTGGTGGCCCCCCGGTGGATCTTCGGGGTGACCCTCGGTTCTGGAGGAGGTACCGGGGGCCCGTTGGGTCGGTCCGGGGTCATCCGCCGAGGGCCGGCGTTGGGTCATCGGTCTCCGGCACAGGCTGAGGTACCAGGGGACCCCGTAATGGCTGTGGTGGCCCCTGGCCTGGGGATGGTGGTCTTCCTGAGCCCCCTGCAGCCTTGGAAGGGAAGCCCCCTCGTACACAATGCACAGGGAGGGAGCGAGGGCCGGGGGACGGGGATCAGTGCGCTGCCGGCTGCCCGCATGCTTCCCCCGGCTGGAAGTGAACAAAGGGATGCTGAGGAGGACGAGCAGCGGGAGGAGGCAGCGGCGAGGCAGGCTGGTCCCCGGCAGCTGAGCAGCCATAGTCTTCCCCCTCCTTGTCTGCTGGCAACGGCGCTGCCCCCTCACTGGGCACGGCCCTCCCCCGCTCCTCCTGACGCTCTCCCGGCCGTGGCTGCGACCATCTACGCGGCGCTCACAGGCGGACTCTCCGGGCGCAGCATCTCCTCACCCTCCCTTCATTCAACACCAACATGGCTCCCGGCGACCCGAATGGTCCGCTCCACCCCATCTTCCTACCCCCCTCTACTACGGGGGACAGGTGGTACGATCCCCAGTGCGCAGGCGCACAGGCGGCGGCTGAGTCAGGAGCGGTGACGTCAGCGGCCATCTTTACTTCTGGAGGAGCTGTCCAGGGTGCTGAAAGTGGAGATGGCTGGAGAGGGGAGGAGGTTATCAGCATGGAGAGGATGGCATTGCAGACTCATGCACAATATTATTATTATTAGTAACTTTATTTGATAATTTAATATTAATAATAATAATAGTAAAATTATAATTATATCTTATGTAATATTTTTTTATTTTGCTATTATTATTATTATTATTACCATCATATTTTATTATTTTATATAATATTTTTTATTATAATATTTTATTTAATTATGTAATAAAAAGAAGGTTTATTTTTTACAATCATTTTTATTATTATTTTTTTTAATTATGTGTTATCAATATTATTATTATTATTATTATTATTATTATTATTATTATTAATAACTTTATTTGATAATTTAATATTAATGATAATAATATTATAATTATTAGATCTTATGTAATATTGTTTTTATTTATTTGTTTTTGGTATAACTATTATTATTACCATTATAATATTTTATATCACATTATTTTTTATCATATTTTATTTTATTATTTAATAAAAAGAAGGTTTATTTTTATAATTATTATGATAATCAGCCTATTTTACTTAAAATGATGTATTAGCAATATTATTATTATTATTATTATTATTATTATTATTAACTTTATTTGATAATTTGATATTAATGATAATAATAGTAAAATTATAATTATATCTTATGTAATATTTATTTATTTTTTATTACTATTATTATTATTATTAATAACTTTATTTGATAATTTAATATTAATGATACTAATAAAAATAATATTAAAATTATTAGATCTTATGTATTATTGTTTTTATTCATTTGTTTTTGGTATTACTATTATTACCATCATATTATTTTATTTTATATCATATTATTTTTTATCATATTTTATTTTATTATTTAATAAAAAGAAGGTTTATTTTTATAATTATTATGATAATCAGTATATTTTACTTAAAATTATGTATTATCAATATTATTATTATTAGTAACTTTATTTGATAATTTGATATTAATGATAATAATAGTAAAATTATAATTATATCTTATGTAATATTTTTTTATTTATTTGTTTTTGGTATTACTATTATTATTATTATTATTATTACCATCATATTTTATTATTATATATAATATTTTTTATTATAATATTTTATTTTATTATGTAATAAAAATAAGGTTTATATTTACAATATGATAATCAGTATATTTTACTTAAAATGATGTATTATCAATATTATTATTATTATTATTATTATTAATAATAACTTTATTTGATAAGTTGATATTAATGATAATAATAGTAATATTATAATTATATCTTATGTAATATTTTTTTATTTATTTGTTTTTGGTATTACTATTATTATTATTATTACCATCATATATTATTATTTTATATAATATTTTTTTATTATAATATGTTATTTTATTATGTAATAAAAAGAAGGTTTATTTTTTACAATCATTTTTATTATTATCATATTGATTTAAATGATGTGTTATCAATATTATTATTATTATTATTATTAATAATAACTTTATTTGATATTTAATATTAATAATAATATTAGTAATATTATAATTATTATATCTTATGTAATTATTATTAATAACTGTATTTGATAAGTTGATATTAATGATAATAATAGTAATATTATAATTATATCTTATGTAATATTTATTTATTTGTTTTTGGTATTACTATTATTATTATTATTATTACCATCATATATTATTATTTTATATAATATTTTTTTATTATAATATTTTATTTTATTATGTAATAAAAAGAAGGTTTATTTTTTACAATCATTTTTATTATTATCATATTGATTTAAATGATGTGTTATCAATATTATTATTATTATTATTATTAATAATAACTTTATTTGATATTTAATATTAATAATAATAATATTAGTAATATTATAATTATTATTATTATTAATAACTGTATTTGATAAGTTGATATTAATGATAATAATAGTAATATTATAATTATATCTTATGTAATATTTATTTATTTGTTTTTGGTATTACTATTATTATTATTATTATTATTACCATCATATATTATTATTTTATATAATATTTTTTATTATAATATTTTATTTTATTATGTAATAAAAATAAGGTTTATTTTTTACAATCATTTTTATTATTATCATATTGATTTAAATGATGTGTTATCAATATTATTATTATTATTATTAATAACTTTATTTGATATTTAATATTAATAATAATATTAGTAATATTATAATTATTATATCTTATGTCATTTTTTATTTGTTTTTGGCATTACTATTATTATTAATATTATTATTATTATTTTTACCATCATAATTTTTTTTTTATTTATTTATTTATTCAAAAGAAACACTGAAGATATTCCATTACATCATTTCAAGTCCAATCCACATGTTAAAACATTTAACATATGATTATTTAAAACATCATCTATTATACAAAAATTGATCGAGATTATAGGACTTAATTAATTCAGTCCACTAGAATCATCGGAACTCTCCCTTGTCCCTATTATTTTCTAATATTCAAAAAAAGGAAAAGAAAAAGAATATACAAAGTATAGAAGAAAGAAAAAGAGAGAGAAAAAAGAAGAAAAAAAAAAGGGGAAAAGTTACCCCCCCCCCTTTCCCCTCCACAACTTATTACCATCATATATTATTATTTTATATAATATTTCTTTTTTATTATAATGTTTTATTTTATTATGTAATTAAAATAAGGTTTATTTTTTACAATCATTTTTATTATCATATTGATTTAAATGATGTGTTATCAATATTATTATTATTATTATTATTATTAATAACTTTATTTGATAATTTAATATTGATAATAATATTAGTAATATTATAATTATTATATCTTATGTAATTTTTTTATTTGTTTTTGGCATTACTATTATTATTAATATTATTATTATTATTATTTTTACCATCATATTTTATTATTATATATAATGTTATTTTTTATTATTATATTTTATTTAATTATTTAATTAAAAAAAGGTTTATTTTTATAATCATTATTATTATGATCATATTTTATTTTATTTAAAATGATGTATTATCAATGTTATTATTATTATTTATTTTTTTGCTCTTGGTACTATTATTATAATATTTTACAGTATTATTCATTTTTTTAATATGAAATATTAATATTCTTATTATTCTCATATTTTATGTTCATTTTTTCATTTTTTAAGATGATAATTATCAAATTTAATTTAACATGAAATATTATAATTATTATATTTTATTTAATATTGTATCATTTGTGGATATTTTTAACTGATTAATGAGAAACCTTCCCAAATGTTCCCATGTGTAATACTATCTCTCACCCACAGGTGATTTGGTGAGCTTTTGATGACGTGTATTTAAAGATGGCTGCCGCATATCTAATTGACCATGTGGTTGTGGGGGGAAGTGCAACCATGTCTTGATGACCTCACTCACAATATAACCTGTGAGTGGTCAAGAGGAATGATTA
The DNA here is from genome assembly GCF_965119305.1 of Pelophylax lessonae. Lineage (NCBI taxonomy): Eukaryota > Metazoa > Chordata > Amphibia > Anura > Ranidae > Pelophylax > Pelophylax lessonae. The sequence goes on along the minus strand of NC_138775.1, from coordinate 26,459,875 downwards.
CATCCTGTGGGCGGTCTCTGGTATACAGGACTATAAAAAGAGTCCATAGCATGAGGAATAGTCTGTTTTTTGGAGCTGTGGAAAGACCAAGCATGCAGCCAGGATTTCTTATTGTCCTGTTCCTCCAGCTATCCAGTGTAAGCCGTTGACATTCAACTACCAGAGCTTAGGCTACGTTCACATGTGGGCGTAGCGGATCGCGGGCAGAATCATTGCGATTGTGCCCGTGATCCGGAAATCATTGCAAATCCCGGGAGACGCCTGTGCAATGCCCGTGATTTGCAATGGCACCCCCAAACGCCGTGCAATGTTGCCACGAACCGCGGTAACATCGCTCAAATAGCATCGCGGGACGCATGACGCCCAAAAAAGGTACAAGAGCTTCTTTTGTGCGTCATGCGTCCCGCGATTCTGTTTGCGCGATGTTACCGCAATCTCACAGGCGTCCCGCAATTTGCAGTGATTCAGCATCGTGGGCAGAATCACTACGATGATCCGTTACGCCCAAATGTGAACGTAGCCTGAGTATTATTTGATATTTTGGGATATTGGGAATAGGTGTGTATGTTTAAGAGCCCATTCACACTAGCGCGACTTGTGAGGCGACTTGTGTTGCCCCAGGTCGCTTGACATAACAAAAGCAATGTTAATCAATGAGTGCCGTCTTAATTGGCACTACTGAAGTCCCTCCGACTTCAGAAAAGGGTCCTGTACTACTTTGAGGCGACCTGTGATCCGACTTGTCCCATATACTTCAATGGGAGTCGCCTCCTTATCTTAATTGAAGCGACTTGTTATCAGACTTTCCAGGAAGAAGAAAGAGATTAGCCAGGCATTCCCCACATTGCAGCCATGCTTATATGGTATATATATATATATATATATATATATATATATATATATGTAATAGTATATATATTCCATTATCTCTGCTTGGTCTGTGTGAGTGGCACTGATACGTGGCACTGATATGTGGCACTGGTGGACACTGATACGTGGCACTGATACGTGGCACTGGTGGACACTGATTCGTGGCACTGATACGTGGCACTGATACGTGGCACTGATATGTGGCACTGGTGGACACTGATTCGTGGCACTGATACGTGGCACTGGTGGACACTGATACGTGGCACTGTTTCGTGGCACTGATATGTGGCACTGGTGGACACTGATTCGTGGCACTGATACGTGGCACTGGTGGACACTGATACGTGGCACTGGTGGACACTGATACGTGGCACTGGTGGACACTGATACGTGGCACTGATTCGTGGCACTGATATGTGGCACTGGTGGACACTGATTTGTGGCACTGGTGGGCAGTGGCACTGGTGGACACATACGTGGCACTGGTGGGCAATGAGGAAATGAGTAAAAAATAAAACAGAAAAGGGGAATTAGGTCACAACACATCATATTCTGATTGGCCAAATACAAAGTCGTCTGTCATATAAGTCGCGCAAAATAATTCACAAGTCGCGCTAAAATCGCGGTAAAAAGTCGCTCCGACATGGGGCGACTGATGGTCGTGGCAGTGTGAACCAGCTCTAAATCATGGTATTTTGTGTAATGTTTATGGTAAATTCAGTGATCAGACTACACAATGCACAATAAAGTGCCACCCTATTTAAATGAATGAAGTTCTTCTATAGTGTAATTATTGCTACATTTTGAAAATTGTCTTTTATTGACTGTGTATTCATAATAACCACTTCTAGACCGGAAAAGTTTCCCCCTTAATGACCAGGCCATTTTTTTGCAATTTGGCACTGCAATATTTTACCTGACAATTGCGCGGTCGTGCGACGATGTACCCAAATATTGACGTCCTTTTTTTCCCCACAAACAGAGCTTTCTTTTTGGTGGTATTTGATCACCTGTGTGATTTTTATTTTTTGCGCTATAAACATAAAAATGCGACAATTCTGAAAAAAAAAAAAACAATATTTCTCACTTTCTGCTATATAACATTCCCAATAAAAAAAAATAAAAATTCATCCTTTTAGGCCAATTTGTATTCTGCTACACATTTTTGTTAAAAAAAAATCCCAATAAGCGTATTATGATTGATTTGTGCAAAATTTATCCTGTCTACAAACTAGGGGAAAGATTTATGTCATTTTTATTTATTTATTTATTTATTTTTATTCTAGTAATGGCGGCGATCTGCGATTTTTAGCAGCACTGCGACATTGCGGCGGACAGATCGGACCCCTAATTGACATTTTTGACACTTTTGGGGGTACCAGTGACATTACTACAGTAATCAGTGCTAAAAATATGCACTGTTACTGTACTAATGACACTGGCAGGGAAGGGGATCTCCTAGAGGTGATCAAAGGGTTACTTGTGAGCCTAGGGAGTGTTTTCTAACTGTGGGGGGGAGGAATTTGAGAAATGATCATAGAGACCTGTGATCCTATATAGAAGGATCACATGCGCTCTGTGATCATTCCAAGGAGAAGAACGGTCTGCTGTCCGTTGTTCTCTCTCCATGGGGAGCGATTGGGGGTGCCTGGCGGCAATCGCAGCTGCCAGCTCCGTGGATCGGCTTCCCGCTGCCTAGTGGGTGCGCGCCCCCAGGAGCGCTCCCGCTAACCCCCGTACAGGTACGGTAGTTCGTGCAGCCGAGCCAGCCTGCTGCGGAAAGTGGTTAATCAGTGGATATGTATGGATTATTTTTGCAGAGTAAGGATAATATTTAGTGTCATCAGGTTTGTGAGAATAGTATTTCCTATGTAGATGTTGTGCATGCAGCGAGCCCAAATATTTTATATCCTTCTTGGAAGAAGCACAAGGAGTTAATGTAACCATTAATTCAAGTGAGGATTTTTTTCCCAGCATCCTGGTGATAAATGACTTTTAGCACCATCCAGACAGCATCAAAGCCCCCTCGCCAATACCAATAATGGCTGTCATTGGTATCGCCCAGCCCCCCCTTGGAATGGTTCCAGGAATGGTGCGGACCCAGTCTGATCTGCTAATAGGAAGCTTGCTGAATGCATTTAAGTGAGAATTCCCGGCTCTGGCTCATTGTACCCCCCCCCCCCCCATCAATATCACAATGTGCGGGACCCACCCTCCTCCGCTCACATCAAGCCTCACTGAGCCAGGAGGGTCTCATTGTCCTGCCGGTCCCCTCCATCTCCCCCAATGGCTCGGTGCCGCCTGCGCCAGAACATGCATTATATCAGACGGGTCCGCCAGTGTGTTTAATCATCAATAAGGAGATAAGCATATGCAACCGGGGCGATAAACGCAGCGCTACCTTCCATCATTCATTATACGGATCTCTATGTCCGTAACAAAAAATAAATAAAAATGATACATTTTTGGAATTTAATACCCTGTCTGACAATTCACAAGATGGCTTGAGGTACCTGGTGCCTCATGCCTCAAGTGATATTAACTACGTGACCTCAGGAAGATTAACCCCCCCACCTTCCTGACCATTTTTTATGAAATGGCACTGTGATACTTTAACCACTTGCCTACTGGGCACTTAAACCCCCCTTCCTGCCCAGGCCAATTCTCAGCTTTTAGGCTAAATTCACACCTGAGCGTAGCGTTTTTCGCGCGTTTTTTACCGCGATTTTACCGCGATTTTTGCGGCGTTTTTTACCGCGATTTTACCGCGATTTTTACCGCGATTTTTGTGCAGGCGTTTTTAGATTGAATAGAGATCAATGGAAAACGCCTGTAATCTGCCCAAAAAGAAGCTCATGTACTTTTTTGAGCGTTGGGCGTTTTGTATACAGCGTCAAAACGCTCAGATGTGAACAGGGGCCATTGAAATGAATAGGATTTGTGTTGTTGGGCGTTTTGAGAGCTGATCCTAGAGCAGAAAAACGCCCCAAAACGCCTAGATGTGAACGGAGCCTTAGTGCTGTCGCACTTTGAATGACAATTGCGTGGTCATGCAACACTGCACCTATATAAAATTTTTATAATTTTTTTTTTTTCCAAACAAATAGAGCTTTCTTTTGGTGGTATTTAATCACTATTGTGGGTTTTATTCTTTGCTAAACAAACAAACAAAGACAAAAAACAAAAAAAACAAACAAACAGTTTTTAGAGTTTGTTATAAAATCTTGCAAACAGGTAATTTTTCTCCTTCATTGATGTGCACTGATGAGGCGGCACTGATAGGCTACACTGATAAGGCAGCACTGGTGTGCACTGATAGGCTAAACTCATGGACACGGATAGGCTGCACTGATAAGGCGGCACTGGTGGGCACTGATAGGCGACACTGATGGGCACTGATAAGGCGACACTGATGAGCACTGATAGGCTGCACTGATAAGGCGGCACTGGTGGGCACTGATAGGAAGCAATGATGGGTGGCACTGATGGATTGCACCAATGGGCACTGGTACACTGGTAGGTGGCAATGAAGGGCACTAATAGGTGGCACCGATAGGTGGCACTCATGCGCACTGATGGGCATTAATAGGTGGCACTGATTGGAAATGATAGGCGCTGGTAGGTGACACTGATAGGCAGCACTGATGATGGGCACTGACAGGTGACGTTGGTGGGCACTGGTAGGTGACACTAGTGGGCATTGATAGGGGACACTGGTGAGCACTGATAGGTGACACTGGTGGGCACTGATAGGTGGCATTGGTGGGCACTGGTAGGTGGCATTGGTGGGCACTTGTAGGTGGCACTGGTGGGCACTGATAGGTGGCATTGGTGGGCACTGGTGGTCACAGATTCTCCTCTTCGGGACCGATGTTCCTCTGACAGCAGCGGCGATCGTTTTTTCTTCTCTTCACGCTAATAGCATTAGAAAAAAAAAGCTGATCTCCAGCTGCTGTTTACATCATGTGATCAGATATGATTGGCTGACATCTGATCACGTGGTAAGGGGCTGGGGCCGGCCTCTTACTCCGATCTGTGATCAGCTGAGTCTCATGGACTTGCTTATCCATGAGCGAGCCGCAGGGAGCGCGCAGGCAGCTCATGCATGGGAGGACGTACATGGACGCCCTCCTGGCAATTAAGGTCCGCGCTGTTACACACATATATATATATATATATATATATATACACATATACAGTCAGGTCCATAAATATTGGGACATTGACACAATTCTAATCTTTTTGGCTCTATAAACCAACACAATGGATTTGAAATGAAACAAGATGTGCTTTAACTGCAGACTTTCAGCTTTAATTTGAGGGTATTTACATCCAAATCAGGTGAACGTTGTAGGAATTACAACAGTTTGTATATGTGCCTCCCACTTTTTAAGGGACCAAAAGTAATGGGACAGATTAACAATCATAAATCAAACTTTCACTTTATAATACTTGGTTGCAAATCCTTTGCAGTCAATTACAGCCTGAAGTCTGGAATGCATAGACATCACCAGACGCTGGGTTTCATCCCTGGTGATGCTCTGCCAGGCCTCTACTGCAACTGTCTTCAGTTCCTGCTTGTTCTTGGGCCATTTTCCCTTCAGTTTTGTCTTCAGCAAGTGAAATGCATGCTCAATCAGATTCAGGTCAGGTGATTGACTTGGCCATTGCATAACATTCCACTTCTTTCCCTTAAAAAACTCTTTGGTTGCTTTCGCAGTATACTTCGGGTCATTGTCCATCTGCACTGTGAAGCGCCGTCCAATGAGTTCTGCAGCATTTGGCTGAATATGAGCAGATAATATTGCCCGAAACACTTCAGAATTCATTTTCTGTCATTCATTCTTTTGTCAGCAGTCACATCATCAATAAATACAAGAGAACCAGTTCCATTGGCAGCCATACATGCCCACGCCATGACACTACCACCACCATGCTTCACTGATGAGGTGGTATGCTTTGGATCATGAGCAGTTCCTTTCCTTCTCCATACTCTTCTCTTCCCATCACTCTGGTACAAGTTGATCTTGGTCTCATCTGTCCATAGGATGTTGTTCCAGAACTGTGAAGGCTTTTTTAGATATTGTTTGGCAAACTCTAATCTGGCCTTCCTGTTTTTGAGGCTCACCAATGGTTTACATCTTGTGGTGAACCCTCTGTATTCACTCTGGTGAAGTCTTCTCTTGATTGTTGACTTTGACACATACTGTATACACCTACCTCCTGGAGAGTGTTCTTCATCTGGCCAACTGTTGTGAAGGGTGATTTCTTCACCAGGGAAAGAATTCTTTGGCCATCCACCACAGTTGTTTTCCGTGGTTTTCCGTGTCTTTTGGTGTTGCTGAGCTCACCGGTGCGTTCTTTCTTTTTAAGGATGTTCCAAACAGTTGATTTGGCCACACCTAATGTTTTTGCTATCTCTCTGATGGGTTTGTTTTGTTTTTTTTTTCAGCCTAATGATGGCTTGCTTCACTGATAGTGACAGCTCTTTGGATCTCATATTGAGAGTTGACAGCAACAGATTCCAAATGCAAATAGCACACTTGAAATGAACTCTGGACCTTTTATCTGCTCCTTGTAAATGGGATAATGAGGGAATAACACACACCTGGCCATGGAACAGCTGAGCAGCCAATTGTCCTATTACTTTTGGTCCCTTAAAAAGTGGGAGGCACATATACAAATTGTTGTAATTCCTACACCTTTCACCTGATTTGGATGTAAATACCCTCAAGTTAAAGCTGAAAGTCTGCAGTTAAAGCACATCTTGTTTGTTTCATTTCAAATCCATTGTGGTGGTGTATAGAGCCAAAAAGATTAGAATTGTGTCAATGTCCCAATATTTATGGACCTGACTGTATATACAGTGGGTACGGAAAGTATTCAGACCCTCTTAAATTTTTTCACTCTTTGTTATATTGCAGCCATTTGCTAAAATCATTTAAGTTCATTCTTCTTCCTCATGAATGTACACATAGCACCCCATACTGACAGAAAAACACAGAATTGTTGACATTGTTGCAGATTTATTAAAAAAGAAAAACTGAAATATCACATGGTCCTAAGTATTCAGACCCTTTGCTCAGTATTTAGTAGAAGCCCCCTTTTGATCTAATACAGCCAGGAGTCTTTTTGGGAAAGATGCAACAAGTCTTTCACACCTGGATTTGGGGATCCTCTGCCATTCCTCCTTCCAGTTCTGTCAGGTTGGATGGTAAACGTTGGTGGACAGCCATTTTTAGGTCTCTCCAGAGATGCTCAATCAGTATAATCAAACACAGCTGGACTCAAATGAAGGTGTAGAACCATCTCAAGGATGATCAGAAGAAATGGAAAGCACCTGAGTTAAGCCCCGTACACACGTACCGATCGTCGGCCGACAGATCGGCCGTCAAATGTTCGCGGCTGTCGTGTCTGTTGAAAAGTGCAAACGACTGCACAAGAATTTTGTCCGCCGACTACAGCCGACTGCAGAAGTGATGTCATGTGATGGTTAACTTTCCCTGTCTTTTTTTTCTCTGAGCATGCCCAGTCTTGCAAATCTGCTGTCTGTCGGCCGAAACCTGTCCTGACTGGCGAACAATCGGCCGCTCTGGTGTCGGCATACAAAAATTTTAATGCTTGCATGACAGATTCTTGTCGGCAGAATGTGCGCTGACGGCTGTCGGAGGCATCATACTAACAAGCCTACAATTGGCAGATCGGTCGTCGGCCGACGCTTTTCGGCCGACGATCGGTACGTGTGTACGGGCCTTTAAATATACGAGTGTCACAGCAAAGGGTCTGAATACTTAGGACCATGTGATATTTCAGTTTTTCTTTTTTAATAAATCTGCAACAATGTCAACAATTCTGTGTTTTTCTGTCAGTATGGGGTGCTATGTGTACATTCATGAGGAAGAAGAATGAACTTAAATGATTTTCGCAAATGGCTGCAATATAACAAAGAGTGAAAAATTTAAGGGGGTCTGAATACTTTCTGTACCCACTGTATATATATATATATATGTGTGTGTGTGTGATCTGGCACACAGGGGCCACCCTGTAGCTGTAAAGCTGCTATGGGGCGGACCTGAAGACATTGAACCCTCAGCAGCTGGTTTTACTGAGTATGCAGCTTCTTCATCTTCTGATTCTTGCCTATGTTCCAGTTTTACATGGTGCCATGACTGTTGCCCCAGGTTTCCTTTTTCAGATGGCTTCTTTCTCTTGCAGCATCCTCTGGAGCCTCCCTTGCATACAGGGACTAGAGTTGTGTCTCCCTACTCTGTGTGAATCTATAGAAACACACAGCTCAATAGCCTAGGGTGGCAAGGCATTCCCCTGCTCCATCTTCCTCCCCACTCTCTTCTCCAAACTAATAGACTGGCTCCAGACTGCACTGCCCTCTGCCTCCTGCCTTTTGGAGATAAGAAACGCTGTGTAAACTCTGTGCCTTGAACGGATGTAGAGAAGAGAAGGCTGCAGATAAACAGGTACAACGTATGAAGGAGGATTTGTTTAATCTCTGTGCATCTCCTGAAGCCGGTCACTTCACTGAGTATATGTAAGGATTTACAACCCTTCTAAAGCAGCAATAAACCCTAATCCAAAAATGTTATACATTGCAGTTTACCAATCCCTTGATGTGGTGGCTGCATCCCCAAATCTGGATGTAGGAGCAACAGAGACACCCTTGGACAGCAGCATTGTCAGTCTGGGGGGAGGGGAGGGTTAGCTGCACTAGCATATTTAAATACACTAACAAATTGAAGCCAAACGCCAGCTAATAGTGTATAACAGCAACAATTTTTTTTTCCTTTTTGGGATAAAGGGGTTTTTGATAAATAAGAGCTGATCTTTGTAAGCAGCCCTGTCGGTGATAAATGGTTTTCTCATCCATGTAAATGCAAGAGAGCTTTTCTGTTGAAAAACAACAGACTTGCTGGCTGGATCTTCAGGTGAACATAGAAGAAAGAAAGCCGCAAAAAATAAAACAAGTGCAGCCATCACATCTGAGAATTGGTAATCTGCAATATAATAAAGGTTTGCTTTTGGGTTTAAAATCCCTTTAACCACTTCTGGACCGCAAGGATTTGCCCCCTTAATGACCAAGGCCATTTTGTGCGATTCGGCACTGTGTTAATTTAACGGACAATTGCGCGGTCATGCGACGCTGTACCCAAATAAAATTTATGTCCTTTTTTTCCCACAAACAGAGCTTTCTTTTGGTGGTATTTGATCATCTGTGTGATTTTTATTTTTTGCGCTATAAACAAAAAACAGCGACAATTCTGAAAAAAAAAAAAAAAAAAACAATATTTTTCACGTTCTGCTATATAACATTCCCAAAAAAAATGTTTCCATCCTTTTAGGCCAATTTGTTTTCTGCTACATATTTTTGGTAAAAAAAAATCGCAATAAGCGTATTTTGATTGGTTTCCGCAAAAGATATCACGTCTACAAACTACGGCAAAGATTTATGTGATTTTTATTTATTGTTTTTACTAGTAATGGCGGCGATCTGCGATTTTTAGCGGGACTGCGACATTTTGGCGGACAGATCGGACCCCTAACTGACATTTTTTACATTTTTGGGGAGACCAGTGACATTACTACAGTAATCGATGATAAAAAAATATGCACTGTTACTGTACTAATGACACTGGCAGGGAAGAGGTTAACCTAGGGGTGATCAAAGGGATAAGTGTGAGCCTAGGGGAGTGTTTTCTAACTGTATGGGGGATGGGCTTGTGAAATGATCATAGAGACCTATATAGAAGGATCACAGGAGCTCTGTGATCATTTCAGAGAGAACAACGGTCAGTTGTGTTTACAACAGCTGCCCGTCCTTCTCTCTCAGCGGGGAGCAATCGCGGTCGCCAGGCCCGTAAATCGGCATCCCCGCTGCCTAGTGGGGGTGGGAGCACGCAGTTGGCGGCACACGCTACCCCCGCAGCACCAAGCATGCGACCGACATAGGGCTACGTTGGTTCGCGCAGGAGAGCCAGCCTGCCGCACATTTAGTAAATGTGCGGCAAGGGGTCTTAAAGGTGTTAAGGGCTCTTGCACATAGGCCGGCTGAGCCCATTCAGCACAATTTTCCGGTGCGGCAAGCAGCCTACCATTGGCTTGAATGGCTGCGTCTCTGTAAGTATGTGGTGGAGTCAGCGTTTTGCGGTATGTAACAAATAGAAAATTCTTCTATTTTTGCATACGCCTGAATGCAGTACACATGTTTACGACAGCACCACCAACAGGGGAGGACTGGGCCAGGGGGCATTTGCCCCCTGGGCCGCTCTGATGCCCTGTAAAAAGGCTGCACTGCTTCTGCTACAGACATGCCTAAGGCTAAGTTTACATGTAGGCGTTTTGGGGCGTTTTTTTGGGGCATTTTTCTGCTCTAGGATCAGCTCTCAAAACGCCCAACAAGACAAATCCTATTCATTTCAATGGCCCCTGTTCACATCTGAGCGTTTTGACGTTTTAAGCAAAACGCCCAACGCTCAAAAAAGTACATGAGCTTCTTTTTGGGCAGATTACAGGCCTGTGCGATGCCCGTGATTTGCAATGTCACCCCAAACGCTGTGCGATGTTGCCGCGATTTCCGCCTGCCGAATCGTGGTTACATCGCGCAAACAGAATCGCGGGACGCATGACGCACAAAAGAAGCTCATTTACCTTTTTTGGGCATCATGCGTCCCACGATTTTGTTTGCGCAATGTTACCGCGATTCGGCAGGCGGAAATCGCGGCAACATCGCACAGCGTTTTGGGGTGCCATTGCAAATCACGGGCATCGCACAGGCGTCCCGCGATTTGCAATGATTTCCGGATCGCGGGCAAAATGTTTGGTGATTCTGCCCGTGATCCGCTGTGCCCGCATGTGAACGTAGCCTTAACCACTTGCCGACCGCCGCATGACTATTTATGGCAGCGGTCAGCCCCTCACAGGCAAAGCGACGTAGGTCTACGTCGCTAGCCTGTGAGGGTCTAGGGAGCGAGAGCGCGCCGCCGGAGGGACCGCCGGGACCCCCCCCCCGCGCGCGTGTGCCCGGCGGACCCTCCGCCGGGCACTCGCGATCGTCCGTTAGAGCGGGAGAAAGGCAGGCGGCTAATGTAAACACAGCCGCCTGTCATTCTCCCCAGTGTATGAATGGAGATCATACGTTTCTACTATGTAGGACCGTTGATCTCTGTTTTTACACATCAAGCCACAGCCAATCACAGTAAGAAACACGCCCCTAGGGACACACTTAACCCCTCCCTCTCAAAAAAAGTTAACCCCTTCACTGCCAGTGTAATTTTTACAGTAACAGTGCATATGTATAGCACTGATTACTGCAGTAATGTCTTTGGTAACCCCAAAAGTGTAAAAAATGTCAGTCAAGGGTCCAATCTGTCCGCCGCAATGTCGCAGTCCCGCAAAAAAAAAATTGCAGATCGCCGCCATTACTCGTTAAAAAAAAAAAAAACAAAAATGACAAAAATCTTTCTCTTAGTTAGTAAACGCAATAACTTTTGAGCAAACCAATCAAAATACGCTTTTTGCGATTTTTTATTTTTACCAAACATATGTAGCATAAAAAATTGGCCTAAAATGTTAAAAAATTTAGATTTTTACATTTTTTTGGGGGAATTTCATATAAAAAAATTTGAAAAATATTGTTATTTTTGCAAAATTGACGATATTTTTTTGTTTATAGCGCATGATCAAAAAAATCGCACAGGTGATCAAATACCACCAAAAGAAAGCTCTGTTTGTGGGAAAAAAAGGACGGCAAATTCGTTTGGGTACAGCGTCGCACGACCGCGCAATTGTCCGTTAAAGTCACGCAGTGCCGAATCGCAAAATAGGCCCTGGTCAGGAAGGGGGTAAAATCTTCCGTGGCTTAAAGCGGAGTTCCGGGCACAGATCTCATTTTTTGCTGAACATACCCCCAGGACAGTCAGGGCTAGCACATTCCACAATGGCTAGCCTCTGATCTGTCCCGGTTCGCACTTACCTTTTAGAAGAAATACTTACTTATAAAATTTCTTCCACAGCGTTTCCATCTCTCTTGTGGGCAGCTGAAGCCGGCGCGGTCCTCTTCTGTGTCTTCTTCCGCGTCTTCTTCTCCCAGAATGCGCCTGCACCGGCCCCTCTCGTCACTTCCGGTGCGGCGCCGCATTCCTCCACAGCTTCTGGGCATGCCCAGAAGCTGTTTAGCAGGGGAATGCGGCGTCGCCCGGAAATGACGAGCGGGGCCGGTGCCGTCGCATTGATTCCTGGGAGCTATGACGTTCAGCTCCCAGGAATCATAGCGAGACAGGAAATGACGGGGTGAGCCGCGGCTCCGAGGAAGGAAGTACTCTGAGGTGAGTATCTTCGATCTTCAATTACAAGGTAAGTAAACAAAAAAAAAAAAAAACTATCCAATTCCTTTTCAGGTGAGGTCTACCTAGCGGAGGGGCCCCTAAAAAAAAAAATCTTTTTTTTTGCCAGGAACTCCGCTTTAAGTGGTTAAGGATTCCCGGTGAAGTAAAAATTCCCCACTGCTGACCTACTGAGTGAAGGCCTCCCCCCAGCATGGATGGTGTAAATTGTGTCTGAGCAGAGGCCGGTTCCATGCCCCACTGGAGTCTCTCTTCCCCCGGCCAGCCCTGAGTTCGGCCAATGAGTAGAGAGTACCTGGAGTGGAGTTTCAGCCTGGAATGGGGTTCAGGAGGAGGCCGGGAAGAGGGAGAGTGGGAGGGGGGCCGAGTCCCTGCACCATGGGCCTCTGGTTTGTACTTGCCCCCCTGGGCCTAAAGTTGCCAGACAGCCCCTGGGCATCAGAGTGGCCAGGGGGGCAATCTCCCCCCTGCCCCCTGGCCCAGTCCTCCTCTGGTGGCGCACCCCCATTCAAGTCAATGGTACCCAGGTCGCTCGGGCGGTGGAAATACATCAGTTATTGCGCTGAACAGGCTCTGCCGGCCCGTGTGAAAGAGCACTAAGATTACACTTTCCAGAATGACAGTGCATAGCAAACATAATTAAACTGTGCTTGTTTTCCATTAATGGGAGTGTTTTATAGTTCAGCAGTATCAGATTCCTGCCCCGAGGCAATAAAAGTAATGGAAGAACAATCACTAGTGAGTGTCCATCAAAAAAAAAAAAAATGAAATGGCTTGAATTGAAAAAAAAAAAAAATATTTTGCTACATAAATGAATGTATATTCCTATTTTATCCTTCACCACTCCATTAATTCTCTGTACAGTTACATGCACTGCTCGTTACAGGCAAGTAATTGCAATGTTCTGTCTTCTTCAGTGTATTAGCGCCCCTAGTGGTGAAAGGTGGACCATCCTTATTTAGCAGTGATTTTAGATCTATATAGAGCTTGGATTGGGAGCCTAATTCATTCCAGAAACATACTTGTAATCCAAAGCACTCGTATTTCAAAGCGAATTTCCCCATAAGAAATAATAGAAATTCAGGTGATTCGTTCCACAATCATTTATTCATACAAAAAATGATTACGGCAATACAAAATACAGTACAGTATATAGTATATAGTGTATGGTGTATGCAGTACATGGCCAGAGGTCCGGGGTAATACGAGCGCTAGAAGGATCACAGTTTTAATGTAATTAAAAAGTGGAATTACACTCAGAAATGTTAAAAACAATATCCCGCATTAAGAAGTCTGGTGCTCATCCATGTAACAGTGCATCCGGAAAGTATTCACAGCGCTTCACTTTTCCCACATTTTGTTATATTACAGCCTTATTCCAAAATAGATTCAATTCATTATTTTCCTCAAAATTCTACAAACAATACCCCATGATGACAACATGAAAGAAGTTTGTTTGAAATCTTTGCAAATTTATTAAAAATAATAAAATACAAAAAAATCCCATGTACATAAATATTCACAGCCTTTGCCAGGACACTCAAAATTGAGCTCAGGTGCATCCTGTTTCCACTGATCATTCTTGAGATGTTTCTACAACTTGATTGGAGTCCACCTGTGGTAAATTCAGTTGATTGGACATGATTTGGAAAGGCACACACCTGTCTATATAAGGACCCACAGTTAACAGTGCATGTCAGAGCACAAACCAAGCCATGAAGTCCAAGGAAATGTCTGTAGACCTCCAAGACAGGATTGTATGGAGGCACAGATCTGGGGAAGGGTACAGAAAAATTTCTGCAGCATCGTAGGTCCCAATGAGCACAGTGGCCTCCATCGGCTGTAAATGGAAGAAGTTTGGAACCACCAGGACTCTTCCTAGAGTGGGCCACCTGGCCAAACTGAGAGATCGGGGGAGAAGAGCCTTAGTCAGGGAGGTGACCAAGAACCCGATGGTCACCTGACAGAGCTCCAGCGTTTCTCTGTGGAGAGAGGAGAACCTTCCAGAAGAGAAACCATCTCTGCAGGACTCCACCAATCAGGCCTATATGGTAGAGTGGCCAAACAGAAGCCACTCCTCAGTAAAAGGCACATGACAGGCAGATTGAACTCCTTGTCCCGAATGGCAGGTGTCATGTCTGGAGGAAACCAGGCACTGCTCATCACCTGGCCAATACCATCCCTACAGTGAAGCATGGTGGTGGCAGCATCATGCTGTGGAGATGTTTTTCAGCCGCAGGAACTTGGAGACTAGTCAGGATTGAGGGAAAGATGAATGCAGCAATGTAGAGAGGCATCCTTGATTAAAACCAGCTCCAGAGCGCTCTGGACCTTAGACTGGGGCGAAGGTTCATCTTCCAACAGGACCACAACCCTAAGCACACAGCCAAGATAACAAACGAGTGGCTATGGGACAACTCTGTGAATGTCCTTGAGTGGCCCAGCCAGAGCCCAGACTTGAACCCCATTGAATATCTCTGGAGAGATATGAAAATAGCTGTGCACTGACACTCCCCATCCAACCTGATGGAGCTTGGGAGGTCCTGCAAAGAAGAATGGGAGAAACTTCCCACAAATAGGTGTGCCAAGCTTGTAGCGTCATACTCAAAAATACTTGAGGCTGTAATTGGTGCCAAAGGAGCTTCACCAAAGTATTGAGCAAAGCCTGTGAATATTTATGTACATGGGAGTTTTTTATTTTTGAAAAATTTGCAAAGATTTCGAACAAACTTCTTTCATGTTGTAATTATGGGGTATTGGTTGTAGAATTTTTAGGAAAATTGTGCATTTAATCCATTTTGGAATAAGGCTGAAACATAACAAAATGTGGAAAAAGTGAAGCGCTGTGACTACTTTCCGGATGCACTGTACATTTCTGTATGTGGCCTGAGGTCTGGGGGGGTGGGGGGGTGGGGGTGCTGGTGGCTCCCAGCGCTTCCTGGAGAACTCGGGAACTGTTGACACTTCCGCGTTCTCCAAACGCGTGTTACGCCGGCTCCATCTAGCTGGGAGTGTCTCCGAGTTCTCCAGGAAGCGCTGGGAGCCACCAGCGCCCCCCGGACCTCTGGCCACATATGGTACTGTAACTCAGCGGCTTTACATGGATGGGCACCAGCAGACTCCTTAACGCGGGATATCCATTGTGAGTGTAATTCCACTTTTTTTTTACATTAAAACTATGATCCTTCTAACGCTCCTATTGTAAGACAGCGCTCGCATATAAAGTTATAATTTAAAAAAAAATGTTGCTCGTCTTGCAAAACGCTTGTATACCACGTTACTCGCAAAACAAA
Source organism: Pelophylax lessonae (assembly GCF_965119305.1). Taxonomy (NCBI): domain Eukaryota; kingdom Metazoa; phylum Chordata; class Amphibia; order Anura; family Ranidae; genus Pelophylax; species Pelophylax lessonae. Next base: position 26,444,358 of record NC_138775.1, on the reverse strand, counting down.
TTATTACTTGATATCTTATATGGCTTTACTCTCCCATTGGGTCCCAGGCTCTACTGCTGAAGCCATGGTTTCTGGATGTGCATCTGGCTGTTGGGACATAAAGAAGTGATTTGCATGGCATGAAAATGATCCTCTTATTTTTAGAATATATGATGGAATGAGATGTGAATATATTCTGTAATAAGAAGGCTGTACTATGCAATGCACTGATTCTGTTTTTGATTCCTTTAGTCCACATGTGTCAAACGCAAGGCCCGCAGGCCGAATCTGGCCCCCCAGGCCATTTTATTTGGCCCTCGCATCTCTCCTGCAGCTGCAGGAGAGCTCCAGTCCTCCTCTGGTCCTCTTCAGACCCTGTACTTTCTGCTTTCCAGTAATGCCTCCAGCTTCTTCCCAGCATCAGCACAAGGTAAGGGGGGTGCACTGTGATGTAAGGGAGGGTGAGGGACTCAATTTCTGATCATGGAGAGGCTCTTGACGTCTTATGTAAGGGTAGAGGATGCTCTGGACATCTAGTCTTACAGATACAACTGGACCTTTTGAGGGCAGTCATAATGCTGATGCGGCCAGCGATTAAATTGAGTTTGACACCCTGCTTTAGTCCCTCCTCACCAAAACCTGTATGGTTAAACGGTTTGATATTTTAAAAACTGTACAAATACACAGATTTAACACTCTTTTTTTTAAATCAGATTTTACCATTTAAATATGGCTAAATATCAATTCCAGGTTTCCTGTATGTACTGGTAATCTTCCGAGGCTGTTTGAGCTGCATTGTGCACTACTTGCAATGGCAACCAGGGTACAGTATGTTTATCAACCGGGGCCATGGATAAGGGGGTACCACCAGTCCTCCTATACGGGGCCCAGGCCAGCAGGGGGGCCCAGCCGGAGGGGGGGGGAATTACTGAAACCGATCCCCTGTATGGCTCCCTCAACAGCAGCTGAAAGCCGGCTTCATCTCCTCTCCCTTCAAAGGGCTTGTATCTGCTGCAGAGAGTCATACAGGGGATCGGTTATCACCCTCCCCGTGCACCATAAGAATCCCCCTGCTGCCCAGGCCCCCCCCCCCTGTGTGGCCCCACCCCCACAGTGCACCGGCTTCCCTTACCTCCTTCCCATCAGCAACTGCAAGCACATCATAGGATCCTTCAGGATGGAGAGTGGGGGAAGGGTTTGGTAAATATGCCACATTTACCAGCCACTTCGTTTCCTGAATGAACACAATAGGTGATTGGTACCGATCACTCACTGCGTTCATTCATAACTGAAGCATAAAAAACTCTGGGGGGGGGGGGTTTGGGGGAGGGGGGCTGATAGGTTGCGTAACGGAATCGCGACCCAACAATACGCTTGTGGGCTTCCGTCAGAATATCGTTTCCTCCAGTCTGAACATAGATATCAGATATTACAGCGCCCCTGTCAGGGCTCCAGTGGTAGAAGAGGGTCTCTAGGACCCAGCATCAGTCAGGACACCATGGAAGGAGAAGGGCTCTAGGACCCAGCATCTCAGCCAGCACATCACATGGGTCTTTATAAGGAAGTGTGCCAGTGATTGAAGTTGCTGATTGATCTTCAGCTTGTAGCGTGTTCCTGTGATCCTTGTTCCTGAAAATACACAACTAGCCGGAACTTAGCTTGTATAGATCTGGAACATTTATTGAACAAACTCACACCGAATATATACCACACAGGAGGACACCCCCCTCCTGATCAGATTACCCAACCAGGGCAGGTGCCTGATTACATTTTCCTATGCAGATGAAATTGTGTACAGAAATATAATTAACCTGAACGAATTATCTATCTATCTGGACAGAAACAATAGGTGAATGGGAATCCACATCTAGACAATGTTATAATTCACATGTTAACTCAGCAATGCAACAAGGCTAAAACAAAATACATTACACGATATCCTAGGTATAAACACAGAACACCTTATTAAACAGACAATAGCAGGAGACCACCAGTAACAGACTGTCCATCTCCTACATTGAAGAACCTGGAATCTACATCCAAACAAAGCCCCGACCATTCAGAAGTCACAGACTTCATGGCAAAAGTCTACAACAGTCTATGAGGCAAAGCTAATACAATATTCTCTCATTCTGATACAGTGGAATGAATGTATCATAGATTTCTTGAGGGATATTGTGGACAAATATCACTGTCCCATTTGAAGCAATCAAAACCATATTCTCAGTGTCCACCAAGTAGTTGTCCATCATTTTCTTGGTCACCCTGTGCCCCTAAGTGACTTACACATAAGAGGTGCCTAGGGAGCTAAGAGAGGGATTTCTCAATCTCTCGAAGGTAAGCTGGGTTTCACAGGCCCCCCAGCCAAAGCGACTCCCGTCACAGGTTGGCTGTATGGGGCCCTGTGGTTTCCAACAGCTGTCCTGTTAGCAACCATTACAGTACCACCAGCAGCATCACATGTGCAAAGATCAACCAGAGACCAGGTTGGGGTTAACACAGGGGCGTAACTACAGGGGTTGCGATTGCTACCGGGCCCCATGCTCCAGGGGGCCCAGTAGCAAACCCGTGGGTGAACTTCCAGGATTGCAAAAGTCACACTTGCGACCGGGCCCTGGCATTGCACCACTGTGGGGAGGCCCAAAGATTGCAGGAAGGGAGCCCACTGCAGAACTTGTGAAAGGATCCTGCTGCGGGACCGTAATAAAAGGCCATGCAACGAGAGTAAAGAGCCCCAGGATTAGTGGCAAGAGCCCTGGGCTTGAAGGGAAGGGCCCCGGCCAGGGATCTGGGGGGGCCCTTCATGGTTTCTTGCATCGGGGCCCTGAAGGCTCTAGTTACGCCTCTGGGTTAACACGTTTTGTAGATAGCTCAACTTCATCAGGAGCATCAGTGAAAGAGTTACAAGACATTCATGCTACTCCACTGATCTCAACATAGTGGTCAAAGTTGGTTTATGGCATCTTATGGCTACATCCGTCTAATGGTACATTCATCTCCACAAGAGAACAGCTAGTGGTTACTCCCATATGAGACTAAGAGGCAGAGAGGTCCAAGACTCGATATTGTCCTGTCATAAGCTGACCATACACTAGAAGAATTTTGTTCAAAGACCATTTATTCAATATTCTAATCGTTAGTGGAGTCAAATTAACATTCGTTTTCAACTGTAGTGATGAGAAAATTCAAAAGATTTGAATGAATTTCGTCAAGCCATGGAATGTACTAATAATTTTCGTATGAATTATGGTACAAATATTTGTATGAACATTCATTCAAAAATCTACTAACGTATGACTGGCTTTAAGTGGTTAATATTGGAGGAGACTTTGTCCCCTTTCTGATCCACAGGGTTGGAATTAGCCCAACAAGGAATAGTATTTTTGTTGTTTTCTGTTGTAAAAAAAAAAAGATTTTTTTTCTCGCACATGATTGGAAAAATTAAGTCAAGACATCACCTCATTCCCTAGGTGAAAATTGCCTTTGAACATTACTCCACACGAACCTCCCTAAGAACCCTTTTGAAGCACTACTGAATAAACTTATAATAATAAACCTGAATAAACCTATTGTATTTCACATGGAATGAGTGTTGGTCCTCCAAATTTTCGCAGCTTCCAGACTCACATTAGCCAGAGCCTGGAGGACCCCTACTCCAAGCTTCAAATCAGTAAACAAATAGCTTCAGATCATGAAAAAATAAAAACTTACGGAAATTTTGGCCACCATCCACGCTACATTTCTCCCCATTTGGCAACCTTGGTTATCCTATTCCCTCAACCTTCACAATTTGTGAATTCTCTATTTCCTATTTGTTTTAGTGTACTGGCCCCCCTTGGGGCCCTTTCCCTTCACCCCTAAACTTTCCTCTTTTACCCTTCCCCCCACGTTCCCTTCTCCCTTATTCTTTTTTAACCCCACACTTCCCTACTTCTACAGCCTTAACATTCACCCCTTGGATCTACATCTTTCCATACATATTTTACACAACATAGTTACATAGTAGGTGAGGTTGAATAAAGACAATAGTCCATCCAGTTCAACCTGTGTAGGTGTGTGTGGCTGTAATCATCTCTCATAGCCCTGAATGTTCTGATCCTTGAGATGTACGTCTAAGAGTCTTTTGAAAGCCACCATACTACCCGCAGAAACCACCTCTTGTGGTAGAGAATTCCACAATCTTGTAGCCCTAACAGTAAAGAACCCCCCAAGTTGCCTGAGGTTAAAACGCTTCTCCTCTAATCGCATTGTATGCCCTGGAGTCCTCATGCAATCCCTTCGACTGAACAACTTATTTTCTAAGCTGAGATCCCCATTGAGATATTTAAAAATTGCTATCATGTCCCCCCTCAGGCGTCTCTTTTCCAGGGAGAATAAATCAAGCGATTGCAGAGGCTTTTCATAATTAAGGTCCTCTAATCCCCTAATTAGTTTAGTTGCCCTTCTCTGGACTCTCTCCAGCTCCAACACATCCCTCCTGAGGACTGGCGACCAGAACTGGACAGAATACTCCAGATGCGGTCGGACCAGAGTTTTATAAAGTGGAAGGATTATAGACTTATCTCTGGAATACATCCCTTTCTTTATGCATGCTAATATTCTGCCGGCTTTGGCAGCTGCCGCTTGACATTGCATGCTATTGCCTAGTCTATCATCAACCAAGACTCCCAGATCCTTCTCCATTTTTGATTCCCCCAAGGGTTCCCCTCCTAAACATGTGATGTGTTTTTATAGCAACACCCGTAAGCTACACATGGAAATAAAACAGTCTTATCTCCAGATCCCTACCTATAAGATCACATAGAGGGATCTTAAAAGGGGATTCTATTATAATATATCCTAATCTATAATTATTATTACATCATTGCTACTTCTTTATATATTCTTCCAAGAAGCAGAAGGGAGGGTTTGGGACTTTGAGTGAGGCGTGTGGCCAAACATGAATATATAACATAATGTAAAATATGTATACAAAAAAGGTAAAAATGAAGTAAAATCAAATTATATTTTATTAAAGTTATAAGCAGCATTTGATAGCAATATTATATCATGATCAAAACAATTCATAAAATGATTAAAGACATGGATAGTACAATATGACCAGGACATGATTCAAGGTATAAAGTACATCAACAATCATAAAGGTAGGAATCCATGATGGAAAAAAGAGGATATAGTTGTGAAGACCGACGTACAGGTGATGGTAGAAAAATCATAAAGATTGTATACTAATAATCTCTACGCGTTTCGTGAGAAATCTTATTAGAATACAATCTTTATGATTTTTCTACCATCACCTGTACGTTGGTCTTCAAAACTATATCCTCTTTTTTCCATCATGGATTCATACCTTTATGATTGTTGATGTACTTTATACCTTGAATCATGTCCTGGTCATATTGTACTATCCATGTATGTAATCATTTTATGAATTGTTTTGATCATGATATAATATTGCTATCACTTGCTGCTTATAACTTTAATAAAATATAATTTGATTTTACTTCATTTTTACTTTTTTGTATACATATTTTATGTTGTTATGTTATATATTCATGTTTGGTCACAGGCCTCACTCAAAGTCCCAAAACCTCCCTTCTGCTTCTCTCAAATATAGGGCTGGAGGTACAATTGAATTTTTAGCCTCATTTTAAAGTCCCAACCCCCCTCTCTCTATGTACATATTCTTCCATAAAGACCACTTCTGGCCAGACTTCTCCAGAGAGTAGAAGGGTGCACCTGGGTCCCACTGGTTTCCTCCAGTTCAGGCTGATGGCACTACTGGACATCTTCCGATGTGGAAGGGAAGTAAGCATGATGTGTTTTTCATCTGCTGCATTAAGTTTCCTTGGCCGACCACTGCCTCTACGGCCCTCAACGTTGCCCATTTCTTTGTGCTTCTTCAAAAGAGCTGGAACAGTCTGCTTTGAATTCTTTGCCAGGTAGAGATCTTGCTGATACAATATACCTACCTTTTGTCTTGTAGCTGTGCTCAGTCTTGCCATAGAGTATGACCTGTGACATGAAACGGTCTTCACACAACCTCACCTTAGTAGCAGAGTATGGCTGTTCCTCACCCAGTTTTATTCCTCCTGTACAGCTGTTTCTGTTTCAGGCTCCATGCAAAATTAGCTTAAAAAAACACTCTTGGCAGGAAAAAACGCTAATTTTGAGTGTTTGTTTGTACCAGCATTAAAGCGGAGTTCCGGCCTTGGGGGTGAAATTTAGATAAAAATACCCCCGGGACAGTCAGGGCTAGTACATTCCACAATGGATAGCCTCTGAACTGTCCCTGGTCGCACTTACCTTTTAGAAGAAATACTTACCTTGAACATTTCTTCTCCAGCGCTGCCATCTCAGGTGTGGGTAGCTGAAGCCAGCGCGTCCTCTTCGATGACATCGGAGTCCCAGAATGCCCTGCAACGGCCCCGCTCGTCATATCCGGTGCATGCGCGTAATCCATGCACAGCTTCTGGGCATGCCCAGAAGCTGTTTAGCAGGGAATGACGCTCCTGCACCGGATGTGACGAGCGGGGCCGGTGCAGGCGCATTGATTCCTGGGAGGGATGACGTTCAGCTCCCAGGAATCAATGCAAGCAGGAAGAGACGGCGCGGGCCGCGGCCGACGAGGGAGGAAGTGAAAGGCAGGTAAGTATATTTTCTTCTATAACCAGGTAAGTAAACAAAAAAAAAAAAATCGGGAGTATCCATTTCTTTTTCAGGTGACGATTTTGTTGATTTTGAGATCGGAACTCCGCTTTAAGGAGGGTTTAGAAAAACACTCTAAAAAAAAAAAACGCAAAACAGAAGGGCTTTTTTTCTGCTTCTAGACCCTGATCTTAGAAAACGCCTCTAGACTACCATGGACACGTAGGTTAACATTATTTGCTTCTACATGTAAAATGCTCCTCTAGAAGCAGTGTTGTTTTAACCCCTAACGCTGGCACCTCCCGACTCTATCAGGGTTTCTGATTATGTGACCACTGTGATTGGTTGTCACAGCAGTCACATGATGGGAAAGCTCCCGATCAGAAGTAGAGATTGGTAGCTTTCTGTTTCTGATGGTGCACGATCTCGGCACAGCTTTGTTTATATTCCCAAGTGCATATATCAGCGTAAGGCTCCTTTCAAACGGGCTTTCCGATCCAGTCCACCGGTCAGTATTTCAGGCAGACCTGATTGGATGCTCCATACATTCCCTTAGAGCAGCGGACGTCAGCGGTGACATGTCCACTGACACCCGCTGCTATCCGACCCAATCCTGTCCATGAAATCCAGAGGGATGGAAACCCTATTTTCCATCCGTCTGGAGGATCGGATCGGATGAAAATGGACAGGCGGTCCGTTATCATCCGATCTCCCATAGAGGAGAGCGGGGATCTGACAGCTCCGTCTCTGCAATGTAAGCGGAGACGGAGCTGTCATCCGCCTGCTCACTGGAGATTGGTGGATTGATCCCCACTGAGCATAACGGAGTCCGCCAGGTGGAAAGCCCGTGTGAAAGGACTCTTAAGGCCCACCCCCTGAGAGACTGCATATGAATGTACCGAGGTTACGCTAGTGTGCATGGAGCCTCAGTTAATGACTGTGTTTCAACCTACATATGAAATTCATGATCATTAGCACGTGCTTGGTATGATTGGTTAATCATACATCTGACACTAATCCTAGAAAATCCCTAACTTTGTGCAAGTGTACAAAGTGTGCAAGTGTAAGTGCCGGTTCACACATATGCAATAAGGAACCCTGCAAATCCACTGCGATGTTCACGCATCGCACTCAACTCGCAGGCAGTTCCCACTGCCATATACGAATCGCTGCGGGTGTCAATACAAATTTAACGACACCCCCCAGATCAGTCTACATATCGCAGTGCGAACTGCCAGTTCGGACATGAATCGGATCTCATTGGTGTGAACACCCATGTGATCCAATTCTGGTGCGGGAAACAAAAAGGATCCTGTGCGACTTTGGTCTGAATGCGATGCAAATTCAGCCATACAATCTGTATGGCTGAATTTGCAACGCACAGACATTTCATGTGCGCTCCGAATCACATGCAATGTCTGACATCGCATATATGTGAACCGGCACTAAGAACTGATGTTGAATTAAAGCCAAAGGGTAGTCACACCCAATATTGATTTTGGTAAACCTCAGAAAATTAAAAAAAAAAAAAACAAACACCTGAAAGACAAACCCATAATGAACTAGTATGCATCGCATACTAGCTCATTATGCAATACTTACCTTAGAACGAAGCCCCGCAGTGCCGCCCACTCACCTCTCTCACAGGTGACATGTTCGGTCACCCTTCTTCCGGGTTTGTGGCATCCGGCCATCTGATTGGCTAGAGCCGCGATGACGTCACGGCGTCACGCATGCGCGCGGGAGCCGACGTTCACGGCCCTAAAGGGACAGCATGAGCGGCCGCTCCTTCGGAGCGCATGCGCCAGTGATGTCACTGGCTGCATGCAAAGTAAATATCTCCTAAACGGTGCATGTTTAGGAGATATTTACAGTACCTATAGGTAACCCTCATCATAGACCTACCAACAGGTAGAAGTTGCAGAGGAGAGTTTACTTCCTCTTTAAAGAGGTTAAGCAATTAAAATATATATATTTTTTAAAGCGTTCTTAATTTACAGCATTACTTCACATCTGCCTGAAACTTTTGCACAGTGCTGTGGATGTCAAAGTCAACGGCGTGATTTTGGTTAGCTTCTCATATATTAGTAAAAGAAAATTGCCTTTGAAAGGGAACACGCTCTACTCCTTCAGTAAATCAATCTTAGAGGTGTTATTCACTCGGCAAAATGTATTCCATGTTTCATCAGCAGTCCCAAATATGATCAATCATTATTGAAGTCCGGTAATTACCTTCAAACGCCGTCCAATGTTCTTTTTTTATTTTTTCTGTCTGGCTCCGCGGGAAAACGCAATGCACTTATTTCAGAGTGGAAAATTCCTCATCCCACAGAGGTTTCTAAAGCGAGGCTTAGCAAAAAAAAATAGGATTAGCCTTGCACTCACCCTAGAGAAGTCCTCAATAGATTCAATTTTCGGTAAGAAGGACAACGGGCAGACGTAGGACTAACAGTGCGACAAACAGCTTTTTACAAAAAAAAAAAAAAAAACGATTCTGGAAATCAATCTTTTCATCATTGATGTGGTTAAGGAAAGTCTAGACTGGTAGATAAAGGCCAAAGATGGACGGGTCAAAGCTCATCAAAAGAAATCAAGATTTGATTAACCATTTACCGACCAGCCGGCGGCGGGTTCCCGTGAATCGCTGTACCTGTTCGGCGGTTCGCGGAAACTATCCTGGGGGCGTGCGTGCGCTGGCCCCATGCAACTGCTTCCCCTGTGGCGAATGGGGGCGGGCGCGCCCCATGGTCACTCCCACGAACCGCCCTACAGGTATGGCGATGTGCGGGAACCTGCCGCCATATTTTGACGCCAGCTGGTTGGCAAGTGGTTAGTCCTACATGTGCCCGCCGGGCACCTGCGATCTCTCCCTGTGGAGAGAGAACAGCGGTCTGCTGTTTTAAACACTTGCCGACTGCCGCACGACTATTTACTGCGGCAGTCAGCCGCTCCTGGGCAAACCGACGTAGACCTACGTCGCTCGCCCAGGAGCCTGTAGGGGGTGAGCGCGCGCCGCCGGAGGCGTGCTCCCACCCCCGCTCGTTCACAGACATCACTGCGCGTGTGACCGGCGGCTCCGATGGCCGCTGGCCACTCGCGATCTCCCGCTGGAGAGGGAGAAAGACAGACGGCTGATGCAAACTCGACCGTCTGTCATTCTCCCTGAAGTAAGCACAGAGGCTATGTGATCCTGCTATATAGGATCGTATGTCTCTGTGGTTACATCACAAGCCACGCCCCCCACAGTTAAAATCGCGCCCCTAGGGATACATTTAAACCCTTGATCACCAATAAAGTTAACCCCTTCCCTGCCAGTGTCATTTTTACAGTAACAGTGCATATTCTTAGCACTGATTACTGTAGTAATGTCACTGGTACCCCCAAAAGTGTCAAAAATGTTAGTCAGGGGTCCGATCTGTCCGCCGCAATGTCGCAGTCCGGCAAAAAAAAAATAAAATCGCAGATCGCCGCCATTACTAGTTAAAAAAAAAAACAATAAAAATGACAGAAATCTTTCCCGTAGCTAGTAGGCGCAATAACTTTTGCGCAAACCAATCAAAATACGCTTATTACGATTTTTTTACAAAAAATATGTAGCAGAAAACAAATTGGCCTAAAATTTTAACACTACCGCAACTTGTCAGGCGACTTGTTAGCCTGACAAGTCGCGGTCCATGCAGTGCTACAGGACCCGTTCTAATAGGAGCGACACAAGTCGCTCCGACTTAGAAAAAGGGTTCTGTACTACTTCGGGGCGACCTGGAGCGACTTGCATAGACTTCCATTATATGAAGTCCGTGCAAGTCGCGCCAAAGTCGCGGTGCACAGGACTTCACAGGTCGCCCCCCAAGTCGTGCCGCTGCAGTGTGAATGCGGTCTTCGTTTGTAGACGCGATAACTTTTGCTCAAACTAGAAGCACAGAGACCCATTATGACATCACTGGGTCTAAAATAAGGTATTTAATGAAAAACAGAAAGGTTTTATTTAAAAACGTTATTAGCATATTAATATGGGGGGTGGAAGCCAAATATAAGCAGAATAAACTTCAGCTTTAATATTTCATTCTAAAAAACTGTCACGGATACAATTATTTCTATCATTCTCTACCCTGCAGATCATCTCATAGACGTAGTTTGTACGGAATGCCGCAGGCGCTGAGTGATCGATGTAATCAAAGTTATAAAGACAATAAATAAGGAAATCCATCATCCCATAAAATGATAATCACACCAATCACCAATACTCACAGCTTTCAGCACTGCACCCGGACTAAGTCATGTGACCTCACCAATTGGACTTCATCCTCCACCCCCTATACCCCGCTCCTTCCCAGCAATGATCCTCCGCAGGGGGGACATCCGCCTTAGTCGGATAATATTGGATTACATTTTTTAAGGATAATACTGACAAAAGTGGATGGCTGGAGAAAAGCCCAAGGCAAGCTGAATTCAATATAAAACTCATAGGCAACGGATATGGGAATGGTACAGGAATATTAGATCTCAGTAAGACTCCGGGTCATGAAAATAAGTTTAAATAGTCCCAGCCTGCAGTTTTAGCAACAGAAAAGATGACAGTCAAAACAGCTGATGATTTATTTTCAGCAGCTCCTCATTTTCAGTGATTATTGTGGGTTACCTGAAATTCATTTTTTTTTAATTCATACCTTCAGCCTTCCCGTCAGTCTTGCACAGTTGTACAGGCTTCTCTCCCCTACTAAAAAATACTTGCTCTGATTTCACCACACACTGTGAGCTGCTCACTGCATGCATTCATAGGTGTGCGCAGTCTAATGCATTTGGATGTGCACCCTAAAGCTCAAACACACATGCATGTGTGTATATACTGTATATTTATATACATACAAACACACACAGACGCACACACTCTTCTGACAGAGCCGGTATAGGGAAAGAGAAGTATGGTAGCACTTCAATAATAGCAGAACTGGTCAGAGGGAGATATTTCCCATGTCCCCACCGGCACAGAAAGCATAATGCTAATGCACATGGGGTGATTAGAGTGTGCCCAGGCACACCCGCCACACCCCGTGCATGCATTAAAAGCTGCAGCAGGTCAGATAGAACCCACCTCATTTTCTGGCTGGAGGATGTCCAGCATGATCTGACCCCGTTGTTCTGTCAGATTAGGTAATGGAAGTGACATCCCGTCAGCTGAATACTAACCGCGCATGCGCAGGTTTGCTAATGTGACAGAACACCTGCAGTCAGAAGGTGGCAGCGGACACCCAGCTAGGTCTTGAATTTCAGTCATTTCAGGAATAAACTGAGCGGATATAAATAAATATAATATATTGATATCTGTGATGCTGTTTTGAATGTTACATTTTGAAAGAAGCTGGACGCCAGCAGTAGGAAGGTGGCGGAGGCCATCTTGGTACACCCTGCACTGCTCAGCGATAAACCTTTAGGCTTTAAAAATGTAACATGAAAACAGCATGACAGATCTCAATATACTATATTTCATTTTATTTATTTCAGGTACTTATACAGCGCTTTACATATACATTACACATTCACATCAGTCCCTGCCCTCAAGGAGCTTACAATCTAAAGTCCCTAAATCACATTCATACATACACGGGCCAATCTACCTACCAGCATGTCTTTGGAGTGTGGGAGGAAACCGGAGTACCCGGAGGAAACCCAGGTAGGCACAGGGAGAACATGCAAACTCCAGGCAGGTAGTGTCGTGGTTGGGATTCAAACCAGCAACCCTTTTGCTGCCAGGCAAAATTGCTAACCACTACACTGATGTGCTGTCCATATTTCTCTGTGAAATTCAAGACATAGATGGGTGCAATAAGATGTCCGCTGGAGCCTTATGACTGCAGGTGTTCTGTCACATTAGCAAACCTGCGCAAGCGCAGTAAGTATTCAGCTGATGGAACATCACTTCCGCTACCTAATATGACGGGTCGCCTATTCTGATAGAACACCGGGCTGTGAAAGAAGCCCGTGGTGTATGTGGCCCTGGGGTTGCAGTCCAGGGTTGTCATAATTCTCACGGTGGGGACGCTCACCTTGGGTTTTTTAGCACTATGGTTACTGCACCATATACACACTTTTTCCACACCTGCCTCTAGGGCGGGCCCTTTGCTATGACCAGAGGAATTTTTTATTACTGGCCGAAGGGCCTGCCATGGTATTTCACTATGTCACCAGCATATGGCGCTAGTGAGAGCAAGCAATGCCCCATATTTGGTTTCAGTGGGAGGAATAGTGCCCTATCATTGGTGTCAATGAAAGGAATAGCGCTTCATTGTTGGTAATATTGGGAGGAATAGTGTTCCAATGTTGGGTGTCAATGGAAAGAATGGTGCCTCATTGTTGGTGTCAGTAGGGGTAAGGGTCTGTAAAGGCAGGCAATTGGCTGCATCCTGCCCATTGGCCTCAGTCCAACCTATAGCAAAGAGAGGGAGTATACCCCCTGGGACTGCCCATAGGCGTAGCCGGACTTTTTTTCTGCCCAGTGTCCTACTCCTGTAGGGGGCAGTATAACCCAATGGTTAAGAATATCAGGAGCTGTCTCCATCAATGAACAAAAGAGAAATTTACATTTTAAATTGGCACAAGAATAGGAACAGAGGGGAAATCTTCCAATAGGAACAAAGGTTCTAGTGATAACAAGGAGGGAGTTTCCTTCACGCAGGGAGATTTCTTTTCATCTTCTGTCCTGTAGAGACAACAGGAAGTGAGAGGAAATCTCTCCAAATAGGACACATAGAAAAAAAAAACAAGGGTTCTCATTGCACCCTACGTAACCAAAAACTGGAAAAAAAAAAAAAAGTTTAGTTGTTACCAATGCCTTAGATGTGTAGCAGTTTACATAACCAAGTACAAAAAAAAGTAGAAACACCACTCTTTTTACATAATTTATTTCAAGTATGTTGTATGGAAAATACAAGACACAACAGAATTTGTTACTCTTCCCTTTTATGTCTGTCAATGTAACAGATCGGTTTGTAAGTGTAAATAGTTCAGTTTATGGAGATGTACAAAAGACAGAACCCACAGGTGGTGTTAGAATGGACCTAGAATGAAAATATAATTACATTCTAACAGCATAATCTACAGTATATTGTTCACTTAACATTGTAATAGGTGTAAAGATATTACCTGCATTACCAGCCTGGCCCTGCCTACTCCATTTGCACTATTGTATTTAATTCGACATTGACCATGCCAAACTGATAAAGACAGTCCTGGCCTGTTAGTAATTGTATGGTCTCATTCACATGGACTTACCTATGCTGCCACTTTAAGGCCTAGTCTATTGGGGTGCAGTAGCTGCATGAACACAGCTGCTAGTCCCAAATTTGACAGCTGTGTGCGCGCATCTGCGTTTGGAGACACACACCTGCACGGCTGTCAAACTGGACCTAGCAGTTGTATCTGGGCAGCCACTGCCCCCCCATAGACATGAATGGGACTGCCAACACGCAGATGCACGGAACACATGTGCATTGCAGGCTGGAAAAACTGGATTTTTGACTTACCGTAAAATCCTTTTCTCTGAAGATAATTGATGGGAGCAGTCCTCTGATCCATATCAGTAGGGTTATACTGCCCCCTACAGGAGTAGGACATTAGGCAGAAAAAAAGTTCTGGCTATGCCTATGGGCAGTCCTGGAGGGCACACCCCCTCTCTTCATGCATAGGATGTCAGTTTTGTATCAAAGCAGTGTCAGAAAAGTAACACCAACCCAACTCAAAAAAGAGGGGAGGGTACTGCGTTCGTCAATGAACTTAACCACTTGCCGACCGCCGCAAGTACATATACTGCGGCGGTCAGCCCCTCACAGGCAAAGTGACGTACCGGTACGTCACTAGCCTGTGAGGCTCTGGGGAGGGGGCGCGCTCCCGCACGGCCACGGACCCCACCCCACCCCCCGCTCGTGTGAGCGGCGGACCCGATGTCCGCTGCTCACTCACGATCGTCCGTGACAGCGGGAGAAAAGGCAGGCGGCTAGTGTAAACAAGCCGCATGTCATTCTCCCCTGTGTAGAAACAGTGATGATACGGTTCTACTATGTACGACCGTTGATCATTGTTCCTACACTTCAAGCCACAGCCATTCACAGTTAGAATCACGCCCCTAGGGACACACACAGCCCCTCTCAAATAAAGTTAACCCGTTCACTACCAGTGTATTTTTACAGTAACAGTGCATATGTATAGCACTGATTACTGCAGTAATGTCACTGGTAACCCCAAAAGTGTCAAAAATGTCAGTCAAGGGTCCGATCTGTTCGCCGCAATACCGCAAAAAAATAAAAATCGCAGTTTGCCGTCATTACGCGTTAAAAAAAAAAACAACAAAAATGACAAAAATCTTTCCCTTTGTTAGTAAACGCGATAACTTTTGCGCAAACCAATCAAAATACGCTTTTTGCGATTTTTTTTACCAAACATAGGTAGCATAAAACAAATTGGCCGAAAATGTTAAAACATTTTGATTTTTACATTTTTTGGGGAATTTCATATAAAAAAATGTGAAAAATATTTTTGCAAAACTGACGCTCTTTTTTTGTTTATAGCGCATGATCAAAAAAAAAAAAAAAAAAAAAAAAAAAAAAAAAAAAAAAAAATCGCACAGGTGATCAAATACCACCAAAAGAAAGCTCTGTTTGTGGGAAAAAAAGGACGTCAAATTCGTTTAGGTACAGCGTCGGACGACCGCGCAATTGTCCGTTAAAGTCACGCAGTGCTGAATCGCAAAATACCCCCTGGTCAGGAAGGGGGTAAAATCTTCCGGGGCTTAAGTGGTTAAGAGAAAGGGATTTTGCAGTAAGTCAAAAATCCAGTTTTCTCCATCGTTCATTGACGGACGCAGTCCTCTGATCCATTTCAGTAGGGACGTCCCAAAGCAGTGGCATTAAAATGAGGGGTGGGAACAGCAGAAAAGAACAAGTCCCCAAGGCTAAACATAGGCAACCAGGCAACATAGGACTCATCAGAACAAAAGTTGAGGCCCACTTGAAACAAACAGTAAACACCCTCAAGGAAGGCCGAAAGCCCTCCAGACAGAAGCCAGCAAAACTTTGAGGCCAAAAGAGGCATCTGCACATCCACCTTATAAAATTAGGTAAAGGTGTAAACAGATGACCAGGTAGCGGTCTTGCAACCTGAAGCCCCCAGCAAGGAACCAGGTCCTTACTCCTGACTAGGGAGATTAAAAACAGACATCCTATGCAGGAAGAGAGGGGGGTGTACACTCCGGGACTGCCCATAGGCGTAGCCAGAACTGTTTTTCTGCCTAGTGTCCTACTCCTGTAGGGGGCAGTATAACCCTACTGATATGGATCAGAGGACTGCATCCGTCAATGAACGATAGAGAAAGACAGTCCTTCCCAGAGGTGCATGCATAGGTATGCCTGTGTGAATGGGGTCTTAGATGTAATGTCTGCATCTCACTTCTGCCCATTCTTTGCACGCCGACCCCTCTATCTGAACTCCCCTGAGAATTCAGCAGCAGTGACGGCTACATCGAACCAGACGCCCACTGTGCAGGCGGAGAATTTTCTAATATGACTCTCCAGAATACGATTTACACTGGAGCTACAGTCACCAGGCATCAATGGCAGGAATGTTGGCAATGCTGGCATGTGGTTATATAGAAAGCCAGTATGGGATCCTATTTACATAAGTAGGTTTATTGTGATCATGCATCATCAAGGTCCTCTGTAAGGGTTCAATAAATCCAAGAACCAGAAAAACATAAAAATAAGACATTTCAACCAAATATAGCATATTTAATATGGAAACTTTCTCTCTGCGATTACACACAGTAAAAATGTCTGGTATACTCCAACTTACAAGATTATGAACACAAAACTGACAAGAAAAGCTGAACATGGAGTTTGGGCATCAGTAATAAAGAAAAAAATTGTTCTCCCTTTGGCAGATACAGGTGATGGCATTACCCATAATAATAAATTAAAGTGAAATTCCGGTCACAACCTAACTGTTCTTAACCACTTGCCGTCTGCTCACTAGAGCTCTACTGTGACAAAGTGGTTCGTTATCGTCTGGCGACGTAGACCTACGTCGCCAGACACTCCCCTTTCTCGGCGGCGCACGCGCGCCGCCGGAGGCTCGCTCCCGCTGTATTCAGTCACAGCGGGAGTCGGGCCAGAGGAGGAGCAGCGGCGATTGCCGCTGCTCTTCCCCGATCGTCGGGGGAATCCAGTGTGGAGATCCGCCTGCTTGTGTAAACACCGCCGGAGGCGCGCTCCCGCTGTATTCAGTCACAGCGGGAGTCGGGCCAGAGGAGGAGCAGCGGCGATCGCCGCTGCTCTTCCCCGATCGTCGGGGGAATCGAGTGTGGAGATCCGCTTGCTTGTGTAAACACAAGCGGGCGGATCTCTTAAGTGACAGGCAGGGTCAGATTGCAGGGTTCAGCATAGCTGAACATGCGATCTGTCCCTGTGTCACTCAGTCACCTCCCCCCCCACACATGTCAGTAAGCAACAGGCATACATTAACCCCTCCCGCTGCAATAAAATTAACCCCTTCCCTGCCAGTATAATTTTTACAGTAACAGTGCATATGTATAGCACTGATTACTGCAGTAATGTCATTGGTACCCCCAAAAGTGTCAAAAATGTCAGTCAAGGGTCCGATCTGTCTGCCGCAATGTCGAAGTCCCGCAAAAAAAAAAACAAATCGCAGATCGCCGCCATTACTCGTTAAAAAAAAAAAAAAAAAAAAACACCAAAAATGACAGAAATCTTTCCCTTAGTTAGCAAACGCAATAAGTTTTGCGCAAACCAATCAAAATACACTTATTGTGATTTTTTTTTACCAAACATAGGTAGCAGAAGACAAATTGGCCAAAATTGAAAAAAATTTTTTTGATTTTTACATTTTTTTGGGAGAATTTCATATAAAAAATGTGAAAAATATTGTTATTTTTTCAAAATTTACGCTCTTTTTTTGTTTATAGCGCAAAAAGTAGAAATCTAACAGGTGATCAAATACCACCAAAAGAAAGCTCTATTTGTGGGAAAAAAAGGACATAAATTTCGTGTTGCACGACCGCGCAATTGTCAGTTAAATTCGCACAGTACCGAATCGCAAAAAGTGGCCCAGACGCAAGACCGCAAAATCCTCCAGTGGTAAAGTGGTTAAAAATGTTTCCCCATACCACCTAATACCTATTGTGACCAACCTGTAAAAGAAAAGATCTGTATACTTGTCTATTTTCAGCTCACTCTGGTTTGATCACATAATCTCCCTTGTGTCAGCCAGCGGCAGCTGCAGGGGAGAGGAGAGTGCGCTCCACAATGGCTGGCAATGCCTAAATGGTGCCGTCACCCATAAGCTTACTATCGGCCAACCGTGGTTGGCGCTCCCTCATCTCCCCTGTGCTCTCGGCACTAGCTGATAGAGAGGAGACGATCATGCAACCGGAGCAGAGCGTCCTGAAAAAAAGTATACAGGTCTTTCTTTCATAGGTCAGCATTGGTGTTAGGGGGGGGGGGGAGGGGAGCGTTTTTAAGAGTAATTAGGTTTTGACCAGAATTCCACTTTAACTGTATGAAACATATTTTACGCCACAGCAGTGTGAGAATCAATCAATCCAGCGCCGTCCTGGCTGCAGCACCGCCCCTCCACTTCCTTGTCTCATAGGAGAAACTTACGCTCCTTTCACACTTCTGCAACTTGGACTTCGACTTGTGAGACCCCCCAAGTCACAGGACAAGTGAAAAAAAAAAGTAGTTCTATGGGAGCCGTTCCTACTGACATTACAGAAGTTACTGCGACTTCAGGAAAGGTTCCTGCACTACTTTAGTCCGACTTTTATAGCGACTTTGGTCCAGAGAATGTAAAGTCAGATCAAAGTTGCACCAAAAGTCGCACTGTAAAGTTGCAATGCAAGTCGCACTCATTTGTTGTCTCACAAGTGTGAAAGGAGTCAAAGAGTGGGGGGAATCACAGGCTCCTGCTGCTGTCAGTCAAAGGGTGGCCATACATGGATCCAACTTCTATCCATGTATGGAAAGGGTGGTTGTACAGTAGTCGATCTACCAATCAAACTCTGTACAACCAGCCTGTTAGGTTTTTCCTGAACAATCAGCACCGCTGACTATAGCAACAATGCTGCTTGAAGAATGTAGGAAGCTTTATAAATGCTTGCAGTTATATAACCCCTTGGCGCCTCCTGGCCCTTTAAGGGGTCTCAGATGCCGGGAGACGGGGCGGGGTGTATGATCATGCAACCGCCGTGACTTTTCGTTACCCGCCAGTAACTGTGCGGGGAGTGGGCAGAGCACGCGCTTTTGGTACAGCTATGTTTGCAATATGGTACAGAAATATGAGGCCGATCGGCGCCAAGGCCCACCTGCCAAGAGGCCGCATATTTGCATGCCTTCGGCGCCAAGAGTTAACAAGTTGAAGCCCACGTGTACAAGGCCTTATGCATAGTACAAATTAAAGCGGTTCTAAAGGCAGAAGGTTTTTTTACCTTAAAACATTTTATGCATTAAGCCTCGTACACACGCAACGATTGTTGGCCGACTGATCGGCCGTCTTTTGTCCAGTGTTGTTGTGTTGGCTGAAATGTGCTCTAGACTGCACACAAATTTTCTTGGCCAACAACAACCAACTTCAGAAGTGATGTCATGTGATGGTTTACTTTCCGTGTTTTTTCTTCTCTGAGCATGCCCAGTCTTGCTCATCAGATTTTTGTCTGCCGAAATCTGTACTGACTGACGAAAAATCAGCCGTTGTGGTGACGGCCAACAAAAATTTTATAGCCTGCACACCAGATTTTGTCGCAGTCGGTTGTCGGAATCATCATACTAACAAGCCGACAATCGGCCGATCGGACGTTGGCCGAAAATTCACGGCCAACAATCGTTGCGTGTGTACGAGGCTTTAGGTAAAAAAAAAACCTTCTGTGTGCAGCAGCCCCCCTCAGCCCCAAAACATACCTGAGCCCCATCTAGAACAAGTGATGTTCCACGAGGGCCTCGATTGCCTGGGACTCTCTTTCCTGATTGGCTGAGACAAAGCAGCAGGCACCACTGGATCCAGCTGCTATGAAAGTCAGTAAGCAAATCAGGAGAGAGAGAGGGCGGGGCCGAGTCATGGCTCCACGTCTGAATAGACACACAGAGCAAGCGTCTCCGCTTGGGTGACCCCACAGCAAGCTGCTTGGACTCTGCAGGAGGGGAGGGGCCAGGAGCGCCACCAAGGGACCCTAGAAGAGGAGGATCTGGGCTGCTCTGTGCAAAATCACTGCACATCACAGGTATAACATTTAAGAAAAGAAAAAAAAGAGACTTTAACATTACTTTAAATAACTCACGGGTGAAGCCGTGCAGATATTCTAGAGCGTCGCTTAACAAAACCACAGAAAATAAAAAAACAAGCACAAAAATCAGACTGTACGATATGTATGAAAATGAACGCCTGGAATTATGGAGTTATTGTCGTTATCTTGTGAATGTGGTTTATAATGCACGAAGCACACAGGAGGCAAGAACAGAAATGTCATGAATTCCTATCGAACCATCAGATCATCTGCCGCTTGGATACAAAATATCATTCACACTCAAGCATGCCTTTCATTAAAGTATTTGTAAGTAAAATATATGTTTATATAGATTTCAGTTTAGCAATATCAAGTATAAAGTCAAAGTATTTAACAAGTTTGTCCGACGCTCCTAAGTATTTATGCCACATGCAGATCATTCAGCTTTATTCAACTTTAATTTAAAGGGATCTGAAGGGTTTTTTTTTTTTTTTTTTATTTGCTTTAAACATAAGTAAATAATCTTATCTATATGTATCTGTTTAAAAAATGTGTATAGAATATAAATACCATGGGGCAGTCATGATTCACGAAGCACATTATTTCGATGTGGTGTATCCAGTTAGCGATTATCTCAGCAGCTGTTAAGCAAGTGTGCTGACTGCATTGTCGAATATAAAGCTGCTAATGAGATGATATAGAAATTTATAGATTACATTTCATATATTTATATAGGATACATGGAGGTTAGAGTACATGTAAAGCCAAGTACGTTTAAAGCCAACATTTTGCAGGGAATGGTTAAGACAACTGCCAATTTTTTTTTTTTTTTTGTACGACTCTTCAGGGAGATTTCTGTTCACTTCCTGTGCCAGAGAAATAATAGGAAACAAGAGAAACTTTCTTAATGAGGGGGAAGTCCTGTCTTACAGGTCTGTCACCAGAACAGGTGTCCCCACTGGAATATTTACCGTTCTGGTGACCACTATTTTTTGATCACTTTTGTCCTGGTTCAAAAGCACCAGAGGGGGGGGGGAGGGGGGGAGAAGCTTCCCAATGGGGGACACAGAGTGCAATAAAAACCCAGCAGAGATTTCAATATTTCCCCACTCTAACAAAGCAGAAACGGAAATATCCATCCTCCCAAGGACACTAAGCAAAACTGAGCAGATGTGAGATGGGAGGAGTTATGGCCTTAATAGTTTGGCCTTCAGTTTTCCATGTGTTTAGTGTATTACTCCCATAGGTGGCAGTATAACTCTAGATTGATTATTATTATTAGGCTGTGTCCCTCAATGGATGATAAAGATAAAAGTTTTGGCTTTACAAAGAGCCTTCGCCCAGAATTCTTATTTAATTTATGTATAAAGTGTCCTGGCACTCAGGATTCTACGCAGGGGTCAATCCTGGTACAGAAAAGCACATATCCCTGGCACGGGGTCACCACATGAACCTATAAATTCCAGTCTGACCCCCCTACAGCGCAGTGGAAAGCAGCTGGAGTTAGCTAAATGAATCACGAATGCAAAATTAAACACAAGTTAAAATGTCAGTAGCAAAGACACATTGCGCCCGCAGCAAAAATCTAGATAAGACCTTGCGCCTCTTCCACAGGGGGAGGAAGGGGGGCGCTAATACTGTTCTGTTAACAAGCCACGACCTGTCTGGCCGGGCCTCTCACAGAGAGACGATATGCGGATTATGTAAACATTTGTAAACTGGTGGTGCCCGTTCAGCCGCTCTCAGGGGACATATGAGGGAACTCTCTGTAGATCTCCCGGATGATCATTTTGTCCATTTGACAGTGAGGCCCTTCGTCTTCTTCATTCAGGATACGTTGGAAGATGCTATGCAGGTCTTGGCGGCGATGAAGGTGCTGGAGATAGTCAGTTGAGCGGATGATCGAGTGCATTAACGACAAGTATTCCATGCGAAGCTGCAAGACAGAAAAGTCAACAAGTGCAATGTTTAGGAGACCATAAAATGGTTGTAAACCCTTATGTAAACCCAGAGAAGTGATTGGCCTCTGGTGATGCACAGAGATTAAACAAATCCTCCTATATAAGTTGTACCTGTTTATCTGCAGCCCTCACTCCTCCACATCCATTCAAAGTCCAGAACCTATAAAGCTTGTCTGAGCTTCTAGAAAGCAGGGGACGGAGAGCTGAAGTTACACTCTGCAGAGCTCAGTGAGGAGAGCTCTGAGAGATGATTGGAGGGAAGAGACACATCCCACCTTACACAGCACAAAGGAACAGAGCTGAGGCTGTCAATCACAGGCTGGGTGCGGGAGCTCCCTTCCTCCCATGTCATGTTTTTTCTCTTGGTGTCAGAAAAACTTGTCAGAAGTGAAGCATGCTGATAGCAGAGAAAGTAGGCAGCAGACAGAAATGACACTTCGTGCTCCTAATTGAGACGTACACACTATTGAGCATTGGTCTCCCAACTGTGGCCCGGGGGCCAGATGCAGCCTTTGCTTGCTTTTTATCTGGCTCTTGGGGCACTATTTCATTGACTGACCCCAATGAAGGGGCACAAATCCTCCCACTGACATCAACCATGGGGCACGATGCCTCACAATGACACCAGAAATTGGACCCAATGTCACCAACAGTGGGGCACAGTGCCATGAAATGGCACCAATTCCTGTATCAAAATTCTGCTCCTCATGGGTGAGTTCCTACGGCCATTATTCACATGATGTAATGCAGACAATTCCTCCAATTGACTCAAACGATGGGGTACAATTCCTCCCACTGACACCAACAATGGGGCACAATTCCTCCCACTAACACCAACAATGGAGCACAATTCCTCCCACTGACACCAACGATGGGGCACAATTCCTCCCACTGACATCAACGTTGGGGCACAATTCCTCCCACTGACATCAACGTTGGGGCACAATTCCTCCCACTGACACCAATGATGGGGCACTATTCCTTCCACTGACACCAACCAAGCACAATTCCTCCCACTGACACCAATGATGGGGCACTATTCCTTCCACTGACACCAACCAAGCACAATTCCTCCCACTGACACCAACGATGGGGCATAATTCCTCCCACTGACAACAAAGATGGAGCATTGTTTTTTTCCCCACGGATTTTGGAACCTTTTCTTCTCCCAACGGCCACAGTCCAACCACCCTAAAGTCTGAAGGACAGTAAACTGGCCACTTGTTTAGAAAGTTTGGAGACTCCTGTTATAGAGGGATAGGTTTTGTTCATATTTCATGTCTGAGGTTTACAACCACTTTAAAAATAAAACTCATCAGTGGCTTGCCTGGCTATCTGTGTCTTTCCCAAGAATATACTTCAAAGAATGTTCATCAAAAACCAACACTTCTTGCAGTTCTCCAACAAGCACAGGGAATGCTCCAAATGAACCTTGAAATATATAAAGCTGAAGAGAGCAAAGATCCGGCCCAATATCAAACAAACTTTATTTAATATAATAAAAAACAAATCTCTCTATGATATGTCCAAATTTTGGAACACTGTTGTTTTACACGATTATTCTGTCTGAAGGAGGCTGCCAACCAGGCTCCCAAATCTAAGGGCATAAACAAATTTAGTGCAACAGGACATGAAACCAGTGGCGTGTGGCGTGTGGTGCTCAATAATTCAGGGGGGGGGGGGGAAGCATTAAACCAACAACACCCCCTGGTAGACAGACATGAATGCGGGCTACACAGGGAACATGACCCGCTTCCTGATTGGCTGGGAGGAGAATCAGTGTGACAATAGCGAATGTTTATTCGCTATTGTCACACAACTGGGTGTGGGCTCAGGCCTATTAAAGCCTCTGGCTCTAATCATGTGCTTCAAAAAAAAAAAAAATCCCCCACTGGAATCCATGCTCCCTGCATGTAGGTATGTAGATTAGGGGGCTGGACGCATGGATGGGGGGGTGCGGCGCCCCTGATGAACGGGCTGCCACTGCATGAAACTGTATCTTCTGCATGGTGTTTCTCAGGGCAGCTTTCCTGATGGGGACAAGAGTGGACCATTGCTGTGTAAAGTATGTAGACACTTGTAGTCACACGGAAACCTGTGTGATATGGTGACAATCAGCACAACTGGGAAGTAGGGAAAGCGCGTTGTCACCCTGTAACAAAAGTGTTTGCATAAGGCAGGATGAATTCACTAGATATCATTTTAACCACTTCCTATCCTGCGAAGCACCCTTGATTACAGATATGCATTGCTTCTTTTATATCTGCCTGGAGTTCAGCTTTAACCCCTTCATGCCTAAGCCTTTTTCTGAAATTTGTTGCATACAAAGTTAAAATCAGTATTTTTTTGCTAGAAAATTACTTCGAACCTCCAAATAGGATATATATATATTGTAGCAGAGCGTCCCAGAGAGAGACAGTAAAAGTCCTGTTCGGGGTTTATACATCCCCCAGGCATCTCTCGTATACCTTTAGGGATCTCTGATCCATGATCCAGTTCGGATCTTGGTCCTCTTCCCCAGGCCAATTTAAACTCACCTGAGACAGACAGCAGTGCTCTCTCAGCCTGGGAAATCAGACAAGGTTTGTCTATGAGAGAGCAGAAGGTCAGTAAACTTATCAGATTGTGTCTTTGGAAGCTGACAAGCTGTAGGCTTGTTCAGCCTGTTAGTGAAGGCCTGCATTTTGTATAGTAAGTGCCGAGACACGGCTAGGCTTTTGTTTAGTTATTATTTCTTCTGCTTGTTTTTTTCTTAAAGCACTGTACAGCACCTGTATATAGACTTGTATATAGCACCAATAAACACTGCACTGATAGTCACTACCTCACTGGATTTGGTATCTGTGCCTGAAAGACTGCTCATCCCAGGGAGCTTTGCACCTGCTACCTGTTCCCCAGCTTACAATATACAGTGGGTACGGAAAGTATTCAGACCCCCTTAAATTTTTCACTCTTTGTTATATTGCAGCCATTTGCTAAAATCATTTAAGTTCATTCTTCTTCCTCATGAATGTACACACAGCTCCCCATATTGACGGAAAAACACAGAATTGTTGACATTGTTGCAGATTTATTAAAAAAGAAAAACTGAAATATCACATGGTCCTAAGTATTCAGACCCTTTGCTGTGA
The DNA here is from genome assembly GCF_965119305.1 of Pelophylax lessonae. Classification (NCBI taxonomy): domain Eukaryota; kingdom Metazoa; phylum Chordata; class Amphibia; order Anura; family Ranidae; genus Pelophylax; species Pelophylax lessonae. The sequence goes on along the minus strand of NC_138775.1, from coordinate 26,419,357 downwards.
CACTCATATTTAACTCAGGTGCTTTCCATTTCTTCTGATCATCCTTGAGATGGTTCTACACCTTCATTTGAGTCCAGCCGTGTTTGATTATACTGATTGGACTTGATTAGGAAAGCCACACACCTGTCTATATAAGACCTTCCAGATCACAATGCATGTCAGAGCAAATGAGAATCGTGAGGTCAAAGGAACTGCCTGAAGAGCTCAGAGACAGAATTGTGGCAAGGCACAGATCTGGCCAAGGTTACAAAAAGATTTCTGCTGCACTTAAGGTTCATAAGAGCACAGTGGCCTCCATAACCCTCAAATGGAAGATGTTTCTGACGACCAGAACCCTTCCTAGAGCTGGCCGTGCGGCCAAACTGAGCTATCGGGGGAGAAGAGCCTTGGTGAGAGAGGTAAAGAAGAACCCAAAGATCACTGTGGCTGAGCTCCAGAGATGCAGTCAGGAGATGGGAGAAAGTTGTAGAAAGTCAACCATCACTGCAGCCCTCCACCAGTCGGGGCTTTATGGCAGAGTGGCCCGACGGAAGCCTCTCCTCAGTGTAAGACACATGAAAGCCCGCATGGAGTTTGCTAAAAAACACCTGAAGGACTCCAAGATGGTGAGAAATAAGATTCTCTGGTCTGATGAGACCAAATAGAACTTTTTGGCCTTAATTCTAAGCGGTATGTGTGGAGAAAACCAGGCACTGCTCATCACCTGTCCAATACAGTCCTAACAGTGAAGCATGGTGGTGGCAGCATCATGCTGTGGGGGTGTTTTTCAGCTGCAGAGACAGGACGACTGGTTGCAATTGAGGGAAAGATGAATGCGGCCAAGTACAGGGATATCCTGGACAAAATCTTCTCCAGAGTGCTCTGGACCTCAGACTGGGCCGAAGGTTTACCTTCCAACAAGACAATGACCCTAAGCACACAGCTAAAATAACGAAGGAGTGGCTTCACAACAACTCCGTGACTGTTCTTGAATGGCCCAGCCAGAGCCCTGACTTAAACCCAATTGAGCATCTCTGGAGAGACCTAAAAATGGCTGTCCACCAACGTTTACCATCCAACCTGACAGAACTGGAGAGGATCTGCAAGGAGGAATGGCAGAGGATCCCCAAATCCAGGTGTGAAAGACTTGTTGCATCTTTCCCAAAAAGACTCCTGGCTGTATTAGATCAAAAGGGGGCTTCTACTAAATACTGAGCAAAGGGTCTGAATACTTAGGACCATGTGATATTTCAGTTTTTCTTTTTTAATAAATCTGCAACAATGTCAACAATTCTGTGTTTTTCTGTCAGTATGGGGTGCTATGTGTACATTCATGAGGAAGAAGAATGAACTTAAATGATTTTAGCAAATGGCTGCAATATAACAAAGAGTGAAAAATCTAAGGGGGTCTGAATACTTTCCGTACCCACTGTATATATATATATATATTTTAGCAGAGACCCTAGAGAATAAAATGGCGATCGTTGCAATATTTTATGTCGCACTGTATTTGCGCAGCGGTCTTTCAAATGCAATTTTTTTGGAAGAAATACACTTTCGTGAATTAAAAAAAACAAAACCGTAAAGTTAGCCCAATTTTTTGTAGAATGTGAAAGATGATGTTACGCTGAGTAAATAGATTTCCAACATATTATGCTTTAAAATTGCGTACAGTCGTAGAATGGTGACAAACTACTGAAAGATCTCTATAGGGGTCAATTTAGGTCTAGTGCTAGAATTATTGGTCTCCCTCTAACGATCGCAGCGATACCGCATGTGTGGTTTGAACATTGTTTACATTTGCAGGCACTACTTACGTATGCATTTGCTTCCGCATGTGAGCACGGAGGGATGGGGCACTTTAAATTTTTTCTTTCCTATTTATTTTATTGTATTTTTTTACACTGAACCTTAAAATTTTTTTTGTTACCCCCCAAATCTCTCCTTTGCACTTAAAAGCATTCAAAACACCAAGTTTGGCTGTTTTGAATACAGACATTTTTTAAAAATCTGGTACCTTTAAAGCTCCAATAACCGAAAGCGATGTTATTAGATTCAAAGACCCAATCAAAGCTGATTCCTATGGGAGATCTGGGTAGAGTGGCGGAAAATGGGGGGGGGGGGGTTGTAGAGTCCCCTCCTGCTGCTTGTGATAACGGCTGAGTGGCTGCCTAGCTGCGTCGGTTGTTATTACAAGAAAGCCGACCGTCGGCTTTAAAAAAAAAAAAAACAATACCTACAACCCCTTGAAGCTGAAGGATGCATATTTGTGTTAAGTCGGCGTTAAGGGGGTTAAACATATTAAAAATGACTTTCAATGATATTCACATTTTAAAACATATATTAGATTTTATTGAGGTTTAGATATACTTTACACCTTTTTCTAGGGCACAATGCCACCCCCTACCAGCGCCATGAAGTGGTTAAAACCACAGTGTTCAGTGTTGCGGGTAATAGACTCTTGTCAGACACCCGACATAGCTCACCTTGTCTCCAGGAGACAGATCTGCTATCTGGCGGACAATGATATCGATCATGACCATCATATCAGTGTGATAGAAGATGTTAGCCGTGTCTGAGCTGGCGAAAACGTCCTGTAAGACCTTCAGAACGGAGTGCGGCGGCTGCGGCTGATGTTTGAAGATACACACAGGATCGTCTGCGGATGAGAGGAGGAAGAAGCTTAGTGACCTCTTCATTATACACAAGGCAGAGAAGGCGGCGTGACTCGGATACTCACCGCCTCTGTTAAGCAGCAGAAGAAGCTTCTCTGTCAATATCTTGACATTGGGTCGCTTGCACAGAGTCTTCATAATCACGTTGTTCGCCGGAACTGCAGAAGTAAAAAAAAAGTACATGAAATCTACTGAATCGCTATTCGTCTTATTTATTTAGTGTATCTATATAGATATGACAACTAACACAGTGCTTTATATACTGTATATCTACATCAGTCCCTGCCCCCAAGGAGTTACAATCTATGGTCCCTTTCTCAGGTGCATACATATACTTGGGCAAATTTAGACAGGGGCAATAAATTTGTGTCTGGAGCATAAGAGAAAACCGCAGTACCCATTGGAAAGCCATGCAAGCACAGGAGAGAATGCTAACTCCCTGCAGATAGTGTCCTGACCACGAGTTAAACAAGGGACCCCAGTGCTGCGTGTGCAGATAAAGATATGTTTTGATTTTATAGAACAGACATAACAAAATGCTTTCATGGTTATTTTGTTAGGGTTTACTTATCCTTTAAATCAGGGCTCGACAAACCTCAGGTACCAGGTCGCCATAGCGACCATAAGTTTAGTCCTGGCGTCTGGGCTGCTGCCCGAATTCTTCCAACGCCCAGCGCGTGCGCCCCCTACAATATATCCTGGGCTCCACTAGCCTATCTGTGGGTCCAGGACCGGCATATCGGGTGCGGCTAAGTAGAGAGAAGGGAAGAGAGCGGACACACACGCCTCACTTTCTAGTTGTTGACCTAGAAGTGACGTCACTTCTGGATCCCCGCTCACAGTTTCCCCCTGCCATCAAGGCCGGGAAAGAATGTAACGCAGTGCAATGTGCATTACGTAACGCTAAAACGAATGACTTATAAGGGTCTTTTAAAGCGTCGCCTATGGAAAATATAGGTTAAGGTTTGACATGTTGGGTATCTATTTACTCGGTGCAACCTCTGCTTTTATATTTTACCAAAAGATTGGGTAATTTATTGCATTTTTGTGCCCCCCTAAAATTTACTTTTAATGTGTTTTTTTTTTTTACTGAAAATTTGTGTTTCCTAGACCTTTAATATCGTGTGACATAAAAAATTGGAACTACTGCTATTTTATTCTCTAGGGTGTCTTCTTTCAGAAAATATATACAGTAATGTTTTGGGAGTTTTTATGTAATCTTCGGGCCTCAATATTTTTTGTTTAAACGTGTGCAAAAAATGCGAAAACGGCTCTGGCAGTGAAAGAGTTAAAGGATAAGGTCACCTTCGGGAACATGTTACATGTTCCACCAATGAGATTTGTTGGTTAAAAAAAACCTGGCTGCTAACTTTTTTTAGCTGGTTCCAAGATTCAAAGCACATTTATCACGCCCTGCTATAAATGACTGGCAGCAATGGCAAATATATTTTTTATATAGATTATTAAACAGATAATGGGTTTGGCGCTGCTCTGTGCGTGTCTATATGATGTTAAAACAAGTAATAAAGCATAATAGAATTCATATACTGTGTTTCATGTTCAGAAATCGTGCATAAAATATACACCAAATAGTAAAATATTATTAAAGTGCTTGTGCCCAGTGAAAGTGACCACAATAATAATAATAATAATACAATAATCTTATTGCACTTAGAACATCAATAAGTCAATATAACAAAAAGTTCATATAAAAGTGACCAGGTTGAGTGATCAGTGCTCCAAGTGAAAAGTCTTTATATAGTAAGCGATTGTCCTTCCGTTAATCCAACATTCCAGTCATCACATTTCAACACTACAAATCCTTCTAGGATAGGCAATATTTGGTGATGTTGCAGCAAAAAGGGAGCGCCGCAATAGCATGCACTGTGCCCGGTGTCTCCACGCATGCCCCCCCTCTTGTTGCCTCACTCAACAAATCTCTCCCCTCAGTGGGGTAACCAGCGTTCACAGCTCAACCTGGCTATATATGGATATCCAGGACCAGGCCTAGGATGTTTGTCTTTAACGTTACTTCCAGTCCCCAGCAATCTCCGCCATGCATGTGAATGGTAAGAGCAAGCTCCATAGTGTGATACCATTTATTAAGATAAAAAGAATTGCACTTACATTATCGTAAAAAATCATTCAGCATAGAAAAAAATCAGGAAGTCTGGGAGGTGGTGCGCTCCACGGACCCAAAAGCCGGAAGAGATGCAGTGACGCTATGGCTCCTCCCTACGTGTTTCGTCACTGTCATTGGGAGCTGCTCCAGCTTGCTTCACTCACCAGATTTTATTGTATATGGTGTCCTAGCAACCCTAGGCACGTGACCTGCGGCTATATTCGATGTAATTTTTTTTCCATTCGTAAAACAGGAAGTTTGTTTGCAGTATCTTGGCAACCCGGGTGTCACATATTGATCTGAACCCTGTTTTGTATCACCAATTTGGACATATATTGCCGTAGTTCAGCAACCTGTGCACTTATATAGCACACAATCTGCTGGGCTATAACGGACCATGATGTTAAATCTGGATACATTCTTTTAAATCTACATATCTATTCCTTATATATGTTTATTTTTATTTTCTGCTGTATATATGAGGCTTATATGGTGACATACTAACCCCAGCACAATATATTAAGTTCCCTCCGTTACACATATGAGAATAGTATTTATCCCGATTAATATCATTATCCATTATAACCCAGCAGATTGTGTGCTATATAAGTGCACAGGTTGCTGAACTATGGAAATATATGTCCAAATTGGCGATACAAAACAGGGTTCAGATGAATGTGTCCATATTCCATATCTGGAGAAAACCTACTTTTTCCGATCTTGTGTCACCTCTAGCAGACGTGATGGTAAGAATGATGGTGAATACACAGCAAACACAAGGCATATATACACACCTGCTATGTGCAGATTGAAGGCCAGCAGCACGTTGATGAACAGATCTGGCAGCTGCTCGGTGGTGTCAGAAGGCAGGCCATCCTCAATGACATCCAGGAGGAACTGGATAAACTGGGAGTTGAGATGCTCTGTGTAATGAGAGAAAGATGACTGTATTTACATGCATGGATGGGGAACACTATAGGGTGGGAGTCAGGTTTTACATTGATACATGGGGTGATGCCAGATAACACATATCTTTCCCAGAGGGCACCATGTCTAAGGCCGGCCATACACGGAGCAAATTTGCTCAATTTCCCTATCAAAACAGACAGTGTTGATGCAAGAATCCCTCCTGCTGGGCCACTGTTGGGCCACCAGCGGGCTCCCCTGCCAGCAGAAGACAGTGATTATTGCTAGCGGTTACAGCAGCCGCTCGGGATAATCGCAAGAGAATCTGGCAGGCTGACTGTACCCAAGATTAATAAACTTGGTACATTCAGCCTGCCAATTAACGGTTCGAATCTTGTCTGGTTCCTGCCGAGATTTGAACCATATATGGCTGGCCTAAGAGTACAATTTACACAACTGTCTCTTCTGTCAGCCTGGACATCTGGTGCTGAAACAGACATAAATGATGGGACTTTAAGTGCCAGTTCACACTAGGGCGACCTGTGAGGCGACCTGGTCGCCTCACAGGTCGCCTCCCATAGGGAAGCTACGGACCCGTTCTAATAGGAGCGACACAAGTCGCTCCCGACCTAGAAAAAGGGTCCGGAGCTTCTTTGGGGCGACCAGGAGGCGACCGCCATAGACTTCAATGTTATGAAGTCCGTGGCGGCCGCTCTGACCGCTCGCACCGCGACCTCGGAGGTCGCCACCTAAAGTAGCGCCGCGGTAGTGTGAACCGGCGCTTAACGTGCCTTCTAGGAAATATCACAAATGTAATTAAAAATAGAATACTTTATTACAAGTTTACAAACATTGTGAGAGATAAAAAAAAAAAAAAAAAAAAAGAAGAAGATGTATTTATGACAATTTTTCATCAAAAAAAGGATAACATTACAGCATGAAGGTGTTATAGCTTCACATCTTACAGTCATAGATAGAAGTCATGGATCTACGTGCTTCACGAGAGATATAGCTCCATCAGGATCCAATGACCTTTAATGTGACTGAACAAAAAAAGCAATATACAAATAACGTACAAGTACAAAATTGTATCTTTTAATAATAAAACCAAAGAAAAAAAATAAAAAATAAAGAATAGGATTTTGTACTTTATTAGTCATTTGCTTTTTTGTTCAGTCACATTAAAAGGTCATTGGATCCTGATGAAGCTACATCTCTGTTGAAATGTGTAGATCCATGACATCTATGACTGGGACACATCACTGGTGCCAGGATGTTGCAGGCAGGGAGGGGGTGGGGGCGAACTTCTGCTGCAATCACCTAGGGAATCTCAGTGGAAGTGGGAGCTGGTACCTGCCAGAAATAGGTACCTGCAACCCCCCCCCCCCCAAAAAAAAAAAAACCTGCCAAAACTATTGAAAGCGGGGGGGGGGGGGGGTACAATCAAATAAGTGATATTCAGACATGTCAAACTCCGGCTAAACTAAAATCTCTATATAATGTACGAGGCCATGCTGCCCATGAGGTTATGGAGGCGCCAGTCATGGAGGAATGGCAGGGGGGGATGCCACTGAGACCGCAAAGTCCATACCAAACTTTCCCGCTTCCTGTGTATATTTAGCCCTCGGCCTGCACAGTGTCACTGATTGTGATGGACAGCCACTATGGCAAAAATAACCACCTCAGGTGGCATCACCCCTGGGCACTACCCCATTGGTACACATTTGATATCATCAGAGGATTAGTAACCGCAGTTACGGAAGACTTACCATAATGGTGATAAGGAAGTGGTTCTCCCATAGAGAAAATCATGGACAGGACTAATGCTGAATAACACATTTTCTGGTGTTCTGCAAGAGAAAAGTCAGCAATTTAGCCACTAACACAGGACTTTGCACACACAGAGGTCAGCTTCCATAGGAACAATATACTGTACACAATAAACAAAGCATTTTTAAAGCTTCTGGCAAGCTTGAAGTAACCTTGTGTCCTTCGCTCCAATTTGGAGATCTCACTTCAAACATCCCGCCACCAGCTTTTGGTAGGCAAGTCCTGATGATATTTTAAGAATACACTTAGTGGTTTGTCCAGGGTCTATATTTAAATTTGTTTTTACATAAAGTGCACATTAAATAAATATGAAGTACAAAGAACCAGCGTGGCCAGGCTAGAGCCAACCTACAAGACTGTCTTGCTTAGCAAAGTTACAATCATTGGTGTGCGTAGCCTAGTGCATTAGAGTGTGCACCCCAGAGCACAAACACACATGCTTGCATATCAGCAGAGCAGTGGACGAAATCCGTAGAGCAGAGACTGATGTAAGTAGGTTTTATTGTTATTTTTTACAATTTTATTTTTTACAATTTTTTTGGGAGCCACAGTGGGGGACTTTGGTGAAGTATCAAGAATCTAAGCACACCCCTGATGTCTCACTTTTGAGGCATTGACAGGGACTGAGGACAGAGCTTTCTAGTACCTTTCTCTGCAGCCTTAACTGCACAGGACAGGGACTGATTGGGAAGTGCTCTGTGCTGAGCGGCTCCTTGTTCATTCACAAACTGAACCATAGTAAACAGTTTACTATGCTTCCGTTAAGATTGAAGACAAAAGGGACCTTACTTTCCTTCATCTGGTCTCTCAAAGGGACAAGCTTATTCAACCTAAAATTGTGCAGTTTTTTTTTACTCCGTAAAGATTATATAAAACTAACCTATGGGTTTCCCAGGAATGCTGGCGGTTTGATCATTCACCTGCGGATTTCTCACATATTTTTGGGAGTTGCCCCATTATTGTCAAATACTGGGAGGAGGTAATCTCGATTATTAATTCTATCACTAAGATCTCTTTGGTGCCTACTGTGAGCATCTGTCTATTGGGGTTGGTGGAGGAGCTGGCTCCCACGGTGGCAGGGAGGTTTAGCCTCCAGCTCGTCTGCATTGTTGGGTCCAGTGTCTCTCATCTGATCATGATATCACTGTGTTTGATTGGCCAGCAAACTCGCCTGACCTAAACCCCATAGAGAATCTTTGGGGTATAGTCAAAGGGAAGATGAGAGACACCAGACCCAACAATGCAGACGAGCTGAAGGCTGCTTTTAAAGCAACCTGGGCTTCCATAACACCTCAGCAGTGCCACAGGCTGATCGCCTCCATGCCACGCCACATTGATGCAATAATTGCTGCAAAAGGAGCCCCAACCAAGTATTGAGTACATACTATACTGTACATGGACATACTTTTCAGGAGGCGAACATTTCTGTATAAAAAAGTCTTCTGTAACATTCTAATTTTCTGGGATACTGAATTTCGGGTTTTCACAAGCTGTAAGCCCTAATCATCAAAATTAAAAGAAAGAAATGCCTGAAATATATCACTCTGTGTGTAACGCATCTATATAAAATATAGGAGTTTTACTTTTTTATTGAAAAATTTACTTTGATGATATTCTAAATTTTATGAGACGGACCTGTATATAAGAGGTACAGGATGTTACTGGGGACATCTTCCCTTATTTTAGCATCTTCAACATGTAAGAAAGGCTGTATTTTTAGGACGTGAGGTGCACTTCGATGTTTGCTTTGGACTCATTATGGTTGCTTAGATCCTGGAGTTATATTATTTTGTTTCTATGAACCCTGTGTGGGCGACTGTGTTATTAAGACCCCGTTCACACTGGGGCGCACCGACTTTGCCGGGCGACCTGTGAAGTCGCGGTGCGCAGCTCGCACCGCGACCTCGGAGCGGCCGGCACGGACTTCATATCATTGAAGTCAATGCAGGTCGCTCCAGGTCGCCCCAAAGAAGCTCCGGACCCTTTTTCTAAGTCGGAGCGACTTGTGTCGCTCCTATTAGAACGGGTCCTGTGCTGCTCTATGGCAGGTGACCCACGGCGACTTGTCAGGCGACCAGGTCGCCCCAGTGTGAACGGGGTCTTATTGTGACCTTCTGTTGTTCTTTTTAGTTGTGCTGAGTGTTTGTACACTTGAAATAATAAAAAAAAAAAAAAAAGAAAAAAAAAAAAAAAAAGAAAAGAATGAAGACAGGAGCAACAAGTACAGATCACGCACCATGTTCATTCAGAAAAGCAAGAGGCCAGTAAATATAATATTTACCAACCCCTTCCCCCACTCTCCATCCTGAAAAATCCCCCGCAGCAGCCAGCGGAAGAGGAGAAGAGGGAAGCTGACAGAACTGCACAGGGGCGACGGTGCACCAAGAAGCAGGGGCAATCAGCACTGTGCGTGGTGATTTTGGTGTGCCCAGGCACACGCCTATGGTCACAGTTGCAAGAGCGATGGATTTCAAGATCTGTAAGGATATACACTTCTCCTTATAGCAAAAGTACAAAGTAAAGTAACCCAAGCCAATCAATCACACTTTACTAACTTGACGTTAAAAAGACGGAAGGTTTTCCTGTCTTTAAAAAATAATTCTTGGTTGCTAGGGTCCAGGTTTTTCTTGATACAGAGGGCATACCCTCGAAGGGGTCTTCAGTTTCTGGGTTCCAAAGAAATGGACCATGGCCTGGACCTCTATAGCACCCTGAAACCATCTAAACATGATACACTTTGTGTCAAAGCGAGTGCCCAAGCAAGATTCGGTGCCCAAAACAACATTACAGGTCATTCCCACAGTGCAGGGTTGAGGTAAGGTTTCCAAGATTTTACCAAGGTTGTACCAATCCAGATGCACTGCTTCTATTGTTCTATTAGAAAACAGTGGAATGTTGATTTAAGAAGTCAAAGATAAATAATGAACTAGTTAAGGGAGCAGTGATTTTGCTGTAACAGAGAAGAGGTCCATTACCTGAGGACACTAGTGGCGCTTTTCCACTGCATGGAACCGAATGGTTCGGCTCGCTTTTGTGCTTTTCCACTGCTGGTACCGCATGGTATAGTGTAGGAACGGTTCGGTACGGTACAGCGGCGCTTTTCCACTGCATGGAACCGAACGGTACGGCTCTGAAAAAACAGTACCTACTCGATTGTGGTTCCAACAGGTACCATATCCCACAATCCTTTGCATGCAGTCACTACTAGCCACTGATTGGTCAGAGAATCCCACCCGTTGTTATCCCACCCACTTAACTTTAGTACTACTTTAGTGGAAAAGCAAACCATACCGTACCGTACCGAACCGTTCCAACACCGTACCATGCGGTACCAGCAGTGGAAAAGCAAACCGCGCCAAGCAGGGCCGAGTAGAGCCGAGCCGGTACTTGCAGTGGAAAAGTGCCATAGCAAAAATCTGAGGCCTCATGGAAGGGGGTAAAGTTTTAGGGCTGTCCTCGAAAGCTTCCCACTGTCCAATTATCTGAAGGCATGAGCCTCCAACCCATGATATATGAAGATTTAGCTTGTTTTCTGTACTCTACAATTAAGATACCGGTAAATTGTTTTCTTTTACATAAAGTGCTTAATAAATAAAGCAAAACATAGATGTTGCAATGTGGCCAGGGTGCAAGTACCAGCATGGCCAGGCTAAAGTCAACCTGCTTGGCAAAGTTACAGTTGCAGGAGAGAAGGACTTCAAGATCCAGGATCTGCAAGGACTCCAAAAGTACGAAGTGCAGTAAACTAAACCAACCAATTACACTTTACTTCCCAGAATTTGTAAAGGTAGAAGGTACACTATGCTTGCTATGCTGCACTCCGCACACTTATCTTTGATTTAAAGTAGACCTAAACCCAGTCAGTGAAATCTCATAAGATTTACCATGTTACTGTAATTACAAAAGTTTTCCATCCTTTTAAATGTGCAGCTTTCAATAAAATATCTGATGATTCTAACATGAAGGTCCATGCTCAGGCACTTCCTGTTATAGGGTGACAACTGTCCCTCAATTGCACTCTTGCCCTGTCATACATGCCGCTGGTGACCAACATTGCACAGAAATGGTCTACCACTGTCAACATCATAAAACCGATCCAGAGCAATGATGCAACTGACATTGGAAATTGGAGTTGGCCCACCCTTTGCATCTATAACAGCTTCAACTCTTCTGGGAAGGCTCTCCACAAGGTTTAGGAGTGTGACAATGGAAATGTTTGACCATTCTTTCAGAAGCGCATTTGTGAGGTCACGCACTGATGTTGAACGAGAAGGCCTGGCTCACAGTCTCCGCTCTAATTCATCCCAAAGGTGTTCTATCGGGTTGAGGTCAGGACTCTGTGCAGGCCAGTTAAGTTCCTCCACGCTAAACTCACTCATCCAGGTCTTTATGGACCTTGCTTGCTATTTTTAATGTTTTACATAGATATACCTGCAAAAGGGGACAGCCTGAAGTCATCTAGCAGGACTTAAAGAGGAAGTAAACCCTCCTCTGACACTTGTACCTATAGGTAAGTCTATGATAAGGCTTACCTATAGGTACTGTAAATATCTCCTAAACATGTACCGTTTAGGAGATATTTACCTTACATGCAGCCAGTGACGTCACTGGCGCATGCGCTCTGAAGGAACGGCCGCTGGTGCCGTTTCTTCAGAGCCCCGTGCCATGACTGTCGGCTCCCGCGCGCGTGCACGGGAGTGACGTCATCGCGGCTCCGGTCAATCAGATGGCCGGATGCCGCGATCCCGGAAGACGGGCAACTGGACATGTCGCCCGTCATACAGGTAAGCGGGCGGCGCGGTGTGGGCTCGTTCTAAGGTAAGTATTTCATAATGAGCTAGTATGCGATGCATACTAGCTCATTATGTGTTTAGTATGCGATGCATACTAGCTCATTATGTGTTTCTCTTACAGGTTGCAAAAAAAAAAAAAAAAAAAAGTTGTATGGGTTTATAACCTCTTTAATTTTCTGACTAAAGTTCTACTTTAGTTTTAAAAATGGCAGTTGTGTATGACACAGTGCCGTAACAAGCCAAATGTCATCCAGTTAGGGTTTAATCCACATTAAGCCTGAGAAAGTCAAACCTTTGACATCTTCACATTATTGTCTAATGACTTTCTAAAAACCTCTCTTCGGCAAGCTGCCATCCCAACATCCAAGTGGGAATTTCGCACTCGCAGATCACAAACAACCGCACGGTATCGACCAAGCGGAATAATCGAGGAATTTAGGGAATTAATTTTAGGGATTAGTGGGGGAATGTTTACACTCTAATGGAGTTACAATTACACGCAATTAGCGATGCGTTTCCAATATTTCCGTGTGCGCCGCTGACATCAGAATAAAATGTATTTTTAAATACTTAGGGTTGGGGGGAGAGAGGCAGGAGCAACTGTCAACATGCATGGCTGTCAGTCCCGGTGGAAAAAATCCGAACACTTCAAAGGCCTTAAATGTTTAACCAGTTGGCTTCAGACCTATGAAGCAGTTGACACAGATCCCAGGGAGAGCTCACTAAAGATGTTTTTTTCATATTCCCCAACTGAAAGGGGGCACTGACTGTTTTGCCGAGTGGAAAAAGGATTATAAGCGACAATGGAGCAGTCACCAGCTTTGAATTCCTAAGACCCAAAACAGCTTATGTTGTCTACAATTCAAGGTCACTCAATGTGGGGACGGGAAGACGGTCTGACGAGCGAATCATCTATAAATGAGACAATTTTGCTACAAGTTGATTAGTTTGGCTTGACTTTGAGAAGAGTGATTACAATGAAAACACTGAGCCATTGTCACCAAATTCCTTCTAACTGTGCTGGTTGCAGGGATGCTTCTAATTAGAACCATTTTGGAGTTGCAGGAATACAGAAAGTAAGCAGAACTCCTGACAACTCCCATTATCCGGCTGATGGAAATGTGGAAGCACAAAAAACATTGCCCATTTCTGAAAGACAAATTTCCAAAGAGTTCAAACATTCAACAGTGATTGGATGCAGCCACTGTTCGCCCTACAGTTTTCGGCTCCTTAAAGCGGAGTTCCACCCAAAAGTGGAACTTCCGCTTATTGGATTGCTCCTCCACATTAGGCACTTTTCGGGGGCACTTCCAGCAAACTCGGCCACAGTGAAGTACATCACAAGTCCAGCCCCCACTCCTCCTTCCCCCGCCGCACCATTCAGAATGAGCAGCGAGCATGCGCAGTAGGGAACCGGCCGTGAAGCTACAAAGCTTTACTGCCGGGTTCCCTTACCGGCAATGGCACTGGCAGCACCCGACAGCCGATGAAAACTACGGCTGGTGTGCTGTTTTGCTGGACTCCCGGACAGGTAAGTGTCCTAATATTAAAAGTCAGAAGCTACAGTATGTGTAGCTGCTGACCAAAAAAAAAAAAAAAAAAAAATTGCACAGGTGATCAAATACCACCAAAAGAAAGCTCTATTTGTGGGGAAAAAAAGGACATCAATTGCATTTGGGTACAGCATCGCACGACTGCGTAATTGTCCATTAAAGTAACGCAGTGCTGAATTGCAAAAAACGGCCTGGTCATTAGGGGGCAAATCCTTCCGGTCCAGAACTGGCTAAATATCAGGTTGAAACAAAAACAACGAATTCCCTGCTCAATTCACCAACCAGTTTGCTAACCAATCAAATTAACCTGTCCAACAGTATGCGTTAAAAACAGGGATTTAGTTAGCACACATTTGCAAATGCATGTGTAAGCTTCAGGGCCACTTCAGGGCACCCAGTGTTACCTGCAGTCCTGACTCCTGTAAATCTATGAGAGTCTCCACAGTGGAAGCACATGCACTCTAATGGATAGATAGGGGGCAGGTGAGCCTGGAGGGAGCCCAACCCTCCTTAAAGGTACTTGGAGGCGCAGTGGATGCCCAGCTGGTAGCGCAGTGGCAGCAAAGGCATCCAGTGTGTCCGCTCACTAACTAACTAAATCCCCGTTTTTAACGCATACTGTTGGACAGGTTCATTTGATTGGTTAGCAAATTGGTGAATTGAGCAGGGAATTCGTTTTTTTTTTTTTGTTTCGCATGCGTTGCCCTTCCATGTGCTCTTTGCTGTGAAGGCCAGTTATAGGTGGGGGCAGGGGTCATTTTGTTTGTTGTAAATATCAGGGTGAGACTATGTTTTCGGGACAGTTTAGATATTACGGTGAGGCCTAAGGCCCGTATACACAATCCAAAAATCGGACAACAGATCGTCCAAATTTTTCTGCATGCTAGTTACATATCAAAAACAGAGAGGTTACTAAAGTTACAAAAATTCTCATACGACAGAATAAAAAATCGGAAGTGATGTAAAGTGTTGTAGTGTATTTGTATTGTATTTTTGGACCACAGCTGTACTGATTAAAACTAAAATCATATGAGAAACATTTTTGTGCTTGTCTGATCGGAAAATATCGGATTGGCCCTTGAAAGCTCTGTACTAATGATCCGATTATCGTACGATCTCTTTGAAAGCGGTATTACCTGTCCGATGTTCGGAGCGTGTGTACGATGTTTATATGGTCAGTCTAGAAGCAAATCAGTGCTTAGTGTAGTTCTTGAAACGCTCCTTGTATCTTAGGAAATCTTTGGCTAAAGCCTAAACCTCAGAGACGAGTGCCCTTTAAGATGAGACAATCGGCGGTTTCCACACATGGCGCACTGTGGCTTTGCAATCACTTATTTATACAGCGTACATGTTCTGTAACGTCTTGCGGTGATTTATAAATGGTTATTCTCCTCATTCAGGGAACACAGAGGACTAAAGCGCTCCGGCTGCCTCAGCTCCACCAGCCGCCCCTACTTTGACTTGCAGGCTTTTAACACAAAGTGACATTCATTTAGTGCGCATAATAAATACATAAAGTCAGGCTGTGCTAGATCAAAGAGTGCATAAATGTGACAAAGCCCAAACATAAAATAAAATAAGAGAGAGAAATAAGCCACCTAGAAACCAGGAAAGCTGTCCACCCAACACTGCGCGGCCTCTGGAGAAATTCTGGGTTTATTTTTTCCTTGAATCTGTACAGAAAATCATTGTGAATGCAACGGTCATCTTGTAAAGCTTAAAGTGGATGTCTGCCTGAATAAATTCCTGGCATGTCACCTAAAAATGATTTTTTTCTTCAAAGAGTAATTCCACTTTTGTTGGGGAAAAAAAAAAAAAAAAAACAACATTCCCCTCTGGGTGATCTCTGTACATTGCAAGGATTTTAACAAACTTTGTTGCAGATTCCTACCTTTTGTTAGAGCCGGTTCACATACAGGCGACCCGATTTGCCGGGGCGACCTGTGAAGTCGCGGTGCACAGCGCGCACCGCAACCTCGGAGCGACATGCACGGACTTCATATCATTGAAGTCAATGCAGGTCGCCCCAAAGTAGTACAGGACCCTTTTTCTAAGTCGGAGCGACTTGTGTCGCTCCTATTAGAACGGGTCCTGTGCTAATCTATGGCAGGCGACCCACGGCGACTTGTCAGGCGACCAAGTCGCCTGACAAGTCGCCCCAGTGTGAACCGGCTCTTATTCTGAAGAAAAAACAAATCAGTGTTATGTGTTTGTCTGTGTCCACCTGCCAAGTGAATCTGTCCAGGAGTTATTTTATAGTCATCACTCAGCTGCTGCACTTGCAGGGCTCTAATGAGAAAAGTTGCAGGGTCTACATCCCTTTAGATGTGATTTTCTTTTCAGAGTATCTAACCAAAAATGAAATTTTTGTTGCAGAGGATGCTCAAAATCTGACTTGTACCTTAGTGCAGAGTTCTGTGAGCCAATCACACAAGCAGGAAATGACGTATATGGGGGGAGTTCTGTATATCATCTGTGTACAGAACACCTCCAGGTATCATTTTACAGAAAATTACAGCGGCTGCAGACCGGAAAGGAAAGGTCAATTTTTTCAATTACATTATGACTTGTGTCGCAATTGCATATGCCACATTATTTTATTTTTATTTGACAATTTTTTTCCCCCCACAAAAGTGGAGTTATCCTTTAAATGCTTCACCTTTTATCATTAAAAAGACACTTTCAAGCTCCTGTAGGGTGACACTGCCTAGGCTGAGATGATGACATCAGTATGCTGCAGATAGGAGGAAGCATTTACTCAGTCTCCTCTTTCCAGTGACCACAGTGCACCAATTTAAACCTTGGAGAAAGTCACATGGTGAGAGGCTGCAGCAGGGACCGATCTGTGATAGACTAAAGCTGGCATACTGCCATCCTGGTTTCTGAAACCTTGATCCATAACTACTCATGGGAATGGTTTCCACCAAATAGTACGCAGCAGCAGAAACGCATTTCTCTTGACTCCTTTCTTTTTTATCTAAGTTTACACTGAGAATGCACGCACTTAAAGCGGAGTTCCACCCAAAAGTGGAACTTCCGCTTTAGGTATTCTAACCCCCTGACATGCCACATTTGGCATGTCATTTTTTTGGGGGGGGGGGGGGGGAGCGGGTACCTAGTTTTGACAGGTACCCGCTCCCACTTCCGCTCGGAGCGCCGCGGCGCCCTGAACGGAAGTTCTCCTCTCCCCCTCCCTCCATGCAATCTTCTGGGACATGTCAGAGGTCCCAGAAGATTGGCGGCCAATCAAGATGCGCAGCGCGACTCGCGCATGCGCAGTGGGTACCCGGCTGTGAAGCCGCAAACTGTCACAGCCGGGTGCCCACAGCAGTGATGCTGGCGCGGCTGAGACCAGAGGGAGAGGATCGAGGCTTCGGGCGGCCGCATCGCTGGACCGTTGGACAGGTAAGTGAAATGGCTGGAACTCCGCTTTAATACATCTAATTCTAGGCCCACTTTATACACTTCTTTTTTATCAAAAAGGTATATGTGACCACATTAGTGCCCTGTGTTTTGGAAGCCAATAAATGGATTTTTGTAAAATCTTACCGTAAAATCCTTTTCTCTTAGCTCATCGACAGACGTAGTCCTCGGTGATACACCACCTTCGGGTTATGTTACCTCCGCAGGAGCAGGACTAGACAGGAAATTAAAAAGCTCTGGCCACACCCTAGGGGCAGTCCCAGAGGGTATATCCTCTCTCTCTCTGCCTCAGCAAATCAGTTATGTGAAAAAGCAGTGCTTAGAGAATTTAACCCAACCCAACTCCAAAACAGAGGGGCGGGGACTACGTCTGTCGATGAGCTAAGAGAAAAGGATTTTACGGTAAGATTTTACAAAAATCCATTTTTCTCTAGCGCTCATCGACAGACGTAGTCCTCGGTGATACACCACCTTCGGGACGTCCCAGAGCAGTATCACAACTGAGGGGTGGGAAAATGGAAATCAAATCCCAATCTAGAAGGCCCAACCGGTGCCAACTAGAAGTTTACAATGCTCATCCTTAATGATGAGACTCAACAAAACAATTTTCAAACAGAAAAAAAACCCTCGAGGTAGACCACCGGTCTCCTCAAATTGCGGCCTGCAAAACCTTGCGGCCAAATGAGGCATCCGCCGATGCCGTCACATCAATTTTATAGAATTTTGTAAAGGTATGTACCGACGACCAAGTGGCCGCCTTACATACCTGGGCCACTGACGCCTGATGGCGAAAGGCCCAGGAAGTACTGAGCGCTCGAGTGGAGTGCGCCCTAACAGGGAACGGAGGACTCTGACCCTTAATAGAATAAGCCTGTACCACCGTTTGTCTAATCCATTTGGCAATGGTCGCGGCAGATGCAGGCAAACCCTTTCTGGGGCCATCCGTGATCACAAAAAGTGAATCCGTCTTACGGAATGATTCCGTAGCTTTCAGGTATACCCTGATTGCCCGAACCACATCCAAGGAATGCAACGCATGTTCCCGATGATGCTTGGGCTGAGGACACAAGGAAGGTAGTACAATATCTTCATTCAGATGAAAATCTGAAACCACCTTAGGAAGAAAAGATGGCTTAGGATGAAGTACTACCTTATCCCTATGAATCACTAGGTATGGGGACTGGCATGATAATGCAGCCAGTTCTGACACCCTGCGAGCAGAAGTAATAGCCACCAAGAAGGCCACCTTCTGGGATAAAGTAAGCAAGGGAATCTCCCTGATGTTTTCAAAGGGAGGTTTCTGTAGAACCGACAAAACCAAATTAAGATCCCAGGGCGGTAAGGGCGCGCGGACTGGAGGAGCCAGGTGCCGCACCCCTTGGATGAAATTCCGCACCAAGGATTTGGTAGCTAAAGGTTTCTGAAAGAAGATTGCTAATGCTGAAACTTGACCCTTGATGGTGCTCAAGGCTAGCTTCTGCTCAACCCCTTGTTGCAAAAAGGCCAATATTCGAGACACCGAATAGGTACGTGGAGGAAATCCTAAAGATTCGCACCACGCAATGTAAGTCTTCCATGTGTGATAATAGACTTTGCTGGAAGTCGCTTTCCTTGCTTTAATAAGGGTAGGAATGACTGAAGTAGACAAACCTCTGTCCTTCAGTACTTGGGTCTCAATGGCCAGGCCATTAAAACCAGCGACTGTAAAGCACGAAGGTAAATAGGTCCTAGAGACTACAGACACTCCCTGAGACGAAGTTCCCACGGAACGTCTGCGACTAACATGTCCAAGTCGGCCAGGCCGGCTTGAAGAGGCCAGCCTAGAATTTCTAGGACCACTGGCGCTGATAGGATCTGAACCAGGCGTCCCTAGAGCTATCTGGCCCCGACCATCCGAGAAAGTCTGGTCGTTTTCTGTTCCCACACATTTATCAGATACCTGATAGTTATCAGGAAAGGTGATCTTTTCTGGTTGAACCTCAGGGACCGAAGTCACCCGACTAGAGGCTACTTGGCCTATCTGGTCAATCAGATCCGATTCCTGTGAGGTATCGGGACTAATCTTAGGAAAAGGTAAAGGAAAAGATCTATACAGGGAACGGTAACTACCGCTTCCTGTACTTAAATGTTGGAAGGGAAGAATCGCACCGGTAGTAGTGGTAGATGCTCGATCTAATGTCCTGAATACCGGTGAAAACGTCCCCCCACCCTGAAATCGGGTGGGGGCGCACCTTCAGGCTGTGTACTCCTTTACTTCGGGTTTGGCTGGGTTGGTCCTCTGCTTGTCCGACCATCCCTTCTTGAACCCTCCTGGAGGAGTCTTGCCTTTCCCGGGAGTACCAGCCGGGCGCCCTTTATGGGCGGTAAAGAAAGGTCCTCGCTTGTTGCGAGGTCCCTTAACTTTTGCAGCCTGTGGCAAAAAAGTACTCTTGCCCCCGGTGGCATCCTTAATGATTTCATCTAGGTTGGCTCCAAATAGACGATTCCCCTGAAAAGGGAGATTGGTCAAAGTCTTTTTGGAACCTAGGTCAGCTGACCAGCATTTTAACCACAGCACACGTCTGAGGATCACTGCTAACTTAGATGCATGCCCTAACAAGTGAGTAGTGTCCAAGGCTGCGTCACAGATAAACCGTAGCCCTTGTATGATCTGTTCTATCAAATCAGATGTCTCCTGGGGAATATCTTTTCCCCTAAGATCTTGGCGTACCATTTTCGCCCATTCCGTAAGTGTCTGGGAAACTAGACCAATAACAATTACTGGTCTAAATGCTGACCCTATCAGAGAAAAGATAGTGCGGGACTCCGCTTCTATCTTTCGATCCACCGGATCCTTAAAGGACGAAGTGTCCTCCACTGGAATAACCGTGGCTTTATTCAGCCTGGAAATAGGTGGATCCACGACTGGTGGTACCGTCCATTTCTTAATGATGGATTCCTCAAACGGATAGCGTCTAGCAATACGCTTGGAAATAGTAAAGGTACGTTTAGAATGCTCCCATTCTCCTTTAATCTGATTACCAAAACATTTAGGTACAGGAAAAGCCTTCGCCGTCTTGATGGGCTTATTAGTCCCAAAAGGCCTTTCTGTTTCAGTTGCCTCTGCCGGTAAAGCCTCAAGTTTTAAGGTTTCTTGCACTGCCACAACTAGTGCGTCCACCAATGCTTCTTCCTGAATTATAGCAGGAGAAGAAGCGTCCTCCTCACTGTCTGAGGGGGCTTTACCTGGGATAACAGCCCTTGCAGAGGAACCTGCAACTGCAGTGACCATCTCTGAATCAGAGTCAGAGGTGTCAGATAGTATAGGGGTAGGCGGGGGTCGCTTCCTTGACCCCCGTCCCTGACAGGCCGCCTCCACCCGAGCCACCATAGACTCCAAAATTGCTGTAAATGACTCTATACTCTGTGCACCGGC
The DNA here is from genome assembly GCF_965119305.1 of Pelophylax lessonae. Classification (NCBI taxonomy): domain Eukaryota; kingdom Metazoa; phylum Chordata; class Amphibia; order Anura; family Ranidae; genus Pelophylax; species Pelophylax lessonae. The sequence continues at coordinate 26,398,661 of NC_138775.1, read as the reverse complement.
GGGTCCCGAGGCCCCCTCGAGGGAAACAGGTGGGGGAATATGTGTGGCAGGGTCCATAATAACTCCAGTTACTTCCTGGATGATATAATTCAAAAGTAAAGAAAAAACTTTTTTTTTTTTTTTTTTTTTTTTTTTTTTTTGACCCTCAGTGCCAAAAAAAACCCCTTAGTGTTACCTGCTAGGGATCCCTATCGATCGAGAGAGAGAGAGATAGACCCCCAGGCTCACCACTTGATGTTCAGAGTTAAACTGCAACAGCTTACAGCGCTGTCTTAGACAAACAGGAAGTCTTTTGGCTGGCTGCCCAGGAAGAAGGGAGGCGGCTCCGCCCCTCTGCACGCCTTCCGGCGCCTCCCCCAAGCTCCACGAGGTGTAGAATCACCTCAAACATGGCCGCCCCCATGCTGGAGACACGAGGCTACGCCAAAATGGCGGCTCGTGCGATCCAGCAAAAAAAATGGCGGCGGCCTGTGCTGACTAGCGGTGTGCTGCAGGCACACAACACTCTCTCTGCATGGGGATATGGCGTGGTTGGCGGTACCGGCCCTGGCGGACCGCATGGCCGTTCGGGAGGTCTGCTAATAGCTGGAGATCTGATTTGGAAGGCAGTCTACATGTCCATGGCTTCTGACTGGTAGGTAGCTTATACTTAACCCATAAGATTCCCAGAATGCCACAGATTACATCTTTAAAACATGTATACAATAGATTGTTAGCTCCCAAACCAAGCCTCCTGGCTTTTTGCACACATAAAATCACACTCAAAGTAGGAGGATTTGTGACATGTTATAGGATAGAAAGAACTCTTTCTTACCATACAGAGAGGGGCCCTAGTTCACCACAAAACCCGTCAGGGAAAAAGGGGGAACATACTACTCACCATACCGGAACCAGGCGGGCACCAACTCCTGACAGTACCCCTCTCCACCGGAGCGGGAGGGCTGTCGACCGATACGGACGCCGTGACTCATGGTCTTTGGCGTTTCAGCGAGACGTTTAACTCGCGGGTTCAGTCCTTTTAATGGGACTTTGTCGCGGCCGACCCAGCGCGGAGCTATGGCCTGCACGCGCTCGTAGGCTGAACTGGGGTGACCACCGGATCTCGACATCCAGCCCGTCGCCCAGTTCAGCTTTCTTGCTTGAAGATCTCACAGGAACACTGGAGAAAAAAAGCTGTCTAAAAATCCTTTTAGAAAAAAATTCTTGCCAGGACCTAAGATCCCAGCAAGGTATCTAGGTCCTTAAGCTAGCCATACACGCACAGAATTTCGGCCGGGAATATTCTTTGAAAATTCTTTGAACATTCTTTGAACATTCTTTGAATAGACGAATGTCGTTCGAAAATTGTCTTTTGCTTTTAACATTTCATTTTAAAATGAATGTAATTTCTGAACGATTACCACATACACTGCCCGAAAATTCGTTGATCGAGAAAAATTTTCCCTTCTGCCCCTACGAATTTTCCCGTTGCTGCAGTCGAAAAAGGACATCGATTTAACCCCACTAACGATTAGAAAATCAAACGAATTTTCTTGAAACGAAAATTTCCGGACGAAAATCTATACGTGTATGGCCAGCATTACTCCTAACTAGACAGAAAATAACTGATTTGCTGAGGCAGAGAGAGAGAGGATATACCCTCTGGGACTGCCCCTAGGGTGTGGCCAGAGCTTTTTAATTTCCTGTCTAGTCCTGCTCCTGCGGAGGTAACATAACCCGAAGGTGGTGTATCACCGAGGACTACGTCTGTCGATGAGCGCTAGAGAAAAAACATTTAACCACTTCTGGACCAGAAGGATTTGCCCCCTATTGACCAGGCCATTTTTTGAGATTCAGCACGAGGTTATTTTAACGGACAATTGCGCGGATGTGGGAGGCTGTACCTAAATAAAATTGAGGTCCTTTTTTCCCCCACAAATAGAGCTTTCTTTTGGTGGTAATTGATCACCTATGCGATTTTTTTTTTTTGCACTGTAAACAAAAAAAATAGCGACAATTCTGGAAAAACAAAAAAATATATATTTTTTACATTCTGCTATATAACATTCCCGAAAAAAACAAAAATTTAAAAATCAAGTTTTTTTTACATATTTTTGGTAAAAAAAAAAAAAAAACTGGTTTGCGCAAAAGTTATTGCATCGAATAACTACGGGGAAGATTTACGTCATTTTTATTGCTTTTTTTTTTCTACTAGTAATGGCGATCTGCGATTCTTAGCGGGACTGCGACATTACGGCGGACAGATCCGACCCCTGACTGACATTTTTGACACTTTTGGGGGGACTAGTGACATTACTACAGTAATCAGTGCTAAAAATATGCACTCTTACTGTAATAATGACACCAGCAGGGAAGGGGGTTAACACAGTAAGTCATCAAGGGGTTAAATGTAAGCCTAGGGGAGTGTTTCTAACTGTGGGGGGGAGGGGGTGGGATTCTGAAATGATCACAGAGACCGGTGATCCTATGTAGAAGGATCACAGGCGCTCTGTGATCATTCCAGAGAGAAGAACAGTCGGCTGTGTTTACAATAGCTGGCCGTCCTCCTCTCTCAGCGGGGAGCAATTGCGGGTGGCCAGCAGCATTCGGGGCCACCGGCCCCGTACATCGGAGTCCCCGCTGCCGAGCTGGGGTGGGAGCGCGCGCGCTCACGCCCCAGCAGCAGGTGCACGTCCGACAAAGGGCTACGTCAGTTCACGCCTGCTGCAGTAAATCTGTGGTGGGCAGTACGGAACAGGTTAAAGAGGAAGTAAAGTCCCCCAAAAAAAACGAGAAAAAAAAAAGCTCTGTAAAGAGAAAGGCATAATGAGCTAGTATGCATCGCATACTAGCTCATTATGTAGTACTTACCTTAAAACGAAGCCCCCGCCGTGCCGCCACCTCAGCGACAGGACGGCGACATGTCCGGCCGTCCTGCTTCCGGGTTTGCGTCCTCCAGCCATCTGATTGGCCGGAGGCGCGATTACATAACTCCCGCGCCGCCATTCACGACACTGAGCTCTGAAGGAACGGCACGGGTGGCCGTTCCTTCAGAGCGCCTGCGCCGATGACGTCATCGGCAGTATGCACTCTAAATATCTCCTAAACGGTGCAAGTTTGGGAGATATACAACCTCTTTAAAGAGTAGTATCAGGAAACAAGTGAAGCCATTTAAGCGAAGTGGCTGTGCGATCCAAACAGGGCAACTGTCTGGCAAGTCACTGGACTGGCAACGTTACACAGAAAATAACTAAATGCAAATATATTCCTCAATAGCCACGAGGAATATATATTACAAATGTTTTTGCAAACCCAGAAATTTCCACTCAAACATAGCAGTGACATCTCTGTGCTATACATATCCTGTGCAGAGAGCAGAGCTGTGGGAGGGGCCAGCAGACTTTGCACACTACAGGTTGCCTGCAGAAAACTACAGGAGGGGGAGGAGACTAGACCAGTCTCCCTGCACGACGAGAGAGAACAGCAGTAAGCGGTCTATATTACAGGCTCCTCCACAGAAGGAAAGTCTCACAATGGATTACTGCACAGTTCTGGTAGAAATACGCAAAGCACACACCAAGATTCAAGGAATAATACACATGATAAATGTAGTTACACAATATTTGCATATCCTGGAGTCCGCTTGCCGCATCCGTAATTCTTATGAGTGGTGAAAAAGAGGGTGGACTATAATACCCACATGCCAACAAACATCTGTATCCATGGGCGATTAAGGCTTCTCTGCTGGTAGCGTGCCAAGCTGTCAAACAGCTCCTGATCACCTGAACACTGGGACAGCCAATCACAGTTGTCAAGTGATTGGCCAGTCATTACACCCCCAGGTGTAAAGACCTTGTCAAAGGGATGCTGCAGCTGGGTAAGAGGTTAAGAGGGGTTAAAAAAATATAAGAACAGTACACATTCTTTTTTCCATGGGCATTCTGGCTGGGCCAGTAATGTCACAGGTCCTTCCTGCTCTACTCCACCAGCAGGAGGCAGACCTTACATAAAGACACCTGGGTGTCATTTAGTACTTTGAGTTCAGATCAGTGAATCCAGGGGGTGTGTCCAAGACAGCCCGGTGCGAAACAAAGCAGGTTGACCGACACTGGTCGTCGTTCAACCTGGAAGAAGAGCGCCATCTAGTAGAGTGGGGGCCATTCTGTGGAAAGACAGGGCTGGATTGAATGTGACTACTACAGCAGAGGCTGTTTTTTTATGTTTATTAGTTATTAAAACTAGAGTCCTTCTTTAAGACTGGAGAACAACGTGGGTCTTTACCCCCCAATGTACACTAATCCATCAATCACACATCTATCTTTGTGTAACAGACAGATATTATATTGCTTTCTACAAACACACAATCCAGTTTTTCTACAATTGCCTTCCTGAATCTTAAGTAAAAAAAAAAAAAAGTGCTTTTACTGCTGTAGTGCAGAGCCTTGATCTATCAATCAGTAAAATTCCCTCTGAAAGGTAGAAGAAAAACAATCACGCACAAAAAAAAAGCAGATCATTACCTGGTCATATGACCACTTTTGCTACTCTATAATTGTCATGGCAACCGACCCTATTCAAAATGTCCGTACAATCGAACAAAGAAGGGGGCCGCGTGTAAAACGACTTCAATTGCCATAAATCTTTCCCACAGCTGCCACAGCTGGATTTCTGTTATAATATTTTCCCCTTTTACTTACAAAAAAAAAAAAACCCAAGCTGAGAGCCTCGTTCTACTAGAAAAAAAAAAAAAAAAAAAGTGTGGCGGCGAGTTCACTACCGAATTCCAATTCGTTAGAGAGCATCACTGTCATATCGGGAAGCTTTTGTATTTCTGTTTTTCTGCATCAAAGGGAAGGATACAGAGACACCTTTGTTAAGACCCCATAACGTAGAAAGAATCTTCGTAATTTGTTTAGTTAGTTAGCTTGGTGAATAAAGGTGAAGGATCAAAAGAATTTTTAAGGCATGCCAATTTCCACAGGTTAAAGTTTAAAGGGCATACCGTATATATACTCGAGTATAAGCCAACCCGAATATAAGCCGAGGCCCCTAATTTTACCACAAAAAAATGGGAAAAAAGGATTGACTCGAGTATAAGCCTAGGGTGGGAAATGCAGCAGCTACTGAACCCAACTGGACCACCACGAGACCCAAAACAGGGGCTGCGGGCATGGTACAGGAGAACGCAGGGCTGTGGGCATGGTACAGGAGATGCAGGGCTGTGGGCATGGTACAGGAGAATGCAGGGCTGCGGGCATGGTACAGGAGAACGCAGGGCTGTGGGCATGGTACAGGAGAACGCAGGGCTGTGGGCATGGTACAGGAGAATGCAGGGCTGCGGGCATGGTACAGGAGAATGCAGGGCTGCGGGCATGGTACAGGAGAATGCAGGGCTGCGGGCATGGTACAGGAGAATGCAGGGCTGCGAGCATTATACAGGAGAATGCAGGGCTGCGAGCATTATACAGGAGAATGCAGGGCTGTGGGCATTGTACAGGAGAATGCAGGGCTGCGGGCATTGTACAGGAGAATGCAGGGCTGCAAGCATTGTACAGGAGAATGCAGGGCCGCAAGCATTGTACAGGAGAATGCAGGGCTGAAAGCATTGTACAGGAGAATGCAGGGCTGCGGGCATTGTACAGGAGAATGCAGGGCTGCAAGCATTGTACAGGAGAATGCAGGGCTGTGGGCATTGTACAGGAGAATGCAGGGCTGCGAGCATTGTACAGGAGTATAAGACGAGGGACGTTTTCAGCACAAAAAAATGTGCTGAAAAACTCGGCTTATACTCGAGTATATATATATACACAGTATATATATATATATATATATATATATATATATTGTAAGGGATTAGCTCGGTGGCGGGTGTGGATGACCCCTTGGGGGGGTGCGTTTTCCCAGAGAGGTAGCCGACAAGTGCTTGCAAACAAACAGTGTGGTTTATTAAATGGTGTTTTCTTCACCAGGCTGTATGCAGCAAAACATCCAAAATAAAATAAAACAGAAAATAAATCCTTGCCTCTGTGGGCGGCTACCTTCTCACAACTGGAACCTGCCTAAGTGTCTGTCTCCAACCTACCGTCGGGCAGACTTCCTTGTCCTACAGCGGACACTCAATAGTCCTTTTATAATAGCTTCGCAGGGCAACACAGTCCTTTATTTCTTTCACATCAACAGTTCGTCTTCTCACCTTTGAGACGTATTCACCCTTGGTTACCGTCCCGGGCACACATCACTCCGGGGGGTCTTCTCCCAGGCCCACACATCCTGTCGGGAGGCACACGCTGACTGTCCTCCTGCTCCCAGCCCACATGGCAGCAAACAATAGGACTTTCTCTGAACAAATTATAGAGCCTTAACTCCCTCATTCTGAACAGGTGAAGGCCTTTCAACTTCCTGCTGGCTAGCTCTGTAGCCAACACCCTAAATTAATTAATGGACTTTCTAAATCAGGTGGAAATGTATCTCCTTCCTGTGACTACATTCCCAGATTTAGCTGACTTCCTGTCACATACCCCCCCCTCTTGTTTCAACCCTAGGGTTGGGACACATATTTCCAGGCACGCATGTGTCAGGCACTGCTGACTCACTGATAAGCCTCCTATTATCCTCAAGCTTCCGGATGAAACTGTTTTGTCATCTTCATTGACGGATTTCTCATAAATGCCACACAGTTTGTCTCTCATCTCATATACACATTCTTCAACTGCATTTTTGGCATCATTTCGCTCCTTCTCGTTTCTGTCATCTTCATTGACAGCTTTCTCATAAATGTCAGACAGCTTGTCCCTCATAACCGTCTGTCCAATCCACCATGGAGGACCGTGATCCATAGGCAACTCAATTGGGCTAGTCTTAATGTCTTCAACATTCTTAAGACACCTCTCTCTGCAATCCATAAATGTTTTCCACAAAACTTTGAGAACCTTTGCTTCACTAAGCTTTGTTCCAAGTAGGGACTCTTGACATCCCTCTGTGATTTGAGTTGCCTCTCCATACAGCTGTACACAATCATTGACTTTTTGTTGTAAAAGGGAATGATCTTCCTTCTTGAGCTTTGCTTGCTCTAAGATGCTGTGCAGAGGATTTTCCAATTGAGACAACAGGCTGTCACACATTTCTTCAAAGTGACCCCTGTTCCTTTTCCCAGAGATATCAATATCATTCAAACATTTCATATTCATAGGCAGATCTGAAGCATTTGCACTCATCAACTTCTTAAACTTTTCGCCCTCCTGAGCGAGTCGCAGTAAAGGCCTACTATTTGATTTGATATTGAGTTTATATTTCTTGCCAAACTCTTCACAGAAGAAGCCAACCAGAACATCATCAACTTTCCTTCCACCAACATAGGGGTCAAAGGCAACAACACAGTTGAACCCAGCGATCTGGGTGGTATCCATTATAGACCTCCTCTCTGCATCAGTGAAGAAGCATGGAACTGCAACACATTCTTTTACAGGTTTCTTCAATGCACTTTCTGCTGAACTATTTGACCGCTCAAGGTCACCTAGTTCTTTTTCTCTATCTGAATTCCACATGGAATGCATCTCAAGATCACGATCAAACTTCTGCCACCCGTCTTTCACCAGTTCCATTTTGGAAACACTCCCTGAAAGGCACTTATTTATTTGCTTCACGTTTTCACCAACAGCCTTAGTTTTCTCCACTAGGTTTTCAGCCTGAACTGAGAAATCACCACATTTCTTACTCAGCTCCTTTGTTTGCTGAAGTTCTAATGATACATTTTCCAATGCTTGAAGTTTTTGAAGGAACGGTTTATTCCAAAGGGGTGATTCAAGCCACATGTCGTCACATTTCTGAGGCTCACTCAGGACAGACCCCAAAACACTGATCCTTTTAAAAACTGCATCAGGCACACTATCCCCTCTTTGGGACAGATCCTCTGTTGCCTGGAATTCCTCTTCCAGTTCCTGCAACGGAATCTTCATCTCTTCTACTTGCTGTTCTAAGGCTCGCTTAGACTTTTCTAGCTCCTGAACGCTTTTCACAACATCATCCTTGGAGCTGACCAATTCTTCCATTTCTGTACGCAGCTGTTTAACACTTTCTAGTTCAGCCTTACACTCTAGAGCTTCCTCCAAAAAGCGAGCCAAGAACAGGGCTTTGCTCTCGTTATCACGCACCTCCGTTTCTGCACGTGCGCGTTCTTCTGCATATTTTGCAGACACAGTCTTCTCTTCACCAAGCATCTGATCAAACTTCTTTTTCACATCTTCAACACACTGTAATGAACCAACGCTTTCTTCCATGCGTTTTTTCATATCCGCTATCTGAGCTTGCAATGTTGCGACTTGCTCTGATAGGTTTTTCTTTGCTTCCGCCTCCTCTTTTAATTGTTCCAGGAAGCCATTTTTCTCATCTTCCATTTGTTTGAGCTTTGTGCTAAAACTCAGCCTTTGACACCTCTCTTCCTGTAAGAGTTCCTGCGTGTCTTGCAGCTGCGATTCCAAGATAGAAAAATCTTCCGCAATTTCTCTAGATTTGCTGTCTGCTTGAGAAAGCTGATTTGTAACATTGTCCAACTCAACCTGCAGTCGGTTTGCCTTCTCTGACAGCTTAGCACACAATCGGTCACCTTCTGACACCTTGACTTGCGATTCCAGAAGCTGTGCCTCTACTTTTTCCCTCTTATGTTCACAATCTCCTTTTCCCTGCATAAGAGCCTTCACCTCATTGGCTAGCATCTGGGAATAAGAATGTAATTCTGCCACACAGGCTTCTTTCTCCTTTAACTGCTGCTGGACACGTTGGGCTTCCCCTTTCCAACTTTCACAGTCCGCACGCCATTCATCTACCACATTGCTCAAAGTAGTGAGCTCATACACAGTACTCAGTAATTTAGCCTCTCTTTCACTTTTCTCTTTGTCGCTGAGAGACAATGTCGCTTTCAGAGCAACATTCTGTTCCTGCGACTCCTGCAGGTCTATTTTTGTAGCTCCCAAAGACTGAAGACTTTTTTCCAGCTGATTACGCAACTCCAACATATCAGCCATACTTTGCTTCTGCAAAGTCTGAATTTCACTTTCCTTTTCCATGAGGATGGTATCTTTCTCCATTATAGTCTCTCTGTGTTTTTGCAACTCGACCAAAAGCAGAGCAGTGGATTCTTCCCACTGTAACACATGAGACTTGAGTAGTTCATTCATTTCCTGCAAGTTTCTATGCTCCATTTTAAGCAATTCCAAGGCTTGTTCCTTTTCTTCCATTTTCCGTTGTAAGGCATCCAACTCAGCCCTGCACACATACTCGGTTTCCTCCAAACCGATGGCCTCCATTGGCTGCTGGCGTCTCTGTTTCCAGCCTGCCATGCTCTCTTGATGAGCCTTTTGTTGAGCTGCAAAGCTCTGCTGAAAATCCGCATTTGCCTGCTGTTGAGCTGCATTTGCTTGCTGTTGAGCTGTATTTGATATAATCAGTTGTTTCAACATCTCCTCCATTTTGAGTTTACTTTTCATCTGAGCACACTGCGTCTCCATAGCGGTTTCATCAGTGTTGCTAGGGACAACAACCTTCCTCTTTAGTAGACTCTCTTTAGGCATGGATGGGGCTGGTTCAGACGGCAACATCCCCTCCATCCATAGAATCCGGTCTCTCATTTCATCTATCTTTGCATTCTTCAGGCGTTTTGAACGCCCCATCTTCAATAACTCCACAAACAAATTTTTCACAGTCCAGCAAAAAATTTTCAGACCACTGTCTCTTTAACACATGTAGTTTTTCTCTCTCTCTTGCAAGATCTCTTTTCCTGCACACACAGTTTGTGCAGTCACTTGCACCAGACACAACAAAGTTCACCAAATAATTTTGAGACCGCTGTCTCTTTAAAACACTTTTTTTTTTCTGTCAGGATCTTCTCTCCTGCACACATAGATTGTGCAATCTCATGCACCAGATAAAGTTCATCAAACATTTGCACTTCCTTGCAGGGATCTCTGCTTATGCCCACTGCATACCTCCACCATATGTAAGGGATTAGCTCGGTGGCGGGTGTGGATGACCCCTTGGGGGGGTGCGTTTTCCCAGAGAGGTAGCCGACAAGTGCTTGCAAACAAACAGTGTGGTTTATTAAGTGTGCGGCCGCAGGCCGGTATTTGTGGGAGGAGCTAGCGGGCTTTATAGCGCCGCCCCTCCCCTTGACCCGCCTGCTGCCTCGGATCGTCACTGGTCAGGTGTTTCCAGTGATCACCCGACGTCGGATCTCGCTGTTCCTCCTCGTGGACCGGACGTCCGGTCGGGTCGTGCAGCAGGAAGCGCTGCTCCCCGAGCTCCTCTTCCACAGCACAGCCTCTGTCAAGTTGCCTGGCTCTCCCTCCGCTGGTATCCTGTCAGGCTCCCCTGCGTTTGGCCACCGTCTGCTCTGCTGTTTCTGTCGGCCACTCCGCTGCTTTCTCCCCGCTGTTCAGCAGGAGGTCAGGTACGGCAGGGTATGGGGGGGAGGGGGGGGGGGGGTTGGCATCTTCCTGCACACACTGCCTGCCTCCCTGTAGGCCACGGCTATTCTTTCTCCACATACGGTCCTGCACACACTGCCTGCCTTCCTGCAAGGCCACGGCTACCTCCATACACAGTCTCATGCACACACTGCCTGCCTTTCCACTAGGCCACGGCTACTTCACATTTACGTGTCTCTACGCTCATTTCAGCCTCCGTCAGCTTGTCTCCCCCATATCATGTTCCCTGTTTTGTTCCTGGTTGTCACGGCTGTCATTGCTTTGGGGGGGGTGGCCCGGTCTTACCAGAGGGAGGGGGGGGGGGGTTGGCATGTGAGGGTTGGTGGGAGGGGGGGGGCGGGGGGTCTCATGGCTCGCAGGGTGTGCATGTTCTGTTAGGTTCCTCATGATGTTCTCCAGTGGGGGGTCTGGGTGACCCCCCCCTATTTGTTGACCATTTTCCTTTTTCCTTCAGGTTCTCACCATGTCCTTCAATACCGGCATCAGGTACTACTTCAGGTTCAGGTTCCTTGTGTACCTCACGGCTCCACTCATTTTTTAGTCTTCACAGACGCTACCCTGGCGTCGCCCATAGACACTGGTAGGCATTCTGTCATTTGCCCCCACCACACTTTGTCATCTTTGTCTGGTTGCCCGGTGGTCAGCCCCTTCCAGGTTTTTCAGGCTCTTACACTCCTCATGTGCTTCACCTGCGGTTGCTTTGGTTCCGTGCTCCATCACGGCTTCATCACCTCCACGCACATACCACATTTTCATGTTGTCCGTCTTTCTTGTCGTCACTGTTTTTTTTCTGTGTCTTTTCAGCTGTATGGTTCTGTCATATATTGCCCCCCCCCCCCCTTGTAGGGCAAGTCAACTGGCTGTTAGGGTTCAGGCGCTGGCCTTAGACCCCCCCCTTCGTAGCCGGTCCCGCGAGGCCAACCTCCCAATCTCGTCGGAGATTATTTCGCCCCACGGGCCAAACCAAAGCTAGCGCCTCGCTCCACCCTTCTCATGGGGTTTATAGTTAGGGCCTCACCTGTCACGGCCACACGTTTTGATTCTTTTACTGTCACCGAGAGGCCATCTTTCCCGCCACCACGTCTGTGGCTCACGCCCCTCGCCCAAATCATAGGTAGAGCCTCTCACCGGCCGCTTGGCATCTAGCAGGGCCTCACCTGTCACGGGGTAGTTAAGTTTTTCGCCTCTGGGCTCTAGCTAGCCAGCCAGTGGTTCTCCTATACGTTACGGTCGCTAATCGGTCTTGGGCGTTCTACTTTTTCTGTTTCCTTCTACAGCGGGCCTCAAGGAGCCACCCTGGAAGATGGATTTTCCTCCCCCTCCACGCCAGCCAGGATCAGCACCCCTGTCAGGTCCGGTACCCCCAGGGGTCGTCGGGTTCCTTCTCCGCTGGGCTCTTACGGGTCTTGGACTATTCCGAAAATCTCGGCGGTCCTACGCCAGAAGGGTATCTCGTTCCCGGCCACTGCAAGAAAAGCGGAGCTGTTCAAATTGATGATGGAACATCCAGAAGATCCGGGACTGGGCACCAGCTCTCAGGGCTGTTCATCTGCCATACAGGGAACCCTGGACTCCATCCTATCCTCCCTACAGTCCATCGGCGATAGACTGACTAAACTGGAGGACGCCAGTCCGGCCCAAGGGGGCCCCCCTCCTTCCTTGCCGGTCCCAACCCCAGTTCCTGCTGGTGATCAGGGTAGGCCCCCAGTTCCCATCTTGCCTTTTTCCACGGTTTCTCCTATTATCACCCCGGCCCACTTGGTCCCCGCGGCTCTCCGCAAGGATATCTTGGAGGGGAAGGATGTCAACCTAGTGGCTCTCCTCATTGCCTCCCAGGACATGGTCGAAAGCAAGGTCTACAATTACGGTGATTTGTCCGTAGTCATGAAGGCCAGGGACCCCCGGCTTAATAAGAAGCTCACTATCCCCGAGTTTGTCCTGGCCTTCGGCATCTACAGGGACGTTTTATGTTCCGTTTACCCGCAGCGGCGGGAAGAGTTAGATCTCTACTTGCATAAGATAGTGGATTTAGGGCACAAATACGGGGGTTTTACCTTCTTCGACTTTCATAAATCAGTCTCGGCCAAGGCGGCGGCAGCCTTGGCTCAATTCAATGTTCGTGTGGATTGGAGTCTACTGGATACCGAGCTCTTCTGCAGGCACTTCGCAGGCTTGGCACCTCCCTCCTGTGCCACATGCTCCTCCACTTCACATTCTGCCAGCCTTTGCCCCATGGAGGCTGTGTCCTCCCCGGCCGGGGTCCCAGGGGGGGGGGCTGGCAGGTCAGAGCAGCGTGGCCTTAGGGATAAGCTGGGTCGTCCCATAGTGTTCTTAGGTAAAGCCCAGGTTTGCAATAATTTCAATGGGGGGGCGTGCAGCTTCAGTGCTTGCAGGCTGCTCCATGTCTGCTCCATCTGTTTCAGGGCTCACACCAAATCCATGTGTCCATCCAAGATGTACCCCAAACAATGACTAACCGGGGTCAAGGTCGAGGTACTGGAGTTCTACCTGCAGGCTCATCCGTCTCCACACCTGGTGGAGTATCTGATTCAGGGGTTCTTGGGTGGGTTCCACACGGGGCTGGTGTCTCTTCCCACGGGGACCCTGGAATGTCCCAATTTACTATCGGCCACGGAGGACCCGGAGTCGGTAGATCTACTTCTTGAGAAGGAAGTGCAGGAGGGGTTCATGTTAGGCCCCTTCCCGGCCCCCCCCTTCTCCTCTTGGCGTACCAACCCGATCGGTATTGCCACAAGCAAATTCACCAATAAAAAACGTTTGATTATCGACATGTCGGCTCCTCATTCTTCCACCAACCCCAGCCTTAATTCCCTTATTCCTTCGGCCGAGTTCTCACTCCACTATGCTACCGTGGACAATGCCATCCAGGCCATTTTGGGGGCTGGCAGGGCTGCCTGGCTCAGTAAAACAGATATTGCCAATGCCTTCAAACTGCTGCCTATTCACCCCTCCTTATGGCACATCCACGGTGTAAAGTGGAGGGAGAAATATTATTTCGCTTGCAGGCTGACTTTTGGGTCTAAAAGCAGCCCCAAGATTTTTGATACCTTTGCTGAGACGCTCTGCTGGCTCCTTCTGAATGTCTCCAGGTGCCCCTCGGTGTTGCACTACCTTGATGATTTTTTGTTGGTCGAGGATAGCAACTGCACGCCGGTCAGTCTAAATAGTACCTTGGCCTTATTTTCCACCTTAGGGGTTCCCCTGTCACCAGGCAAAACGGTCGGCCCGGTCACCAGGCTGGATTTCTTGGGGATTACCCTGGATTCTGTCTCCATGCAGTCCAGCCTCCCTGTGGACAAACTTGAACGTATTCGTGGGGTGGTAGGCAGGTTCCTGGAACTAGGGACTTTCTCCAGGAAGGAGTTGCAGTCCTTGATCGGGTCATTAAATTTTGCCATGCGTATCATCCCCCAGGGCAGGTCCTTTATCTCTCGGTTGCTGCGGCTGTTGCCAGGTCTTCCGGAGGGTGTCATCTCCCACCTGGATCCCCCTGCCAGGGCGGACCTGGGTATGTGGGTTGAGTTCTTGGGAAGCTGGAACGGTATCTCCATGTGCATCCCGCCCATTTCTGCCCAGTCCCCTGTGTTTTGGACGGATGCGGCCGCCAGTACCGGGTTCGCAGCCATCTTCGGGGATTCATGGTTCAGGGATAGTTGGCCGGTTGAGTCCCTAGCCTTACCTGCTTTCCGGGAGACCTCAGCGCTGTTTGAATTATACCCTATTGTGGCAGCTGCTGTCACCTGGGGTAGGTACTGGTCAGGGAAGGCAGTCAAATGTTTCAGTGATAACATGGCTGCTTGTGATATCATCAACAAAGGCCGTTCATCGTCCCTGACTATTATGAGACTGGTCCGCAGGCTGACCTTGGTAGCCGCCACTTACCAGTTTTTTCTTTTCTGTGAGCACATTCCGGGTCATACCAACTTAGCCGCTGACGCTCTTTCCCGCTCCAAATTGCAGGTTTTCTTCACTCTCCACCCGACGGCCGACAGATGTCCCACGCGGACCCCAGAGTTCAAGGATCTGCTCCTGGACTAGCCCGCATCATGGCGCATGGACGGGAGTTGGCCCGTTTGGCTCTGTCATCCAACACCAGGAAGGCTTATGACCGAGCCTTGACCATCTTCCGAAGGTTTCTAGTGGATTTTGGATTGGTTGATCAGTCAGTGCAGACCATGGTCGCCTTCGCTGCTTTTTGCCACCTCCAACTCAAGCTATCTGTCAGTACTATTAAACTATATCTGGCGGGTGTTCAACACCACTTTCTGACGCACCATCCAAACTCCTTGCCTTTCCTCCGGGCATATCCTCTGAAGAGCCTCCTGAAGGGCATTGGCAGGTTGGATCACCGTTCCCCCATCAGGCGGCTGCCGATAGATGGGGTGAAATTTAGGGCCCTCTCCAACTTACTGGACACATCGCCCTTTGAGCCATACACGAATGCCGTGGTCAAAGCGGCGATGTATCTGGCTTTCTACGGTTTTCTCAGACCCGGGGAGTTTTCGGTAGCTTCCGCAGCTGAGGGGCGGTTGTGTCTCCTCAAGCGAGATCTCGTCAAATGGGGGGATCATTATGTTTTGACTCTGCAGAGCACCAAGACCAGGCAGGTGGGCCACCCCGTTACCATCCCGTTTTACCCATCAGGGAATCTTTGGTGCCCGGTCAGGGTGTTGGATGTTTTCGTGGCTCAGACCCGGAGCAGCCCCAGCCATGCACCGCTCTTTGCGCTCCTGGATGTTCCCCTCACTACGTCCAAATTCATTTTCTACATACGTTCTCTTTGCATCAGACTGGGGTGGGACCCGGCAGCGCACTCTGGCCATTCCTTCCGGATAGGAGCGGCTACGGCTGCTTCAGGGAATAATACGCCAGGCCATATCATTAAAAGGCTTGGTAGGTGGGAGTCGGACGCCTTCCAAGTGTATATACCGCACCCAGAGAGGGAATTGAGATTGGCTTTTCGCAAGCTTGTGTCCTAGATTTTTTGAATAAAGTGTGTTGTTTTGCTTACTCTTTTTGCCCTCTTTATTTACAGGCTACCCCCCTTACGTCGGTTCAGGCACACCACACCGACTGTCCTTACCAGGGGGTGACGTCTTTTAGTATTGACCACAAGTGTGCGGCCGCAGGCCGGTATTTGTGGGAGGAGCTAGCGGGCTTTATAGCGCCGCCCCTCCCCTTGACCGGCCTGCTGCCTCGGATCGTCACCCCACCCTCCTTCACCCTTTTTTCTCTACCTCTTCCCCTTGGGGGTGCCCTCTTTATTTACAGGCTACCCCCCTTACGTCGGTTCAGGCACACCACACCGACTGTCCTTACCAGGGGGTGACGTCTTTTAGTATTGACCACAAATGGTGTTTTCTTCACCAGGCTGTATGCAGCAAAACATCCAAAATAAAATAAAACAGAAAATAAATCCTTGCCTCTGTGGGCGGCTACCTTCTCACAACTGGAACCTGCCTAAGTGTCTGTCTCCAACCTACCGTCGGGCAGACTTCCTTGTCCTACAGCGGACACTCAATAGTCCTTTTATAATAGCTTCGCAGGGCAACACAGTCCTTTATTTCTTTCACATCAACAGTTCGTCTTCTCACCTTTGAGACGTATTCACCCTTGGTTACCGTCCCGGGCACACATCACTCCGGGGGGTCTTCTCCCAGGCCCACACATCCTGTCGGGAGGCACACGCTGACTGTCCTCCTGCTCCCAGCCCACATGGCTTCAGGATGCAGCTTCTGGAGGCAGCAAACAATAGGACTTTCTCTGAACAAATTATAGAGCCTTAACTCCCTAATTCTGAACAGGTGAAGGCCTTTCAACTTCCTGCTGGCTAGCTCTGTAGCCAACACCCTAAATTAATTAATGGACTTTCTAAATCAGGTGGAAATGTATCTCCTTCCTGTGACTACATTCCCAGATTTAGCTGACTTCCTGTCACAATATATATATATATATATATACACACACAAATATACATATATATATATATATATATATATATACACATATACATATATATATATATATATATATATACACACACACACACACACACACACACACACTACCATTCAAAAGTTTGGGGTCACCTGGACAATTTCATGTTTTCCATGAAAACCTCACACTTTTGTTTATCAAACGAATTGCAAAATGAATTACAAAAAAATATAGTCAAGACATTGACGAGGTTAGGAATAATGACTTTTATTTGAAATAATAATGTTATCCCTCAAACTTTGCTTTCATCAAAGAATTCTCCATCTGCAGCAATTACAGCCTTGCAGACCTTTGGCATTCTAGCTGTCAATTTGTTGAGGTAATCTGAAGAAATTTCACCCCATGCTTCCTGAAGCATCTCCCACAAGCTGTATTGGCTTGATGGGCACTTCTTACGTACCATACGGTCAAGCTGCTCCCACAACAGCTCAATGGGGTTGAGATCTGGTGACTGCGCTGGCCACTCCATTACAGACAGAATACCAGCTGACTGCTTCTTCCCTAATTAGTTATTGCATAGTTTGGAGGTGTGCTTTGGGTCATTGTCCTGTTGTAGGAGGAAATTGGCTCCAATCAAGCGCTGTCAACAGGGTATGGCATGGCGTTGCAAAATAGAGTGCTAGCCTTCCTTATTCAAAATTCTTTTTACCTTTAACAAATCTCCCACTTTACCAGCACCAAAGCAGCCCCAGACCATCACATTACCTCCACCATGCTTGACAGATGGCGCCAGGCACTCCTCCAGCATCTGTTCACTTCTGCGTTCTGCGTCTCTGTTCTGCGTCTCACAAATGTTCTTCTGTGTGATCCAAACACCTCAAACTTTGATTTGTCTGTCCATAACACTTTTTTTCCAATCTTCCTCTGTCCAATGTCTGTGTTCTTTTGCCCATCTTAATCTTTTCCTTTTATTGGCCAGTCTCAGATATGGCTTTTTCTTTGCCACTCTGCCTAGAAGGCCAGCATCCTGGAGTCGCCTCTTCACTGTGGACGTTGAGACTGGCATTTTGCGGGTACCATTTAATGAAGCTGCCAGTTGAGGACCTGTGGGGCATCTATTTCTCAAACTAGAGACTGTAATGTACTTGTCCTCTTGCTTAGTTGTGCACCGGGCCCTACCGCTTCTCTTTCTATTCTGGTTAGAGCCTGTTTGTGCTGTTCTATGAAGGTAGTAGTACACACCGTTGTAGGAAATCTTCAGTGTCTTGGCAATTTCTCACATAAAATAGCCTTCATTTCTCAGAACAAGAATAGACTTGAGTTTCAGAAGAAAGTTCTCTTTTTCTGGCCATTTTGAGAGTATAATCAAACCCACAAATGCTGATACTCCAGATACTCAACTAGCTCAAAGGAAGGTCAGTTTTATAGCTTCTCTAATCAGCACAACAGTTTTCAGCTGTGCTAGCATAATTGCACAAGGGTTTTGTAATCATCAATTAGTCTTTTAACACGATTAGCTAACACAATGTACCATAAGAACACAGGAGTGATGGTTGCTGGAAAAGGTCCTCTGTACACCCATGTTCCATTACAAATCAGCTGCTTTCAGCTAGAATAGTCATTTACCACATTAACAATGTCTAGACTGTATTTCTGATTAATTTAATGTTATCTTCATTGAAAAAAAAAACAGTGATTTTCTTTAAAAAATAAGGACATATCTAAGTGACCCCAAACCTTTGAACTGTAGTGTATATATGCACACCGATCAGCCATAACATTATGACCACCCACCTAATATTAAATATGGCCCCCTTTTGCTAAAACAGCCCTGACCCACTGAGGTATAGACACCAAAGTAACATCCACATGAATGGCAGGACCCAAGGTTTCCAAGCAGAACATTGCCCAAAGTATCACACTGCCTCTGTCAAATTGCCTTCTTATACCGCATCCTGGGGCCATATCTTCCCCAGGTAAGTGAGGCACACGCACCCGGCCAGCCACATGATGTAAAAGAAAACGTGATTCATCAGACCAGGCCACCTGCTTCCATTGCTCCATAGTGCAGCTCTGATGTTCAGGTGATGTTCTGAGCTCTGATGTTCATGTGACCATTGTAGAAGCTTTGGGCTGTGGACATAGGTTACCATGGGCTTCACAGCCCCATACACAAGAAACTGTGATGCCCATTTTTCCTGCTTTCACATCAACTTCACGGACACTTGCTGTCTAATATATCCCACCAATTTCCAGATGCCATCGTCCCTTTACCTGTCATTGGTTAATAATGTTATGGCTGATCAATATATATATATATATATATATATATATATATATATATATATATATATATAAAAATGAAAAGGAACATTTTTTAATCAGAGTATAGCATCAAGTCAAAAACTCCTAGGATATTGATCTGGTCAGTTAGGTAGCAAATGGGGTTGTTAATCAGTTTTCAGCAGATTTGGTGTTAATGAAATTAACAGGGGCACTAGATATACAACAATGAGGCGACCTCCAAAACAGGAATGGTTTTACAGGTGGCGGCAACTGAAAATGTTTTCCCTACTCCTCTTTTCTGACTGTTTTTCACCAGTTTTGCATTTGGCTAGGATCAGTGTCACTACTGGTAGAATGAGGTGATACCCGGACCTACAATATGGGACTGAGGTACTTCCAATGGTCTACCTGGCCGAAACCAGGCAAACCCCGTTCTCTAGGGGGACTGCCGAAACAGCCCACCCCAAGTACTAGGTGGGGCTCCCCCGAAGGGAGACCCCATGAGAGAGGGCGAACTAAGCCAGAAGGCCATGTCCACCCCCTCCCAAGATGTTCAAGGTAGGCCCGAAGACCCACACCGTACTTGTCGCGCAGGAAGAAAAACAGTGATAGTGAAGTGACACACGCCAAATAAAACACACACACAAATAAAAAGGTGGGGGAAGGGAAGTGGAGAAAGTGCTAGGTGCCAATGTGCAATACAAAGGCAGGCCTTTCGGCCGGAATAAAAAATTCCTCTGGTCTAAACCAAAAGGCCTGGCCCAAGAGGCAGGTGCAGAAAAAGTGTGTATGGTGCAGTGACCAAGGTGGCGAAAAACTCAAGGCGAGCTGCCCCTCACCAGTGAGAATTAAGGCACCCCTGTGCTGCCACCCCAGGGGCACGTACACCACTGACTTTTTCAGTCTCGGCCCCCGACCAGACCCAGTGTAGCCCTTACCTACCAGGAGGCTTGGAACGTAGACAGCTTAGGGAGAGACTGCCTTCAACTGGGGACAAGCCTTTTGCAAGGCCAGATTCAACCCAGGAGGAAAAGCCCTCCCACCGTCATCCCAATTCCTTACCAATTACTTCCAGGAGCAATACAAGCCGGCCTCCATGACGAACCAGCTCTCTTGTTCCCTTCAAACTGATAGGGGCGGATCCCATTCAAATCAGAAGGCAATGGACCCATCCGGCTTTCTCTGACAGTGCCTACTTCCCGGTCCCCCAGTTACGCCCAGGGCGCCCCGGTTCGTTTCCGAGCACTGATGTGGCATGAATGAGCACTGACATGGCATGGATGTGGCATGGATGAGCACTGACGTGGCATGGATGTGGTACGGATGAGCACTAATGTGGCATGAATGAGCACTGACGTGGCAGGGATGAGCACTGATGTGAAACAAATGAGCACTGACGTGGCATGGATGAAGAACAGATGACCACTGATGTGGCATGGATGAGGAACATATGACTACTGACGTGGCATGGATGTGGCACGGATGAGCACTGACGTGGCATGGATGTGGCACGGATGACCACTGAGGTGGCATGAATGTGGCACAGGTGAGCACTGAGTGGCATGGATGAGCACTGACGTGGCATGGTTGTGGTACGGATGAGCACCGGCGTGGCATGGATGAGCACGGATGTGGCATGGATGAGCACTGAGGTGGCATGGGTGGGCATAATTGGGGTATGGAGGAGGCAGAGGATGGGTGCAGCTGCAGTTTCTCTCCTCTCTTCGCACGCTGTACCGATCGTTGTGTCCAGTGTGCGAGGAGAGGGAAGAAATGAACCGGACATAAGTCGGTTTGTTGACAAGTGATCGCCCAGTCATTGGACGGAACGATCACGTGGTAAAGGGCCGCTGTCATTGGCCCTTTACCACGATCCGTGATGCGCAGGGTCCCAGACACTTCCTTGGGCGCGCGGGAAGCGCGATTTTGGGAGGACGTCATTGTATGCCCTCCTAGAATAAGACCGCACTGTAGCCGTCATTCAGCTATGGCCCAGTCGGCAAGTGGTTAAAACATGATTTACATAGGAGCTGAGAAATGTGAAAAGGGGCCTAAAAACTTACCTGCTGGCTGGATTTATGAATACATATAAATAATATTGCATATGATTATTATCATTAAAAATATCCACTTCGGCGCTCACACCTGTTTACCCCTTACGGACCAGAGCAGATTTTCAGATTTCCGCTGTGTCTATTCATGAGTCTATAACTTTATAATTACTTATGATACAGAAATTACACATATATTTTTGAGGGAAGGGGACAAACAGGGCTTTCTTTTGATCCTAAAGTGACCTGACAATTTATTACATTTATTTGCATTTTAAAAGGGGGGAAAAAAATTGAAGACAAAAATTGAATTTTTTCAAGTTTGATCAGTATTATTTTGAATACAAGTACCATTGCTGCAAGGAAAACATATACATTTTATTCTGCTGCTTGTTCTACCTACTGCAACATTAAAATTACATTTTTGGTACAAAGCATGTTAAAAGTTATTTACAAAAGAAATAAAGAGTTTTGGTTTTTGCATACATTTCATTTTTCTCATAATGCATCAGTAATTTAAAGTTCTTACGGATTTAAAATAAAAGAGATAGGCTGGTTTATACATGTTCAATTTTCTTGTACAATTTTCTGTTAGATTCACTACAAACCACCAGTAGCGGCTGATGCTCCATGGGCCGGCAGACGGACCACGCCATAATACCCCCGTCCTGGGACCACAACCCCCCGCCCCCAGCTAACTCACCATGGACATGTGGAGGGCAGGCAGCAGCAGCAGCTGCTTCCCCCTCAGTCTCCTGTGTCTCCTCCCTCCTCCTCCTCGGCCAATGGCATGGCTTTTGTTTTTGGCCAATCGGGAAACGGGTCTCATGACCCACTTCCTGACTGGCCAGGAGGAGAATCCGTGTGACAATAGCGAATATTCATTCGCTATTGTCACACAACTGGGCGGTGCTTTGCACCCCGAGCCCACCCTTTTTTGAAGCCTATTAGAGCCTCTAGCTCTACCCCACTGGAATCAATGCCTCCACCGCCCTACATGTAGATTAGGGGGCCGGACGCATGGATGGGGGGTGCGGCCTAATGTGCTGTATAATATTTTTTGTTCCAACAAATAATTAAAAAATAAGAACATTAAACAGACGATGAAACTGTTAAATAGTGCTTATACAGGATGATCCACTGAAATTAATGGGTTAAGTAGTAAAATTAGGGCATGTCCTGGTTAATTAGGAGTGAGTCCCGGTTCACACTTATGCAATGCGGGAAGGCTGCGAATTCGCAGCCTGTTCCCGCATCGCAAACGCACCCCTGGCAGTTCACACTGCCATATGCGATATGCTGGGGGTGTCAATGAAATCTTAACGATGCCCCCAGTTTGATCGCATATCGCAGTGCGATCTTGCAGTTCGCACAGGATCGGATCGCACAAGTGTGAACCGCTGTGCGATCCGATCCTGATGCGGCTGCAAAAAAGGGTCCTGTGCGTCTTTGCTGCGGGTGCGGTGCGAATTTAGCCATACAAAGTGTATGGCTAAACTCACACCGCACAGCCGATCGCATGTAATGAAGGACATGACTCCGACATTAAATGCGATCGCCGCAGCCGCACATGTGTGAACCGACACTCAAAGATTTGTCTGTGCACAAAAACATTCTTCTGTGTTAGCTGTAGCTCTCTCACTTATAGATCGCTGTCTGGCAGGGAACCGAGAAGATTAGACAGCTAGTGTGTCACTTTTGTAAATGTTTACACAGAATGATCATTGTAATTGGCTGTCATAGTGATCAATCAATGAGGAAGACTTCTGAATGGCCCCCAATCATAGGATTGGGTGCTCATCTTTACATGGACACCAGGTATCACAGGCCTGTGCACGGGAGGGAGCAAGGGAGATAAGTAACTGCAGTCTCCTGAACGTACGTACCTTGCGTACAGAGGAGGAGATTTTATGGCTGTTTGCAACACGCCGAAGGTATGCAACTGGATATAAATTATTTTTTAGTCCTGAACATAATAAGTAGAGAAAAAAGGAATTCACAAAGCCAGTGTACATTTACTTTAGACAAGAACAACCCATCAAGTGATGTTTTCCAGCTATAGGTGAAGCAAAGCCTTTACCTTGTGTATGTGTCTGCATGTCACGAGCCAGCTCCATAGGAAGGACAGAGTTAACCAACGAGGAAATGATGGCTGCATCCAGACTGCACATGGCCCCGAAACACTTCAGCAGCAGCAGACGCAAAGTTACTCTGTGCTCCTGTCATTCAGGAGAGATACAACAAGAGCACAGATGTTAAAAAGCACAATCACTGTAAAGAACCAATAAAGCCGTAGCCACAAACACATACACCCTATTAGGAATCAAGCATGAAAACAACAGGAGGGGAGTGTTTGGACTGGCAACAGCAGATTTTCATACTTTGGCAAACCCCCCAGATTTCCCATTCCCCTTATACTTACCTGAGTCTGATCTTGATCCAGCGAAATGCAAGAGAGCCGAGGCTCTCTCGGCTCTCTCCCTCCTCATTGGCTCAGACACAGCAGTGGGAAACATCGGCTCCTGCTGCTATCAATCATAGCCAGAGAGGAGGGAACGGGGAGGGTCCGAGCCGAGCCGTGCTCTGTGCGGGACTTTGGCACGAGCATGCACGAGTGTCCTCATAGTAAGCGGCTTGCTATTGGGGCACTCGGTGGAGGGGAGGAGCCAGAAACAGATGAAGAGGACGATTGGGGCTGCTCCATGCAAAAGTATTGCGCAAAGCAGGCAAGTATGACGTTTGTTATTTTAATTAAAAAATAATGAAAAAATTAGCATTTACAATCATTTTCACGTCATTTCCAAAAGACACATCAGGAATAAAGGGGAGATCCCTCCAAAGTGAAGGGCCATCTCTTCCTAGACAATTGTAAATGGAATAGGTTTCCTTATTAGAATATTTTCCCTGGGACAGCTTAACAAGTTACCACTCAATAAGTTACCACCCCAGTTCCTGTGACAATGCAACCGTATGGATTTCCCTTGACTGTATGGGACAATTGGAGAGGGAAAATGTGCACAGCAATAGATACCTGATGGGGTGACTTTCTACTGTATCCAAAACGAAGGTATGTATGCTTGAAATGTTTTTAAGAGACCCAATCAACAGCTTAAAAAAAAAATTGCAGGTAAGTGCACAGATAAATCAAATAATTTAATTGCTTACAAGCAATGTTTTTTTCTTTCTTTTTTTCCCTTTTTGGTAAATGATGCTTTATTCACTTGCAAGGTACCTCCAAACTTGCTAGAAATTTGGCAACTCCATGAAGAATCATTTGCCTAGGACATCCCCCTTCATCTCTGCATCTCTCCCCCAGTCCTTTACTGGGACCATTACATTGGCTAGCATGAGTTGGGGGGGGTCCACACACAGGGTGTTGGAGGGTAAAGGGGAGGGAGACCTGTGACCACCTGTTCGTTGATCTCTACCTAGTAAGAACCAGGAAGTAACATGCATTACATCACATAATGGGCTTCTGACCTTGAAAAACACAGGGTACCAAAGTTTGCTGCAGTTTCATGGCTTCACACAAATTTGAAAGCATGACATATTGAGTATTTACTTGTCACAATCTCATCATTTATTTTACCCCAAAAAATGTGCCCTAAAATCAACTTTAGTGTACTGCGCAAATATTGTGCGACAAAAAAAAAAAAAAAAAAAATGGAACTGCCACAATGTTATTATCCAGGATCTCTGCTTTCAGAAAATATATACTGTCTCGGTGGTTTTAACTTCCCTTTAAGCCTGGAGCCTTTTAGTCCCGTTCTTGCGACCTTTGTTACGGTCCCACAGCTGGACCCTTTCACGTTCTGCAGTGGGGCGCCCCCCCCATGACGACTCAATGCAAGAACCTGGTCGCAAGTGCAAAATTTGCGATCCCGGTAGTTGCGCCACCGGTGTCAGTTTATTTTTGTTACTTTTTTTATTATTACTTACCCTTTTATTTTATTTATTTTGTTTAATTATTTTTTTACAGTTTTTTTTGGGAGCCCCGTTGTGGGGCTTTGTTGAATTATCAGGGGCCTAACAGACCTCTGACGTTTCATCTTTGAGACAGAGAAAGGAAATTGGGGACACAGGCCTCAATCTCAATCTCTGCACCCTCAGCTGCACAGAATGAATACACAGGAACAGCTCTATATAGAGGCTTCCCCTTTATTTACAAACGGAAGCATCGGTAACACAGTTTACTATGCCTTCAGTGGTGATTAAAATACAGAAGCGATCGGTACCGATTACTCACTGTGTCCATTCAGAAAAAGAAGGGGCTGGTAAATTCCATATTTACAGGCACCTTCCTCCGCTCTCCATCCTGACACATCTCCCGCAGAAGCCGGCAAAGCTGCGGGGGGAGGACCAGGAGAGCACACAGGAGCCTGGGAGACAAGTAACCTGGATAGGAGGGGCACCGGGGGTGGCATATAGAGGAATCGATGCCCTTAATTTTCCTCCTGAAGCCACTGAATGCATGTGGGAGGGAAAGGAAGAGAAGTGGGCTTTCAGTGGCTGCAGGAGGAAGATGGAGGGGATCAATTCATCTATATGCCACCCCCTGTCCTATCCACTTGTACAGGGAAGCCACAGGGCCCCCCGAAACAAAGGGCCGGGTCGCTATTGTGATCCCTAGTTACGCCCGCTAAAATTATTTTTTAATCACAGCCACAAAAACAGATCTGGCAGTGAAAAGGTTCAATTGCACATATACTATATAAATGAGAAGATTGTGGTCGAAATAATTGGTCTGTTGACAGGGATGCTTTAAAGTCTGGAGGGCTGGGGGTGAAGGGAGGGGGTAGGATGAAAGCTGGAGTTGGGCTTTTGGGTATATAAAGCAGAAAGGACAAACTCAACGAGATGACGAGGGAATTCAGGAAAAAATAAATAAACAGAGTAAAACTAAAATGCTGCCAGGAAATATTGCTTTGTTTGCGGACTGCCAGATGCTTTCCTCTGCTCTCTACACTCCGGTAAACTTGACTTACTCTGTGCCAGAAATCACGGGAGGCTCTACTCACCATCTGATAATAGGACACAAGAGACAGAACAGCCTCAGCCTGGTTCCTCTTGCACATCTTCTTGCACACTTCAGGGTCTGCATCTGTCTGAAAAGAGAAGGGCAGATAATTTACTGCTTCTAAACAGAGAAATTATGGGGCACTTTTTGGGCCCCAGCAAAGTTACCAATTTTTGGGCCCCATCCCTTTGATAAGGATTGCAAAAAAGCACAGACACCCCAAGTACATCTATTTCCTTTGTGAAGTTACAGGTGGGTATACAGCTCTGACCAATCATGATATCCCCCTTGGTTTACTACAGGTCCCATCACTGTACCCACCCCCCTCCCACGACAGACATCCACTGGGCCCTAAGCTTCTGCCCAGGCTGTCCTGTTGGATGATGAAGTATTTTTAAAACCCAAAAAGAAAAATGCAACCTATTGTCCTTAAATGTGGTGGTTTCATCAGTTTTCATTTTTGAAAGTTTTATTTCCCATTTATTTTTATCTGGCTACACACTTCCTGTTCTATGGTGACAACATTCACCCCCCCTATGGAGGGGCAGCATTGTCACCCTAGGATGTACTCCTGATTTGGTCTACAGCCCCCTCCCCTTTCCTCATCTCCATTACACAGAGGAGCATTGCTTTGTTGTTCAAAAAAAACTACCAAAATGACTAACATTTTTTGAGATTTCAGTGCAGTTCAGGGGAGGTGACAAAGGCCTTTCTAGCAGGGTTAACAGGCATTACCTGTATTTGCAGAAAACATACTTGACCTAAAAGAAAAAATGAATGCAGTCACCAAATCTAAGGACATAAAAGTTGCGATACATGGCTCTATCATTTAACCACTTCTGGACCGGAAGGATTTACCCCCTTAATGACCAGGCCATTTTTTGCAATTTGGCACTGTGTGACTTTAACTGGTAATTGCGCAGTCATGCAATGCTGTACCCAAACAAAATGTATGTCCTTTTTTTCCCACAAATAAATAGAGCTTTCTTTTGGTGGTAAATATCCAATGAACTCAATTTTTGTCATACATTTAGGCCAAAATGTATTTAGCTACATGTCTTTGATAAAAAAAAAATCTGAATAAGAGTATATTTATTGGTTTGCGCAAATGTTATAGCGTCTACAAACTATGGTGTATATATACTGGAATTTACTCAGCTTTTACATTCTGATTGATCTAATTTCTTGAAATGCTATAGGTGCCATAGGTATATGTGGAATTACACCCAAAATACATTCTGCTGCTTCTCCGAGTATGGGGATACCCCATGTGTGAGCCTTTTAGGCAGTCTAGCCACGTACAGGACCCCGGAAACCAATCACTGCCTTCAGGCTTTCGAAGGGCGTAAATTGTTGGTTTCACTCCTCACTATCTATCACAGTTTCGGAGGCCATGAAATGCCAAGTAAAGCACAAACCCCCCCCCAAATGACCCCCTTTCGGAAAGTAGGGAAAGTGGACACCCTAAGCTATTTGCTGAGAGGCATGTTGAGTCCATGGAATACTTTATATTTTGCCACAAGTTTTGGGAAAATGAAAAATTATATTTTTTATTTTACACAAACTTGTCATTAAATTATATATTTCTCAAACATGCCATGGGTATTTGTGAAATGACACCCCAAAATACATTCTGCTGCTTCTCCTGAGTACGGAAATACCACGTGTGAGACGTGAGTCTAGCCACGTACAGGACCCCGAAAATCAATCACTGCCTTCAGGCTTTCTAAGGGCTTAAATTGTTGATTTCACTCCTCACTACCTATCAAAGTTTCAGAGGCCATGAAATGTCAAGACAGCACAACCCCCCCCCCCCCCCCCAAATGACCCATTTTCAGAAAGTAGGCACCTTAGGCTATTTGCTGAGAGGCATTTTGAGAATTTTACAGTTCTTGCTTTTTGTCACAAAGTTTTGAAAATTGAAAAAAGAAAAAAAAAAAAATTCCTTTTCTTTCTTCATTTTCCAAAACAAATGAGAGCTGCAAAATACTCATCATGCCTCTTAGCAAATACCTAGCAGATTCCTCCATTCGCATCGATTAATGTGGATGAAGAAATCTCTTGCCATGAAAAGTGTTAAATATTGGGGGGATCCGCCCTCTGTGTCCACCCCATCCCTTAGGCTTCCCCATATATGCTCTTTTTTTTTTTTTTTTAACTGCAGTGGTGAAATCACCTCCTACAGCGCTGCAATCATGGAGTACGTATATGGTGAGAGCAAACGCTGTTGCCGTCAGAACAAATCAGTGCTGCAGCTGATGGGCGTACCTGAAAAAGCAAGCAATGGTTAAACAATAACACACAGTAACAATAAATCATTACAGTATAACAGTATATTATAAAGTACAGTAAAAGTAGAAAGAGTAGAAAAGCAGAGCAAGAACAGAAAATTAACTCATTAAAATGACAACTTTTTTGGCATTTTTATTTTTAATTTTTTTTTACACTTTTTTGGTTCTGTAAAAAAACTGTTCCAGGCTAGGGTCTCTCAAAATGCGATAGCCAAAATCTTTTGAGACCCTGTGTGAAAAAGTGTGCCCTAGATTGTGCCGTGCAGTACCCTATTCTAATACTCTACTAGTGTGTGGTAGTGACAAAAACAGTCCCCGATGCAGAGACCAGGTTGGCTAGGACAAGAGGGACAAAAATAGCGGATGTCACGCTTATATCCACGTTTTCTACAGACACAACATCTTCTTTGGGATGTTTTGGGTAGAGGTACCAGGTAGGACCTCCGGAAAAAGCCTCTCATGCACCTGGCACACTGCATCTGGATTGTGAGTTTGGGCCTCAGCACCTTCTGGATGCAGAAGGGCTATGATGGTCCCTTCCCATAATTTTAGGAACGATCCACTTCTTCCTGACGCTTTGTATAGCACATAAACATTCAGCAGAGCCAATTGGAATAAGTATACAGACACTTTTTTGTACCAGCATCTAGCCTTATGGGCAATAAAGTACGCCGCCATCATCTGGTCGTTGAAGTCCACCCTTCCCATGTTAAGGTTGTATTCATGGACACAGAGGGGCTCCTCAACAACACCAGTCGCCTTTGCAATTTGAACTGTCGTATCTGCGTGAATGGAGGACAGAACAAAAACATTCTGTGTTTCCCTCCACTTCACTGTAAGCAATTTATTACACTTCAAGCAGTACGGGCGATGCAGAAGTGGCGGGCTCCCAATCAGGATTTGCAGGAGCATCAGGAAGCACACTATGGGCCTGTCTTCGAATTTTTGGTGGCTGTTGGACACTACTTGTGCTAGCCACTGCACCAGCTTGAACTGCACTTCTGGGACTCGCCACATCACCAAGTGTTACTGCAGTGCTGGTTTGACTATGACCAGGGTGTACTAGGCCGCTGGTGCTTGCCAGTTCACCCTAAGGTTGAGCGGCACTAGTACCGACACTCTGCTGCATATGAGAACCCTGCGATTGTTGCACCTCAGCAACAGAAGAACAGAGTCGGCTATGCCTGACCTTAGCAAGGGCCACTACTAAGTTGCCAGAGCTATCTGTCAGGTTGCCGCTGCTGTCTACAGGTTCGAATACTGAGCCTGATTCGGACAGTGAGGCTTCCCCATCACTCTCAACTGTCATGCTGTTATTTTGGCCAATAAATTTATAGGTACCTAGTGTGACTCACAGGTAAAAAAGCACCTGGTTGTCAAGTACTGTTTAAACTGCTACCAAAAAATTTACCTGCTAGTGCTAGCAGAGATCAGGCCCGACTCTGCTAACGCTGCAGTTTAGTTTGCTGTGTATTGGAAGTGACAGTAATCTGCTGATTCTGCACTTCTTAGGGGGAGCAGAGGGGCTAAATACAGGCGCTGGCAGGTGTCAGGGCTGATCCTGCTTGGGAACACTATACTAAACTATTGTGGATGCTAGTATAGTTCTGATCAGATCACAGATATTGATCCGTTCAGACACTATACTAGTAATGGAGGTGTTTAGTGTGTGTGTGTGTGTCACTGGCAATCAAAGGGTTTAAATGTATTGCTAAATGTGGTGGGCAATCTGATGCTGTCATGGATTGACCCTAATGTTAACGCTAACTGATGTCACCTGTGACACTAATACAGTGATCAGAAAAAAGGTCTGTGCACTATAATAGCGACACCTTGACATAGCAATGAAGGGGTTAACTAGGGGTGACCCGGGGGTTAAATCTTTTTTAGGGGATATATGGCGGGTACCCGAAACCCATCCCTCTAACTACCACTAATTGTCTCTTACACTAACTAAAGTCACAAGTGACACTAATACAGTGATCAGTAAATGTATCTGTATACTGTATATAGTGACATAGTGAGGAAGGGCTTTCTCAGCTACACACACCCTCTCCCGATTGCATGCCTGAGCTAAGTGTAGGTGGATCCCTGGAAGCAAATGCTACATGAATCATCTGCCCTTACTTAAGATGGCTGCAGCCAGAAATTCTAGGAGGGTGTTTTTCAAAGTGATTTCTCAACAAAACAAAGCATGAAGACATCGATGGATGGGCAAGTTTTCTTTAAATATTAAAAATAAATGAAATAGCATTTTTTGTTTGTGGTACTCTGATGAAGTGTAATTCCACTTTAAATTTCAGCTTTCAAGCACTTTTTTTTTTTAAACTATAAAGGGATTGTAAAATCTTTTCTTTTTTTTTAAATAACAAAACATGTTATACTTACCTCCTCTGTGCTGTTGGTTTTGCACACAGAGTGGCCCGGATCCTCCCCTTCTCAGGTCCCTCGTTGCTGCTCCTGTCCCCTCCCTCCTGTCCCCACAGCAAGCAGCTTGCTATGATGAGAGCACCCGAGCTGAGCTGCAGCTCCGTGTGTACATTCAGATACGGAGCTGCCATTTGGACCCACCTCCTTTCTCTTCCGATTGGCTAACTGACTTTGATTGAGAGCCGTGGGAGCCAATGGAGCCACAGCTGTGTCTCAGCCAATCAGGAGAGAGAGTCCCGAATGGCCAAGGAACTTGTGGACATGGCTGGAAAGGGACGGGGCTTAAGTATTAAGGGGTGCTAGGGAGGCTGCTACACACAGAAGGCTTTTTATCTTGCATAGAATGCATTAAGATAAAAAAAAAACCTTCTGACTTTACAACTCCTTAAGTAAATGGCATATGCGTTTTTTTTCATGTGGTTCAGATGTATAAGTGCCGGGGAGCAATAATGACTGCAGTTGGACATGTGATCATAATTTGCACCAGGATAGGGACTTGAAACCATGAGATACACACAAAAATCACCAGAAACCATGAGATACCCACCAAAATCACCAGAAGCTCCTCCAAATAACAAAGGATGACATTCTCATCTTCGTACAGGGCCCAGCTTCGCTGCTGTGCATCATCTTTGTGCCGGGCCAGGTCTGTAAAGATAACCTCCAAACGCTGCTCATCATGGCAAATCTGCCCAGAAGGTAATCCAGACCTGGAATCCTGTCAACCAGAAAAGATTTAATTTAGGTATCACAAAAAAAACAAAAAACAAAACACACACCACAAGCTTAAAGGGATACTAAAAAGGTGTGTGCGTGGGCGCTCCTGAGTGCGTTCTGTGTGCCTCCATAGACAGCAGGAGCCTATGGCTCCACTGCAATCAGTGCCTCCTGTGAAAACAGGAAGTGAGGGGAACATTGCTAGAGGTGGAGACAGTGGTGGAACTATGACATGGAGTCAGGTATTGTTTAGGAACGAGGGGTCTAGGACAAGTAGTGTTTTTTTTTTTTTTTTACCTTAACACACAAACGTTTAGACTTTAGAACCACTTTAAAAAAATTCTGATGAAAACGCGGTAAGGAAATTAATTCAAATGCTGCTAGGCATTTAATTCCTGTATTCTGGAAGAAATCTCAAATTCGCCTAGTGAACGATACTATGGCTGCGGAGGAATGGATGGAATTGTCTGGGGCACGTGGATTCATTACACTGGCAAAGCCCTACCAGGATCTTAAGTGGCTCCACCTGATCCAACCCCTGCACCAAACACTGTCGGGACTATCTAAGGCCATTGACCTCAAATGGAGGTTGACTGTCTAAGAAAGACTAGACCTGATCCTCCGAGATCTTTTTTTTCTTTTTTTTTTTTGAAAATGTGTTTATTGAAGTTTTTTTACACATGCACAAAAAAATAGACAAAAAAATAAATAAATAAATAAAAGCTTTTTTTAAACAAACCATGCTAGAATATAAAATGTGCTACCCCCACAGGGGTGCTAGAAAAAAAATGAAAGCATGAATAGCACATGTATTAATTAGGTGTGTGGTTGAGAGAAGGATCATTATATCAAGGGAGAACATACAGTGCAATACAACATCACTGGGTATGATCTGGCACTCTGACTCCATGGGGGGGGGGGGGGGGGAGGAGGAGGAACTCAAGGAAGATGCGACCATGGCAGTGTATAAACCAGTTACGATGATGTCATGGCAGGATCAGCTAACCACTTCGACCAAACCCGATCATGGCTTCTTGGGGCAACCCCTGTTCACATAGATATCCTTATAGAGCGATAGACTTATTTATTACTCCGAGATCTTTAATGCATAACTGAACATACGTTACGGTAGAGTGCTACTTTGGTACCTTAATTTTTCCTCCTCGTTTCCCTTTCGCCCTGCCCTCCCTCTCTGTATTTTCTTCCACTGCTACCTTTTCTTATGTCCAATTTATGGGTACCGAGTCACCATGGGTTCTGAGATGCGTTGGTTTATTGTTCGTTCTCATCGGTTATAGCACTAGTTATGTTGCTCTCC
The DNA here is from genome assembly GCF_965119305.1 of Pelophylax lessonae. Classification (NCBI taxonomy): domain Eukaryota; kingdom Metazoa; phylum Chordata; class Amphibia; order Anura; family Ranidae; genus Pelophylax; species Pelophylax lessonae. The sequence goes on along the minus strand of NC_138775.1, from coordinate 26,366,136 downwards.
CTGCCTTAACATCCTTTATGTAGGACTTCATTATGTGTTCCATGACTGCCGCCTATTTGGACCTTGTTTTTATTCCTCTACATTCTTCATTTGTTTGCTTTGTGATATTTGTATACAAAATTATGAAAATAGAAATAAAGATTACATAGAAAAAAAAAAGTTCTGATCACAAATAGACTTTTGACAAAGTAATAGGTATAAGAGTCGGTTCACACTAAGGCGACACGACTCTGCACGACTTCGGGGGCGACTTGTGCATTCCCATGCACCACGACTTCGGAGCGACTTGCAGGGACTTCACATAATGGAAGTCTATGCAAGTCGCTCCGAGGTCGCCCGGAAGTAGTACAGGACCCTTTTTCTAAGTCGGAGCGACTTGTGTCGCTCCTATTAGAATGGGTCCTGTAGCGGTCAATGGACCGGGAGGGAGCGCGACTTGTCAGGCAGTGTGGACCAGCTCTTATACTGCCAGGTGACCAAGGCTGTGTGTCAAAGCCACAGTGGTTTTTGTACCGTGCAGTCCTCCTGACTTTGGATCAGCCCCTCTCAACTTTTTCAACACATAGAAACCCTTGAAATAACTTTCCGATCTGAGGGAACCTTGCTGAGAATGACTATATCTACAACTCGTGATACATTAGTGTGATGGTCAGTGGAAAGAATGCTCCTTACAATTGTGGTCAGTTGGAAGAATTACTACCTTACAGATAGCTAAAGATCAATGGTGTAAGTGGAAACCTATCGACGAGGCAGAATTTGCTAATTTCTCAAGGAACTCCTAGCAACCTACGGAGGAACCCTAGTTGAGAAAACCTGCTCTAGATTCACAGGGTTGCTTCTTTATACTGAGGCATAAATTCTATGTCAAGGGTTGCCAACTTGTCTGAGCTGAAACTCACAATATACTTGATACTCCCGCTTTAATCTATCAGAAAGTCACGCCTCATTGCTATCTTTTCTCTTCATCTTCAAAAAAAAAAAACTCTATTGGCACTTGAACCATGATGAAGCCCCATCTGGGGTGAAAAGTATCAGAGTGCAAGTATTGTCTGCTGGAGAGCGATGTGCTTCAATTTACTGTCCATTTCAAGTTAAAGAGAAAGGGACAGCTTTCTTTGATTGATTGAAATGATTCAGTGTATTGGGAAAGGATGGGTCCCATTGAGCCGACACCTGGGGTCAATGAGTAAGCCACAAGATTGCTTGAAGCAGTATCCTTTGTATAAACTCTCGCTTTAATACCCCACATTTAAAACAGATCATCATATACAGATGGCTTTAGCCCAAGAAGTCAGTAGCTGTACCAACAAGTGTCTTCTAGTCAGGAGCTGCCTTCATTTAATGCTGAGTCGGCTTAAACATATCTGTAAAGACCAAGTACTTTTGCCCCTCACCTGGAGTCTGCCTAGTTCATGGGTGTCCTGTGCCCTAACCTTCTCCCCCGGGAGTATTGTGTGAGTCAATAAACTCCTTTTTTTGCATCAATAAGTGACTGGCATCCACTTCTAAACCACATCGATTTACTAGCTTGCTGAGGACTAGACCCAGAGAAAAATGCTAGCCCACCCTGTCCTTGGGGGTCCCACATGACTTTGAGAATCAGGAGGGTGCTACACTTGTAAGCATGCACAGGAGTTACATAGTCTGTGGCCATGCAATGGCTGAACTGTTCCGGTTAGAGGCCTAGTACGCTGAACAAGGAGATCATCAGTAGCTGAACCAACTAGTGTCTTTGTCGGAAGCTGCTTTCACAGAATTCCGGTTCAGTTTAAGAATTCTCTAACTACCAAAGTACTTTTTTCTCCTCATCTGGAGTCTGCCTAGTTCATGGGTATCCTGTGCCCTAACCCTTTCCCTCAAGTGTGTTGCGTCTAAATGTGCCCAGTGCCCATCTATACAAATAGATCCATTATTGCCTAGGACTAGACCCTGAGGAGAAATTCAATCCCACCACCTTGTCCTTGGGGGTCCTTTGGGGGTCTGAAGGGGTCTGCATTTGCAGGAGTTACATAGTCATTGATCATACAATGGCTAAGGAGGAGCATTGCGAGACCTGGGGCAGGTGGCAGATGAGATGGCACTTGCATCGGATGCAGCGACAACTATAAGCTGGACCCATCATTGCTGAAGGTGGGCAAACTGAGAAGTGTACCCTTTCGTGCAGCTGCACATTACGGCATGAGTTTACCATCAGCTTTAAATTTAGTTTTTCTTTAAAATGTAGCCTATTTAACATTAAAAGACCTAGAGAGCAAACTCTAACATACCTATTTTATGTGTTACCTTGCCTGAACTCCTAGCTTCTCACTTATTCATAAGAGGATATGGATTGGCAGAGGGGGGCGATTATGCCTCACAGTCAGTCACCCCAGGCCCAGATCCAATAAGATGGCGCCATGCACAAGAGGATTGGGGCATCTGGCTCAACAGTACAAAGCCCTTGGATAATCTTCCTGTACAATATTAAAAATCAGTTTCAGGAAACAATGGAAATCAGCCAGTATTCTACTAATGCTATGCAGGAGAACTGCAATTGTACTAAAAGTGAGAAAGATCAATAAAGGTTTCTTTAGGAGAAATATTGAAGTCTAGGATTATCTAAGCATCACAATTTTTTGTCTTAATTTGCAGATTTACATGCTTCACTTTTATCATTTGAAAGCAGTCATTAAGTTCCAATTCAGCGACTTGGCTTAGGTTAACATGATATCCCTGCTCTGCTGCAGACAGGAGGAACAACGTTTTCAGTTAATTCTCCCTCCATCTCACGGAAACACTGTTCTTTTGTTTAAAGTTGGCTAAATGCAGCAGCGGAAGAGTGAAAGAAAGGTAAGCATTTGCTTTTGGGGAAGCCATGTCCAGTAGGGGTGATCTGCTGTCATTATGGGCTTTTGGTAGGAATGGCTAGCTGTATAGTATCTCTGCTGGTATGATGGGACCTTCCCGATGGGTTAAGGAATCCGAGGCGCGGGCCACAGTAGCTGTGGGCCAGTAATACTTCCCTGGCGTAGAAGGTTCCAAGGGGACCAGTGCCTCCTGATCTGAATTGTGCTACCTGGTCTGGTCAAGGGCTGGGAAAGCAGAGAGCCCACAGTATCAGTGTTCCCTGGGAGTTGGTTGCCCCAGGGGTGCTCATAGTATCACTTAGGCCTGGGAAACCTATGGTGAGAATGAGCACAAGGCCACATCACTTGTTCTTTATTCTGTACAGCGCCTCTTGGGCTATACCTTTTGGCTAAGTTCGGAGCAATTTTTGTTACCAGACTGCAAGGCCTAGTCAGTGCACTGGCAATTATTTATTTTGATTTTTGTTCTCGCCACGTGTGGGCCACTTGCACTTTTGTCAGTGTTTCTTTTCCAATTAGATGGAGGGTGTTGGCCCTCGGGCCTACCCTGAAATCTAGGAAGAGGATGTTTGGCCATTAGGTTCCTTCCTCTCCTGAACCTCTTTTCGGGAGAGCCCCTCACCTAGTACTCGTTGGTCGGCTTAGGCTGACCATGAGGAGAGGGGTCCGCCAGGCCTTTTGGTTAGATGGACTGCGAGTATGCCCTGCCCCTGTCAGGAGCCCTAAGCCCGGGGGGTCAGGGAAGGTCCTACTTCTTCTGGAGATGGACTTGAGATACACCCTTAAGTGCACTTTTTTGTGTGCATTTTTCACATCCACTTTTCTTGTTCACTTAATAGGTGTTTTGTTTTTACACACCAACCCTTCACTGCCACCAAGCAGGCTATTTAAACCAGAACTCTGTACAAAATGGTCTTCAGTCTTGCCCCTATGTTCTGGATTCCAATACTTATTCTAATATTTACCTGGCTTACACCCAACCTGCTTTTGGATCACCCTTATCTGGTTACAGTGCCTTGAAAAAGTATTCATACCCCCTGAAATTTTAAAAATGTTATCATGTTACAACAACAAATGTAAACATATTTTATTGGGATTTTATGTAATAGATCAACACAAAATGGCACATAATTGAGAAGTGGAAGGAAAATGATAAATGGTTTTTAAAACTTTTTACAAATAATATCTGAAAATTGTGGCGTGCATTTGTATTCAGCCCCTCTGAGTCAATACTTTGTAGAACCACTTTTTGCTGCAATTACAGCTGCAAGTCTTTTTGGGAATGTTACTACCAGCTTTGCACATCTAAAGTGAAATTATTGCCCATTCTTCTTTGCAAAATAGCTCAAGCTGTTTCAGAGTGGATGGAGTGTGTCTGAACAACAATTTTCAAGTCTTGCCACAGATTCCCAATTGGATTTAGGACTGGACTTTGATCCATTCTAACACATGAACATGCTTTGATCTAAACCATTCCATTGTAGCCATAGCTGTATGCTTAGGGTTGTTGTCCTGCTGGAAAGTGAACCTCCACCCAGCCTCAAGTCTTTGGCAGACTCCAATAGGTTTACTTCAAAGATTGCCCTGTATAAGGCTCCATCCATCTTCCCATCAACTCTGACCAGCTTCCCTGTCCCTGCTGAAGAAATGCATCCCCACAACAGGATACTGCCATGGATGGTGTGTTCAGGGTGATGTGCAGTGTTTGTGTTCTGCCACACATAGCGTTTTGCTTTTAGGCCAAAATGTTCAATTTTGGTTCTTATCTGATCATAGCACCTTCTTCCACAGGCTTGCTGTGTCCCCTACATGGCTTCCCACAAACTGCAAATAGGACTTCCTATGGCTTTCTTTCAACAATGGCTTTCTTCTTGCCACACTTCCATAAAAGGAGATTTGTGGAGTGCACGACTAATAGTTGTCTTGTGGAAAAATTCTCCCACCTAAGCTCTTGATCTCTGCAGCTCCTCCAGAGTTACCATGGGCCTCTTGGCTACTTCTCGTATTAATGCTCTACCTCTCAGTTTAGGTGGACTGCCATGTCTCTTCCATTTTCAGAAGATGGATTGAACAGCGCTCTGTGAGATGTTCAAAACCCAGCTTTAAACTTCTCCACAACTTTATGCCTGACCTGTGTGGGGAGTTCCTTGGCCATCATGATGCGGTTTGTTGGGTTAGGTTCTCTATCAAACCTCTGAGGGCTTCACAGAATCTCTGTATTTATACGCACATTGAATTAAATTACACACAGGTGGACTATTTACTAATTAGGTGACTTCTGAAGGCAATTGTTTCTACTAGAGTTTAGTAAAGGGTTTCAGAGTAAATGGGGCTAAACACAAATGCACGCCACACTTCACCCTCGTTATTTTGGCTCTACATACTAAGTATCGACCGATTATCGGCAAAGCCAATATATTGAGGACCGATCTGCACTTTCATTGATATATCGGAATCGGCCACCAAGGTGACCGATATTGCTGATATTTCGGGAAAGTGCTTGTACCGGAGTGATGCCCCGGTACCAGCGTCCATAGCTGAGGGTTGGCTGTCTTGTAATGTCAACCGATGCAGCTGAGAATCCACTCAGCTGTCACTACAAGGAGCGGGAGGGGACGCCCCCCCCCTCCCTCCACGACTCGCCCGGGTCTCCCGTCCCACCGGGAGACTCGGGCAACCAGCCTGCACAGCTGCCGAAGACCCGATCAAAGCCGCATTCGGCTCCGATAGGGTCTCCATGCAAAAACCATGCAAAAACCCGGAAGTGATGTCATTACATCACTTCCGGGTACTGGCGCCAGATTAACCTCCCTGGCGGTCTGATTATGTACAGATTTCTGTGGTAAAAGCGGTACATTCTATTGCATGGAAATTTGTTTTACATTTTAAAACTCACCTTCCCCTGCGATCCCCCGCCGTCCTCCCGCTGTGTGCTCGGCCGATGCCGGCACCTGTCTTCCGCTTCCCTTCCCTGCGAGCCTTGGGACGCAGGGGGGGTGGAACCGGCAGCAATATAAAAAATGTAAGTACACTAAATGACATGATACAAAGTTGTGATCCTAACGGATTACACTGTATCATGCCATTTCACCACAGAATTGCACTAGTGATAGCGATTTGCGGGAAAATTCGTCATCAGGTACAGAAAGTGACAACAGCGACGATTCTGATGTCCCTTTCTGGCACATCGCTCTGTTGGAAATTCTGAAGAATCATTTGATATACTTCCCAAATTCCACATGCTATGTGCCAGAAAGAGACATCAGAATTGTCGCTGTCGCCACTTTCCATACCTGATGACGAATTTTCCCACAAATCGCTATCGCTCAGTTCTTCAAGTACCTGTTTCGCTGTCGCTGTTTTCCAGTTAGTCTAAAAGTGCTTTTGCGCAAAAAGAACGCTTTTGGACGCCATGGTCGTTCTCTATTTTCCAGGCACAAAGAACTGGAAAAGCACAGGCAGGGCACTGGAAAAGTCACCAGGTGAAATCCTGTGGTGAAATGGCATGATACAGTGTAATCCGTTAGGATCACAGCTTTTTATCATGTCATTTGTGTTTTTACAATTTTAAATTTGCCGCCGGTTCCACCGCAAAGCTCGCAGGAGGGAACCGGAAGGCAAGTGCCGGCAATCGGCCGTGCACAGAGCGGGGAGAGACTGTCAGGGTGCCGGGGAGGATGGCGGGGGAGCGCAGGGAAGGTGAGTAACATTGCGGGGTCATCCCGAGTGTGGGTGCTTTTAAGTGCAGAGGAGGGGTTTGGGGTCTTTTAGACCCCCCAGATCCCTCCACAAGAGTACCTGTCAAAGAAAAATGTTTTTTTTTAAATGTACGAAAATATCGGCCCATACCGATATGCATTGACCAAAATATCAGTATCGGCAATGAAAAACAGATATCGGTCGATCACTACTACATATAGGTACGCAACACAGTCGTGTGACTCATGGGGCCAACATCAGCAAACTGTTTAGTCCCTGCCACTTTAGTCATTACAGCAACAGGTCGTTTTTCTCCCCAACCTTCGCTTACATCACAAAGTTTCAGCATTAAGCCAAAAAAAGGACTTTAATTTAGAGTTCAGGCCCGATTTAATTTATAACTCCAGATCGAGAAAAATGATGTTTCAAGCCGGCGGCATTTGACAGAGTGTGTAATTTTAATGGACTAATGACGGCACAGCACCATATTTCAATCCGTAATTTCACTCATGATCGCCGCACTATTAGCAGCTTTTCATTTCAACCAGGGCGGGACAGTACAAAGCGCAGAATAATAATAACCGATCTCATTTCAAGCTTCCGCGGTCTAATTAAAGGTAACCACAGACGCAAGGAATTTCGTGAGAAATGTGACAATAAAATCCTTAATTAGAATTTGGCTGCTGGATTTTAGAATAAAACATACACTTGTGCACAATTTCACAGAAACTTAGAAAATCCTTCACTGACGGCAAAATTCTTTTCACAGAGCAGAACGATCGGTCTTTATAAATGAAACATATTTGAATACCAAAAGAATAATAAATAAAAAAAAACATATTACCGGCAATATTTGGAATTCAAGGTCAAAAGCTGACAGACGCTCATTTTAAAGTGACTTGTAAAAGAAAAAAACCCTACAAAAAAATAGAGATAGAGTGTCTGCATTCCTAAAAGAAATATTTTTTTTGAGAGAGCGGGTTGAGAATTTTGATAAAAGCAATAGTTTCAAATGTTTTCCATGGGCTACGCTGCTTTTTTTATTCTCTACAGTTCCAAAAGGTGTCAATGCAAGCTGACCAATGGGCAACACAATGGACAGAGCACTTCACATTGAAACTAGATTATCCCAAGTAGCTGACTCCATTGTAAACTATGGGCCTCATGTATCAAAAGGTCAGTAGGGTATTTACCACCCAAGAGCCCCCAATCAGATTCAGATTATTCCATGTGGCTGCACCTGGCTCTCAGATCTCAAACTAGTTCTTTCTGATCCCCTGATGTTTTAAACACTGGATCTGGTCCATTGTTGCCATCTACTGGGCTTTTTCTCACATTGTGGCAAGACCAAGCTGCAGGTTTTACACCTGGCCTCATTAGCAAACTTTAAATGGAGGCCAGTGCAGCAAGCCTATGCTGGAATAAAGTCAGCAGAGTATTTTCCACCCAACAGCCCCCAATCAGTATGTTCCATGTGACTGCGTCTGGCTCTCAGATCTCAGACAGCTAGTTCTTTCTGCTCCCCTGATCTTTGAAACCTAAAGCCCAACTCCGGGCAAAAAAAAGTTTTCCCATGCAGTGGGGTAGCGCCTGCACTGCGTGCGTCAGCGGCTCATTTTTGTCTAGGGCAGTGGTTCTCAACCCTGGCCTACAGGGCCCAATAACAGGCCAGATTTTAGGTATTACCTTGGGGAGATGCAGACTAGAGTACTGCAATCACTGAGCAGAAAATGATATCACCTGGGATGTATTTCAGTTATCTTAAAAATCTGGCCTGTTAGTGGGCCCTGTAGGCCAGGGTTGAGGACCACTGGTCTAGGGGATTGGAAGACTACTTAACCACTTCACCTCTGGAAGAGTTACTCACAGGGTAGGAAGAGGTTAACATCAGAGGCGATCAAAGGGTTAAATGTGTGCCTAGTGGAAGACATGGATTAGTGTTTTTGCTTTACAGAAACACAGGATCAATGCCTTCCCTACTGACAGAATGACAAAATGCCTTGTTTACATATGCAGACTGTGCAGACTGCCGTTCTGCCTGTGTATGGAATGATCAGCAGGTGCTGGCGGACATCGGGTCCGCTGGGCTTGCTGATCAGCTCCCACTGTGTAAAATCACAGGAGTGAGCCGCCAGCAGTGTGCAATCGATACTCAGAACTGCAGGATCACACACACACACACACACACACACACACACACATATATATATATATATATATATATATATATATACACACACACGTGATCCTGTGCAGCGTGGCCGGCCTGTAGCAGTAAATGAACTAAAGGGTGGTCAGCAAGTGGTTAAATGGTTAAAAGTTTATGGTTACATAGTTAGTGAGGTTGAAAAAAAGACATCAGTCCATTCAGTTCAACCTATGATGTGTGTGTGTGTTTGCTGTTAACAGTACATTGTATACCCCTGTATGTTGTGGTCTTTAAGGTGCCCATCTAATAGTTTTTTGAAGCTATCGAGGCTCCCTGCTGATACCACTGCTTGTGGAAGAGAATTCCACATCCTTACCGCTCTGACAGTAAAGAACCCCTAATGCAGTTTAAGGTTAAACCGCTTTTCTTCTAGTTTTTGTGAGCGTCTCCGTGTCTTATTGAATTCCCTTTCTCTGAAATGTTTGTCCCCTATGCTAAGGTCACCAATACAGTATTTGTACATTGATATCATATCCCCTCTCAAGCGTCTCTTCTCCAGAGAGAATAAGTTCAGTGCTTGTAGTCTTTCCTCATAGCTGAGGTCCTCCATTCCCCTAATTATCTTTGTTGCCCTTCTCTGGACTCTCTCTTCAGTTCCAGCACATCCTTTGAGGACCGGTGCCCAGAACTGGACAGAATATTCAAGAAGCGGCTGGGCCAGAGTCTTGTAGAGTGGGAGAATAATCGTTTTATCTCTGGAGTGAATCCCCTTTTTTATACATCCCAGTATTCTGTTGGCTTTGCTTGCAGCAGCTTGGCATTGCATGCCATTGCTAAGCCTGTTGTCTACTAGGACCCCCAGGTCCTTTTCTATCTTAGATTCACCCAGAGGATCACCGCCTAGCGAGTAACTTGCGTTCGTATTTCTGAAACACAAGTGCATTACCTTACATTTTTCAACATTAAACCTCATCTGCCATGTAGTACTCCAGGCTCCCCACAAAAAAAAAAAATGAAGTTAGCAGCTACAAAATACTGAAGCTGCTGACTTAATATAAGGACACTTACCTGTCCAAAACTACAGCAATGTCCTCACCCAAGGAGATTACCCAATCCTTTGGGTGCAGGTGCCTGTATCATAAGGGAAACCGGCAGTGAAGCCTTAGGGCGGCCGTCACTAAATGACGGCCCGCACTATGCTTCCGCCCGGACCGCGAGGCCGCCTCCTGTTATCAGTCACTGGTTTTCTGGGACAGCGGGTGTCCCAGCAACCAGTGACGTGCTGTGTGTGCGCCACTCCCCCTCCTTACTGCGGCTCCCGGCTCACTCCCAGCCGGTGTCCTGCCAAGCCGCTAGTAGAGGCGTGACGTCATGCGCGCGCCCCGCCCTCTGCTCCTGACTGTGGCTCCCATTCAGCCGGGCAACGGGTTGGGGCGTGACATTATGTGCGCGCCCCGCCCCCTGCTGTTTGCGGCTCCTGGCTCGACTACGGGCTCCAGGTATGTGGAGCACAAGGGGAAAAAGCAATGTGGTCCCCAATTTTAAAGCTGCATTTAAATCTGATGAGAGGTTTTTAAAGTGATGGGCATATTTTGTAGTGCTCATTAGAGTGCCCCATAAAAAAAAAAAAAAGTGCCCATCAGAGTGCCCCCTAACATAAAATGTGCCCATCAGAGTGCCCATTATTTTATGTTAAGGGTCACGCTAATGGGCATATTTTATGTTAAGGGGCACTCTAATGGGCATATTTTGTGTTAAGAGCAATGCTGATTTACACGTTTTGTTTTGACCATCAGAGTGCCCCCTAACATAAAATGTGCCCATCAGAGTGCCCCTAACATAAAATGTGCCCATCAGACTGCCCCCTAACATAAAAAGAGTGCCCCCAACATAAAATGTGCCCATCAGCGTGCCCCTTATTTTATGTTAAGGGTCACGCTGATGGGCAAATTTTATGCTAAGGGGCACGCTGATGGGCACATTTTATGTTAGGGGGCACTCTAATGGGCACATTTTATGTTAAGAGCAACGCTGATGGACATGTTTTGTTTTGCCCATCAGAGTGCCCCCTAACATAAAATGTGTAAAATGTGCCCATCAGAGTGCCCCTTAACATAAAATGTGCCCATCAGAGTGCCCCCTAACATAAAATGTGTAAAATGTGCCCATCAGAGTGCCCCTTGACATAAAATGTGCCCGTCAGAGTGCCCCCTAACATAAAATGTGTAAAATGTGCCCATCAGAGTGCCCCTTAACATAAAATGTGCCCATCAGAGTGCCCCCTAACAAAATGTGCCCCTTATTTTATGTGAAGAGCAACGCTGATGGACACGTTTTGTTTTGCCCATCTTTCTGAGTCATAGCACAGACTTCAGATTCGGACCTCGGCCCAAAGAAAATTTTGGCGACCGGACCTCCTTGAATTTTAATTCATTACCCCTGCCTTAGGGCTTCACAGGTAGTTTCCTACTGCACATGCGTGAGTCGTGCTTTGCGAATGGTCCCGTAGTCTTCTGGGACCTGTGATGGGTCCTAGAAATCTGCGGGGGGAGGAGGGGGGCTAAAACGTCCAGTTAAGTTCGCTGAAGCGCATCCGAATGGAAGTAGGAGTGGGTACCTACCAAAACCCCCCAAAAAAGTGCCAAATGTGGCAGTGGAAGGTAGGGGGGATGCAGACAAGCAGAACTTCCCTTTTTGGGTGAAGTTTAGCTTTAACTAACCCTCTGATCCTTCCCACACAAAAGACTGGTCTCTGCTCCCCCTCAGTCTAGTGTGGTGGACTGTTCTTGATATCATCAAGCCCATAGACCTACTCAGGACACGAGGACTAAGGAACAATCCACCGATGGAATGTGGGGGAGCACAGTTTGCCAGTGGAGTATCGGTGAGTATACACCTTTCTCCTCTCCCCTGGCAAAACGAGCAGTTGACCCGTGTAGTGTGGCCAAAGCCCCGCTACATGGGAAAACATTTTTTTTGCCCAGAGTTGGGCTTTAAAGTTCCTGAATCTGGTCCCGTTTTGCCATCTACTGGACATTTACCCACACTGCAGCAAGCCCAAACTGCATTTACTGTATTTTCTGGCGTATAAGACTACTTTTGAACCTCAAAAGAATCCCCCAAAAATGGGGGGTCGTCTTATACGCCGAGTATAATATCTCCAAGGTAACCTAAGTATAAGTATTACCGGTAGATGTAATCTCTCAAGACGCTGGCTGTGTGGAAATCCTGTACCGGTATACCGAATGTACCGTAGCTTGGGTTACATACAGTGTACCGCGTTGAGCCAATCAGGGAGAGCGATGTATTCTATTATTGAATGCAAAGCCTGCTCGGATTGGCAGAGCAACATCAGCCCGCCTCTCTGACTCTGCCAATCCGAGCAGGCTTTGCATTCAACAATAGAATACATCGCTCATTGTGATTGGCTCAGCGCGGTATACTGTATGTAGCCGAAGCTACGGTACATACAGTATACCGGTACAGGATTCCCACACAGCCAGCGTCTTGAGATTACATCTACTGGTAATACTCATATTATGAGAGATTACATGTATTCCAGTACTTGGGGTACCTTGGAGATCTATGAGAAATCTGATGTTTTTCAATGGTGTTGCTTTGCTTCGGGGGGGTAGTCTTATACGGCGAGCATAGCCCAAAACCTATGTTTTAACTTGAGAATTAGGGGGGTCGTCTTATACGCCCAGTCGTCTTATACGCCGGAAAATACGGTATTTATATCGGTCATTAGCAAGCTTTAAATGGAGGTCAGAACTTAAAACCTGTGCCTGATCAAGGTCAGTAAAGCAAAAGAAAAATCAGAAAAGAAAGATTGCGCATGATCAGAAACCATAAACAACAAAAAAAAGCCTTTGTCGTACGAGAATTTTCGTTCATCGGTTTTGATTTGCTGTGAAACAACGATGAAAATCAGACGATCGTTCGTCCAATTTTCTTATAGTGTGTATCCCACTTAACCACTTCCCGACCACCCGCAGCCTATTTACTGCGGTAGTGTGGCTCGGGCAGGCAAAACGACGTAGACCTATGTCGCTTGAGGAGCTGGGGGGCGAGCGCGCGGAAGAAGCCGGCGCGTGTGTCAGGCAGCTCCGATTTACGCCCGACACCTGCAATTGTTCCCTGCTGAGTGAGAAGGACGGTCAGCTGTTGTAAACACAGCCGACCATCCTCCTCTCTGGGATGATCGCAGAGCTCCTGTGATCCTCGCCCCCCCACAGTTGGAATCACTCCCCTAGGTACACATTTAACCCCTTGATCACCTATACTGTAAACCCCTTCCCTGCCAGTGTCATTATTACAGTAACAGTGCATATTTTTAGCACTGATTACTGTAGTAATGTCACTGGTACCCCCAAAAGTGTCAAAAATATCAGTCAGGGGTCCGATCTGTGTGCCGCAATGTTGCAGTCCCATAAAAAAATCACAGATTACCGCAAAAAAAAAAAAAAAAGACAAATCTTTCCCGTAGTTAATAGACGCGATAACTTTTGTGCAAACCAATCAAAATACGCTTATTGCGATTTTTTTTACCAAAAATATGTAGCAGAAAACAAATTGGCCTAAAATGTTAAAAAAATTTGATTTTTACATTTTATTTTTTTGGGAATGTTATATAGCAGAATGTGAAAAATATATATTTTTTTTCAGAAATGTCGCTGTTTTTTTGTTTGTAGCTCAAATAAAAAAAATAAGAAAATCGCACAGGTGATCAAATACCACCAAAAGAAAGCTCTATTTGTGGGGAAAAGGACATCAATTTTATTTGGGAACAGCGTCACACATGCAATTTTCCGTTAAAGTAACACAGTGCCGAATCGCAAAAATGGCCTAGTCATTAAGGGGGCAAATCCTTCCGGTCCAGAAGTAGTTAAAGGACATGCGACTCAAGAATGCACTGTGGGTGCGTTTTTGCAACTTTTCCATTGCTTTTAATGGGAAGGTGCATTTTTTTTTTTTTCACTCCCCAAACATGTTCCAAAATGCTGCAGGCAATTTATTTTCACCATAACTGAAGCATGCTGCCCCAGTGTGAACACATTTGATTTTAAAGGGAAGCATTTTTCTTGAGCTTTTCTAAACGCAGAAGGGCTTCAAAAACTCTTCAGTGTGAAAGCAGCCCAATGCTGGAATCATATCTAAGAATTGGTAATATATTATAATAATATAAATGGTTGCTTTTGGTTCAATACCGCTTTCAGCTTTAAAGTGTTTTTAAGCAAAAGGTGTTAATGAGTTGTGGGATTTGTTCATTACTAACACATGTACATCCGAGAATGTCAAAAGAAAGCTTTTCATCCTGCAATAAAGAAGGCGATTTCCTGACTGCTTTCACCACCTCCTAGCAAAAACGGGAACGCAGTCCGGCGTGCTTTACACTGCAAGGCTTTCTGTTGTTGGTATAAATCAAAGACATTTTTTTTTAAAACCTGTTCTGTGAATTGTTCTGCCTATCCAGCAGCTGCGCTCCTACCAGGAAGCGATCCAGCGATGGAGCACACAGCTGCGTACACCACTATAAAATCTCAATTAAAGAGAGAAAACAGCTGTATGGCTGCCACACAAACATACACAGGGGCTGCGCGGAGCATAATCTGCCTCCCACGAGTGCAGCCTTCCACAACCTGCATAAAGAGTCAACCCGCCACCCATTCCTCCTCCTACAGGAGAAGAAAGGAAACTACACTGTGTGCACAATTATTAGGCAAGTTGTAATTTTGAGGATTCATTTCATTATTGAACAACTACAGTGCTCTTGGTAAATCCAAAATTTTAATAAACCTTAAACCTAAATATTTAAGAAAGTAAAAGTGAGATTTTGGCTTTCTTAGGATCTTACCTTACAGCTTGGAGTTGGACAATGTGCAAAAAATGATGATTTGGTCAAACTACTCACTTGCCTAATTGTGCACATCGTGTATATAAAATACAAGGTACTATAAGAGCCAAACGTCAATGGAAAACCAAGACTGTATTTATGATGGGGGCTGGGGAGGGGGTACAAAACTACAACGAAAAAACCCGATAAGTGAACCAAAAAAGTGCATGTGGATCACACACAAAAAAGTGCACTTAGGGGTGTGCTTTGTCCACCCCCCCAAAGGAGTAGGACCTCTACCTTGATCCCCCGGGGCGCAAGGCTCCTGACAGGGACAAAGGGTTTCCAATGGTCTGTCTAGCCAGAAGGCCTGCCAGACCCCGTTCTTCTAGGCAGCCGAAGCCACCCCGAATACTAGGTCGAGGGGCTCTCCGGAAGAGAGACCCCCCCCCCCCCAGGGACAGGGGAGGAAGGAACCAGAAGGCCACACATCCTCCCCCTAGACTTCAGGGCAAGCCCTAGGACTCACACCCTCCATCCGTGAGAAGAAAACACACACATAAGTGAGAAGTGACAAACGTGGGAGAGAAATAAAATAAATAAATAAGTGGCCGCGCCAAATGTGCAATGGCCTAGGCCCTGAGGCCTGGTAGACAAAAACTACCCCCGGACTTAGCCAAAAGGCCAGGCCCTAAAAGGCGCAGTGCAGAAAAAGTGGTTGGAGCTGTGACCATGGGTCTGTTCACACATTGGGATCCCACACCCAAGTGTTACTAAGAGCGCCTCTGGGGCGACCACTCCTAGAGGGCACAGACACCGCAGACTCTCTGCCTTCCCAGCCCATGGCCAGACAAGGTAGCACGCTCAAACCAAGAGGTAATGGACCCTTTCAGCTTTCTCTGACAGGACTTACTCCCGACCCCCAGTTACGCCCAGGCGCTTCGGTTTCAGTCCCTGCTGATACTAACCTTCCAGGCCCCCATCACTCCAGCAGGTTTGCATAGCCGACACCCAACCTTGGTCAGGTCAGATGACAGCACAGCGCCCCCACTGGATCACTGATAAGAACAGTTACTACACTTGATCTTAGCCAAAAGGCCGAGAAGCGATTTGACAGGTATCTTATATGCTCAACGTAAATTTCCTGGTGCTTTTTCGAGCATGGGAAACCCGTACAAGTGATAGTCGTACTGCTGTGAGTGCCCAGCGCCTCATTGCATCAGTGTTCACCCGCATGCGCATATCTGAAATAGGTGGTGGGTAATTGCCAATGCAAATAAGAGTAAGGCCATGTACAGCCATTCACTTGTATTGCAGGCTGTACGCAGCATGTGCAGCTCCCCGGGCATCAAAAAGCTCCAGGAAATTGCGCTAAGCATGTAAAATGTCCATGTGCATGAAACCCTTAGTATGCTTGCCTGACCTGAAAAGGCAGAGCTATGGTGCATCGTACCGGCTGAAATGGGGCATGATATGGACTCCTGGAAAGAGGCGACAATCGCTTCAGATGAAAAGACTAAAGCCCCGTACACACGTACCGAATGTCAGCCGAACGATCGGCCGTCTTTTGTCCGGTGCTGTCCTGTCGGCTGAAAAGTGCTAAAGACTGCACACGAATTTTGTCGGCCAACAACAGCCGACTGCAGAAGTGATGTCATGTGATGGTTAACTTTCCGTGTGTTTTTTCTTTTCTGAGCATGCCCAGTCTTGCTAATCTGCTGTTTGTCGGCCGAATTCTGTACTGACTGGCGAACAATCGGCCGTTCTGGTGACGGCCAACAAAAATTTTAAAGTCTGCACGCCAGATTCTGTTTGGCCAAAAATTCGCTGCCGGAAGCATCATACTAACAAGCCGACAATCGGCCGATCGTTCGGCGGCCGAATATTTACGGCCGACAATCGCTACGTGTGTACGGGGCTTAAGACTAACAAATGTAAGTAGACACAGATACAGTGGGGAAAATAATTATCTGATCCCCTGCAGATTTTGTAAGTTTGCCCACTTACAAAATAAATGAAGGGTCTATGTTTTTATCATAGGTGTATTTTTAATGACAGACAGAATATCAATCAAAAAAACAGCCAACCAATAGGAATTCTGGCTCCCACAGACTGGCTACAGTATGCATTCATGTGGTACACAGATTGGCCCTGTCAATTTTAGAAAATGCTCCCAATGACAACTCGTTATGTGTATAAAAAGACACCTGTCCAAAGAATCTCTTTCCTCCATCCAAACCTCACCATCATGGGCAAGACCAAAGACCTGTCAAAGGACGTCAGAAACAAGATTGTAGACCTGCATAAGGCTGGAATGGGATACAAGACCATCAGCAAGAAGCTTGGCAAGAAGGAGACAACTGTTGTTATTTGCAAATGTAAGAAATACAAAATAAGCATCAATCGTCCTCGATCTGGAGTTCCATGCAGGATTTCGCCTCATGGGGTAAGGATGATCATGAGAAAAGAAAAGTAAGGGATCAGCCCAGAACTACACGGGGGGAGCTTGTGAATAATCTCAAGGCAGTTAGGACCACAGTCACCAAACAAACCATTGGTAACACAATACAGCTCCCGCAAGGTCCCTCTCCTGAAGAAGGCACATGTGCCCTTCTGAAGTTTGCCAAAAAACACCTAAATGATTAAGAGGAGGATTGGGAGAAGGTGCTGTGGTCAGATGAGACCAAAATTGAGCTCTTTGGCATTAACGCAACTCGCCGCGTTTTGAGGAAGAAAAATGGTGACTATTTGACCCTAAGAACACCATCCCTACAGTCAAGCACGGAGGCGGCAAACATTATGCTTTGGGACTGTTTCTCTGCTAAAAGGTACAAGCCAACTTTGTCGCATTGAGGAGCCAATGAACAGGGCCATGTATTGTAAAATCTTGGATGAGAACCTTCTTCCCTCAGCCGGAACACTGAAGATGGGTCATGGATGGGTCTTCTAGCATGAAAATGACCCAAAACATACCGGCAAGGCAACAAAGGAGTGGCTATGGAGGGAGCTGGAAATTTGAGTCGCCAAGCGACAGCTAAGAAACCTTAAGGATTTAGAGAGAATTTGTAGAGTGGACCAAAATCCCTCCTGAGATGTGTGCAAACCTGGTAACCAACTACAAGAAGCTTCTTACCACTGTGCCTGCCAATAAGGGTTTCTCCACCAAGTACTAAGTCATGTTTTGCTTGGGGGATCAAATACTTATTTTACTTACTGAACTGAAACTCAATTTATAAAATTTGTATCATGTGTTTTTTTCTAGATTTTTGGTTGATATCCTGTCTCCATCAATTGAAATACACCTTATGATAAAAAATTATAGACCCTTAATTTCTTTGTAAGTGGGCAAACTTCCAAATCTGCAGAGGATCAAATTATTATTTTACCACTGTACATGAAAAGGGAAAACATAATAATTATGGAAGTCACTACAAGAGCGAGATATCTATATCTCAGAGCTGAACTTTCCCAGGAGATCTGGATTGGAAAGCAGGCGGCTGCATTACAGAAAAGAAGTTTAATTTAATTTATTGAATGTAATTCTCCAGAGAGCTCATTTGAAAATACGGCCTCATTTATTAGTGAATTTCTCCTGCTGGGCGGGTTATAATTACATACATGTATGCCGGTTGCAGGCTGGGACACAGCACTGGGGCTCTCAGGAAGGTCGGTGCATATAAGGGAGTGTAAGATTACCAATTACCCCGCTTTTATCAAATATACAGGAACAGGAAATGTATTTATTGGACACCAAAGCCTTCTGAAACAATAGCTGCAAGCTGTAGAGCTCTCATAGAAGAGAAAATATAATTAGAAACAGTTTCCTACTATTGACCCCCACAAAGTGCAGCAGAAGCCACAAACATCTATAGGAAGGATGACATTTTATTCATATATTTTTTTTAATTTGTTTTTTTTATTTGCTTCTCATTATACCTGCCTTTAGTAAATACCTCGTCTTTTAGGCTCATAACATTCCATGTAAACCGCATTTAACCTTTTTGCTACCAGAGCCATTTTTGCACGTTTAAAAAATAATTTTAGACCTGAAGATTACATACAACCCTCAAATATTATATATTTTCTGAATGCAGACACTCTAGAGAATAAAATAGATGAAGTTCCCAACTTTTTAGGTTATGCTGTGTCCGTCAATCAGAGAAATGTATTTCACTGTAAGTCAAAAATCCCATTTTCTCTTTCATTCATTGACGGACACAGCTCCTGATCTTCTTAACCATTTGGATGTCCCAAAGCAGTGTTAAACATGAGGGGTTGAAACAGCGGAAAAAAAATTTCCCAAGGCCAACTATAGCCAACCAGCCAACCAGGTACACAGGAGCTCAACCCATAAAACTGGAGCTCACCTGAAAAAAAAAAAAAAAAAAAAAAAACACCCTCAAAGAGGACCAGGTTCTTTAAACAGAAGCCTGCAAAACCTTGCGGCCAAAGGAAGCATCCGCAGATGCCAACACATCCACTTTATAGAACTTTGTAAAAGTGTGCACCGATGACCAGGTGGCCTGATGATGGAAGGCCCAGGAGGCACTGAGCGGCCGAGTAGAGTGTGCCTTGACAGGAAAGCAGGAACCTGACCCTTGATGGAATAGGCCCGAATCACTGTCTGTCTGATCTATCTGGAAATGTTCGCAGAGGAAGCGGACAACCCTTTCCGAGGCCCATCCATAAGCACAAATCGTGAGTCTGACTTCCTAAAAGACTCCATAGTGGCCATGTACACCCTAATTGCCTGGACCACACCCAAGGCATGCAAAACAATTTCCTTTGGATATTTTGGCCTGGGGCACAGGAAAGGCAACACGATGTCTTCATTCAGATGAAAATCAGAGACAACCTTTGGAAGGAACGACTGACAAGGACGAAGAACCACCTTATCTCTGAACCACCAAGTAAGGTGAACGACAGGATAACGCTACCAATTCCTACACCCTGCACGCAGAAGTGATAGCCACCAAGAAGGCCACCTTGTCGGACAGGGTAAGTAGGGGAATCTCCCGAAGATTCTCAAAAGGAGGCTTCTGAAGAACAGAACACCAAATTGAGGTCTCAAGGTGGCAACAGAGATCGCACTGGAGGGGAAAAGTGCCTAACTCCCTGAAGAAAAGTACGCACCAGGGAGTGTGCTGCCAAGGCCTGTTGAAAGAAGACCACTAAGGCAGACACCTGACCCTTGATAGTACTCAAGGCCAGTTTCTGCTCAACCCCCTGTTGAAGGAAGGTCAAGAACCTAGCCACAAGAAAGAGCGAGGATGAACCCCAAGAGAGACACGCACCACGCAATGTACATCTTCCACGTACAATGGTAGATCTTCCTAAAGTAGATTTCCGAGCTTTTAACAGCATTGGAATCACCGACACAGACACAGACACACCTCTATCCATCAGCACCTGGCATTCAACAGCCAAGCTGTCAAAGCCAGAGACTGTAACGCAGGATTGAAGATTGGTCCTTGGGACAGCAGATCCTCCCTGAGAGGAAGCTTCCAAGGAACGTCGGCGACCAGCCGCACCAGATTGGCGTACCAAGCAGGTCGAGGCCAGACCGAAGCCACCAAGAAGACCAGAACCCCTTCTGCCTCGATACTGCATAGAAATCTGGTAAGAAGCTTGAGAGGAGGGAAGGCGTAAATCAGATGATACTGATCCCACGGGGCCACCAGTGTGTCTGTGGTGTCTGCCAGAGGATCCTGTGACCAAGCCACAAACCTCTGCGCCTTTCTGTTGAGCCGAGACACCAACAGATCCACTTCGGGGATGCCCCACCGGAGACACAACTGATGAAACCCCCTCCGGATGACGGGACCACTCCCCCTTGGTCCAACTGCCGAATTAGATAATCCGCTTGCCAGTTTTCCACCCTGGGAATGTGTACAGCGGAGAGGGCTGGAACAAACCATTCTGCCCACCTTAGAATGCCAGCTACCTCCAGAGATGCCAGGACACTTCTTGTGCCCCCCTGGTGATTGACATAAGCCACGGCCGTGGCATTGTCCGATTGAATGCGCACTGGACATCCCTGAAGACGATCCGTCCAATGGTCCAGGCAAAGTGATTGCTTGGAGTTCCAAGACATTGATCGGAGGTCTGGACTCTTCCAGTGTACAGAGCCCCTGAGCAGAGAGTTTTTGCCGAGGACACCTCCCCAGCCTACAGGCTGGCATCTGTGGTGACCACTGTCCAATACAAGCGGAGGAAGGATTTGCCCAGCAAAAGCAGCAGGAGAACGAAGCCACCATGTCAGGACTCCTTTGATCCCCGGCTCAGCCAGAACCGATTGTCCAGAGACCGCGTAGTCTTGCCCCATTTGGCCAGAATCTCCCTTTGCAGGGACCTCGTATGGAACTGTGTAAAAGGAACCGCCTCAAAAAGGTAGACATCAGGCCCAGCTCCCACATGCAATTCCGGAGGGATGACCATCTGTTGGACAGCAGGAGACAAGGAGCCTGCAATTTCTGGAGCTTGTCCAGAGGAAGAAGCACTCTGGCCAAGGCCGAGTCCAGAGTCAGACCCAAATAGTCCAGCTTCGTGGATGGAACCAGAGCAGACTTCTGAAAATTCAGAATCAAGCCGAACTCCCACAGAGTTCTTATGGTTTTTCACCAGAGCAGTAGGAGACTCCGCTCGCAGAAGGAGATCGTCCAAGTAGCCCAGTACCGCGATCCCCCGTTGGCGTAACCACACCATCACCGGTGCTAACACTTTTATGAAGACCAAAGGAGCAGATGAGAGACCAAGGGGTAACGCCACAAACTGATAATGCTCCTCTCCCATGGCAAAGCGGAGGAAGCGCTGCTGATGGGCACATATTGGAATGTGAAGGGTAAGCACCCTTGATGTCGATGGAGGCTAGAAAACCCCCCTGATGCAGGGATGCCACCACTGTGCGAATGGACTCCATCCTGAACTTCTGCACCCGCACAAAGCAGTTCACCGCCTTTGAGGTCCAGGATTGGACGTTCCTTGCCTTCCTTCCTGGGAACTGTAAACAGGTTTGAGTAAAAACTTAGAAAACGTTCCGAAATCAGAGCCGGGAAATTCACCCCTTGAAGTAGCACGTCTTGTACAGCCCCAAACAGACCCTGTAAGCGGTCTGGGGACAGGCGCAAGTTGGAGGGAAAGTATCTTGCCGGGGGACAAGAGCGAAACTCGATCTTGTACCAGGGCCGAATGACTTTGCGGACCCACCTGTTTTGTAAGTCTAAAGGTCCGAAAACCAGAGAAGATGCCCCCCCACCCCCGATACGGGTGAGGGCGCACCTTCATGCTGAAGGAGCTTTATCCACGGGTCTGGAGAAGCCCGCTCTCAGCTTGCCAGACCAGGTTTTTTTGGATCCTCCAGAAGAGGCTCTGAAAGGCTTCGAGCCCTTGTCAGTCTACCCTGAGGGACAAAAAAAATGTATGAGCTGAGAAGGAGGGCCCACGTTTATGATGAAGTCCTTGCCCTTAGTAGCCTGCAGAAGAAAGGTACTCTTTCTCCCTGTGAGACCTTTAATGATGTCATCCAGGGTAGCTCCAAACAGGCGATCTCCTTGAAAGGGAAGATCAGTCAAGGCTTTTTTTTCAAAGTGTGGTTCGTAGACTAGCATTTCAGCCACAAGACATGCCGAAGGACCACTGCCAAAACAGAGTCGAGCCACATCCAAAGAGGCATCACAGATAAACTGCAGCCCTTGGACTAGCTGGTCCGCCAGCTCAGCAAAGGCAGGGGGGAGCGGTTCTCCCTCCAGGTCAGGGCGTAAAAGCTTAGCCCACTCAGTTTACGACACCAGGGCAATAGTGAATACCGGCCTCAGTGCCAAGCCAGCCAGAGTATATATATTACGGGCTACAGCCTTCGCCTTCCTGTCAGCCGGATGCCTAAAGACTCAATCAGAATCATGGTTGCCTTGTTCAAACTGGAAACCGGAGGGTCCACCACTGGTGGAACAGTCCACTTCTTAAGAAGGGACTCCTCAAAGGGGTATCGCCTAGCAAATCGCCTACAGACACCAAGGGGACGCTTTGGTCGTCCCCACTTTTTATCAACAATTCTGTCAATATAGGCAGGGAAAGGTAACACCTTTGCCGCTCTGGATGGCTTGTGAGTGCCAAAGGGAACCTGCGCCTCCGTCGCAGCTGCGTCCTCCATTTTTAAAGTCTCACGCACAGATCTAATTAGTGCTTCCACCAGTGCCTTTTCGTGCACGGTTGAAAATGTGGGGGAATCATCCTCACTATCTGAGGATTCTGGGCGCGTGGTTGCAGACCCAGCAGAGAGACCTACGTCCGCAGCGGCTGAATCAGATTCAGGCTCTGATGAGACAGATGAGGCAGGGGAAGGCGGGAGCGCTTTTTGCTAGCCCGTCGCACGAAAACCATCTCCACCCCACAGGGATCCACAGTCATTGCCGCCGCTATTTTCAATAGCAAACCACCGCAAAATGGCTGCCAGACTACACAAAAATGGCCACCGTGCATTAAGCACACAGGCTACAACAAGATGGTGGCACCATGAGGCTCCCAGGAACCCAGGAGAGATCCCTAGGCCTCAAGGACAGGCCAAGGCAGGATGAGGGGCCCTGACAGGAGCCCCCACTAGGTACAAACCCCCCCCCCCCCGCACAGCCAATCGTCCGGTCGCCAGCAGCGCTCCCCTCCTCCGCCCCCAATCGCCAGCATAGCTCCCTGCCCCCCACCCCAGGAGGTGGACCAGATCACCCACAAGGGGGGGGGTGTCTTACAGGAAGGAGAGGAACCCGGGGGTCTGACCAAGGAGGGGCCCACGTCTACCCCAAAACCATCCAGGGGGAGGGGGGGGGCAGCTACTCACCATACCAGGAACTAGGAGGGCACCGCTCCAGACAGAACCCCCTTCTCTCTTCTCACAGGCTGTGGTTGGCAGCAGCAAGAGGCAATGGCACCTTCTGCCTTTACAACCACTTTAAAGAGGAACTCCACCCAAAAGGGTTAGTTCTGCTTTAAGGACTCGTCCCTTGCTCCTCTTGCACAATTGTCACTTTTGAGGAGCGCGGGGGGGGGGGGGGGTTTGGGTGCAACCTGCTTCCCACTTCCGTTCCGTGCGCCATTCGGCAATGGACGTTCTCCTTCCTCCCATCCCCTGCAGTCCTCTGGGACCTATCACTGCATCCACCATTCACAATGCGAAGAGCGACTCGCGCATGTGCAGTGGGAACCCGGCTGTGAAGCAAGCCACAAGCGGTCACAGCCGGCTGCCCAAAGTGAAGATGCCGGCACCGCCGGAGGTCAGAGGATGAAGACAGCTGTGCTGATCGCACAGCTGGACCGTGGGACAGGTGAGTGGCTGTTTTTTAAAAGTCAGCAGCTACACTTTTTGTAGCTGCGGACTTATTTTTTTGACAGGTGCCTGGAGTTCCTCTTCAAGGACATAAAAAGGAAGGAAAACCACAGTAAACATATTATGAAGCCATTAAGCAGTGGATGTACACAGATTATTTTCAGAGAATAAGGATATTGTGCAGTGTCACACTTTAATTCAATATAATTTGATGGATCGTTTTTTATTCAGTACAAATTAAAATAAATCATTTTTATTAGTAAATGAATGCAGCACACATTTACTATTCACATGACAACCGCATTACAGATATGGGACCAGAAGAAAGCTTATGATGAACATTTCTAATGAAAAGGCATTTGGTACAATAACTACACTTTGGTATGACAGGTCCCCATTAACAAATCGAGACGCTAAATACATTCCAGACAACTCAAAACAAAAAAGGTGCCAAGTCTTAGGCTTCATGTACACGGGACGTTCTAAAAAGTCCCTGGAATGCTGGAATTTAAAGGACGTTTAAAACGTCCGTTGTGTTGAGTTTGCACCCGCGTTTAGCGGGCGCATGCGTTTAGAACTGTTTCTAGAGGTCAAAAAATCATTCCCCTTTAAAATGTAAAAAGGCGAGCGCTAAACGCGGGTCATCGCGTTCGGTCGCGCTTTACGTTTGAAACGCCGGGAAACACACATTCGAACGCAAATAATTGCTTTCCAAAAAACGTCACTGAACTCAACTGCCTGCAAATGACTGTAAATGACTGTGTACATGGACAGATAAGATAACATAGAGGTGGGTTCAGGGGCTTCTGAAAAAAACGCCCAAATGCTCCTAAACGGCCGTTTACAAGTTGCAGTGTACATGGACCCTTACAGCTGGTTTTCTTAAGAAAGAAGCCACAGCCAGAACTGCCAGCAAGCTGCAGTGGAAGCAGTGGTCTCTCTGCATAGGTCCATCACTTCCCTTGCTGAGTCAGAGCTATAGATCTCCAATTAGATTGTAACATAAGCTTTACTAAGTGTGAAAGCAGTGGTCTCTCTGCAGAGGCTCATCACTTTCCTTGCAGAGTCAGAGCTGTAGATCTCCAATTGAAGTGGAGCGTGAGCTTTACTGTGTGTGTGTGTTTAGGCAGTGGTCTCTCTGCAGAGGTCTGGTAGGCCCTCTACTGAGACAGACTTCTAGCTCTGCAACAGGCTCATGCTCCCTGTTAAATAAGCAGCTCTAGCGCCTCTTTCACACGTGCTTTCCGATCAGGTCCGCCTGTCAGTTTTTTCTAGCAGACCTGATCGGATGCTCCATGCATCCCTATGGAACAGCGGGTTTCAGCGGAGACATGTCCGCAGACACCCGCTGCTATCCGATCCCTGAAATCCAGACAGATGGAAACCCTATTTGCCATCCGTCTGGAGGATCAAATTGGATAGGATCGGATGAGAACGGACAGGCAGTCCATTATCATCCGATCTCCCATAGAGGAGAGCGGGGATCTGACAGGTCTGAGTCCACAAAGTAAGCAGAGACGGACCTGTCATGCGCCTGCTCAGCGGGGATTGATCCGCTGGTCCCCACTAAGCAGGTGGATAACAGGTCCGTCTCCGCCTACTCTGCAGAGAGCAAAACGGAGTCCGCCGGGCAGGAAAGCCCGTGTGAAAGGACCCTAGCTCAACAAGGGGCATATCAGACATCTGCAGAGAGGCCACTGCTTGCACAAAGAGAGCAAGGCTCCTTTCTATAGCATTCTGGCAGAAGGCAGGCCTTTATACTAAAAACAAAAGCAGGAAAAAAAACAATTAGGGTCCTTTCACACGGCCGCTCCTTGTGTCCGCAAATCATCCCATCCGTTTGCGGATGATTTGCGGACATAATGTAAGTGAATGGCACTGCGGATGTCAGCGGAATACCATCCGCTGACATCCGATTTTCCTCCTTTCAGTTCTCTTCCGTTTTTTCGAATGGAACAGTACCCCATTTTTTCTTCCGTGTAAAAAACGGAAAGGAAGGAAAATCGGATGTCAGCGGTGTCATCCGCTGACATCCGCAGTGCCCATAGACTTACATTATGTCCGCATATCATCCGCAAACGGATGGGATGATATGCGGACATACGGAGCGGATGACAGAAATGTCATCCGCTCCGTGGAAAAAAAAAAAGTCCCGCAGCGGACCTTTCACACGGAGCGGCCGTGTGAAAGGACCCTAGACCTTTTCTTTTGATGCATCTGTAATGTATTTTTTTTTTTTTTAATGCAATCTTTATTTTACATTTTTTAACATTACAAAGAAAGAAGAGTCAACCAGCATCCATAAGAAGAGTCAATCGGTATTCATAAGAACAGGTCTCATCTGTTTTGTACAAGTGGAAACATTAGGGCCATTTAACACATTATCTTGCAAGAAAAACACAAGAAAAAGGTTTCCCTTTAAATCCTGTAGGACTTTTCACACCACTGCGTTATGAATGCAGAGTGTTTTTAAAAAGTACTGCATGCTGCATTATTGGTGCAGTTTTG
This sequence comes from Pelophylax lessonae, assembly GCF_965119305.1. Lineage (NCBI taxonomy): Eukaryota > Metazoa > Chordata > Amphibia > Anura > Ranidae > Pelophylax > Pelophylax lessonae. Next base: position 26,339,782 of record NC_138775.1, on the reverse strand, counting down.
AAAACCACACCAAAAATTCAGCTCCCCACTGAAATGAATGGGAGTTGCAGCAAAATTGTGGTAAAACTGCACTGCGTTTTTGGTGCTTTTTTTTGAGTCACATATCCATTTTTCACAAGTGCAGGCAACCCAAAAATGCTCCAGAAACACACAGGAAACATATCTGAAACACAGCAAAATCGCAGTAAAAATGCATATGCAATTTTGCTACAGAGCAGTTAGAAATATCACAACATCTATAAAGCTTCTTATGCCCCCCATCTTTTGTCTAAGCCGGTGTTCACACTAGATGCGAATTCACAGTCAATTTGCTGCAGATTCTGCACTGCATCAAAATTGCAACTCGTGGAGTGTATGTTAACGACACCCCAAAATTGGTTTGCAAAAGGCAGTCGTCGGGCTACCTGCCCTCGTGGCAAAACCACGCATACCTGTAATGTATTTGACTTAAACAAAGTTCACTTGGACTATAAACCTGAAGCAATTATTGCCTAAATACTTTGTGTGTATTCTTGCTTAAATCTTGGTGAGCTTTGTGTATTTCTTCCAGATCTGTGCGGTAATCCCGTGTGAGACTTCCTGTAATAAAGACCCCTCACTGCTGCTCTCTCATCTTGTGCAGGGTGACTGGTCTTGTCTCCGCCCCCTCCTGTAGTATTCTGTGGCCAACCTGTGGTAGATGTGGTCTGCTGAACTCCTCCCACAGTTATGCTCCCTGGATAGGCTATATGCAGCACGGTGATGTCACTGGCTCCTTTCTGGCTACTAAGAAATGTATGAAAGCTTTTGTGCCCCAGTCAGCGACACAAAGTAATGAAGACAAAGGATTGGCATGGCAGCCTAGCATTTTTAGCAGCAGAGGCTAATAATGGTAAAACGATATTATATATTTTTAGAATATATACAGTGCCTTGCAAAAGTGTTCGGCCCCCTTGAACTTTTCGACCTTTTGCCACATTTCAGGCTTCAAACATAAAGATATAAAACTGTAATTTTTTGTGAAGAACCAACAATAAGTGGGACACAATCATGAAGTGGAATGAAATTTATTGGATATTTCAAACTTTTTTAACAAATAAACTGAAAAATTGGGCGTGCAAAATTATTCAGCCCCCTTAAGTTAATACTTTGTAGCGCCACCTTTTGCTGTGATTACAGTTGTAAGTTGCTTGGAGTATGTCGCTATCAGTTTTGCACAATCGAGAGACTGAAATTTTTGCCCATTCCTCCTTGCAAAACAGCTCGAGCTCAGTGAGGTTGGATAGAGAGCGTTTGTGAACAGCAGTTTTCAGTTCTTTCCACAGATTCTCGATTGGATTCAGGTCTGGACTTTGACTTGGCCATACTAACACCTGGATATGTTTATTTGTGAACCATTCCATTGTAGATTTTGCTTTATGTTTTGGATCATTGTCTTGTTGGAAGACAAATCTCCGTCCCAGTCTCAGGTCTTTTGCAGACTCCATCAGGTTTTCTTCCAGAATGGTCCTGTATTTGGCTCCACTTCCCATCAATTTTAACCATCTTCCCTGTCCCTGCTGAAGAAAAGCAGGCCCAAACCATGATGCTGCCACCACCATATTTGACAGTGGGGATGGTGTGTTCAGGGTGATGAGCTGTGTTGCTTTTACGCCAAACAACGTTTTGCATTGTTGCCAAAAAGTTCGATTTTGGTTTTATCTGACCAGAGCACCTTCTTCCACATGTTTGGTGTCTCCCAGGTGGCTTGTGGCAAACTTTAAACAACTTCTTCTTGCCACTCTTCCATAAAGGCCAGATTTGTGCAGTGTACGACTGATTGTTGTCCTATGGACAGAGTCTCCCACCTCAGCTGTAGATCTCTGCAGTTCATCCAGAGTGATCATGGGCCTCTTGGCTGCATCTCTGATCAGTCTTCTCCTTGTATGAGCTGAAAGTTTAGAGGGACGGCCAGGTCTTCGTAGATTTGCAGTGGTCTGATACTCCTTCCATTTCAATATTATCGCTTGCACAGTGCTCCTTGGGATGTTTAAAGCTTGGGAAATATTTTTGTATCCAAATCCGGCTTTAAAATTCTCCACAACAGTATCTCTGACCTGCCTGGTGTGTTCCTTGTTCTTCATGATGCTCTCTGCGCTTTAAACGGACCTCTGAGACTATCACAGTGCAGGTGCATTTATACGGAGACTTGATTACACACAGGTGGATTCTATTTATTATCATTAGTCATTTAGGTCAACATTGGATCATTCAGAGATCCTCACTGAACTTCTGGAGAGAGTTTGCTGCACTGAAAGTAAAGGGGCTGAATAATTTTGCACGCCTAATTTTTCAGTTTTTTATTTGTTAACAAAGTTTGAAATATCCAATAAATTTCGTTCCACTTCACGATTGTGTCCCACTTGTTGTTGATTCTTCGCAAAAAATTACAAAAAAAAGCTGGGTGAATCACCATATGAGCGATTATATGCAAGATATCACTACTGGCACGGAAATGAATACATCTATGGACACTTTTTGAAATTGTAATCACTTTATTGGACTCTTTATTTGAAATTGTATAGTTTAACATATATATTTCCTCATTTGATTGTATCACAACACTTTTGTATCTCTTTGTTATATTGTGCAGATATATTTAGGTTTATTTTTGATATCGCTAATAGGTTGCACATCACTAGTGGTGTTGTGAATTGCAGGTTAGCTGAATATCTGGAGAAAAAGACAAGCGCCACTCTAAGTGTAATATGACTTGGTGTTTATTAAGAATTCACCTATGTACTCACAATATGCAAATGGTAGAACAGCAGTGGATATACATCTCAGGGGATCGGTTTGTCCGGATGCCTAAGCTGAAGGGAACTGACTAGTGCACTCCGAAGATCCGTATCTAGCCAATGAAGATCGGTCGTTTGCCCGGATCCTGGGGACACTTGCAGAGCTTCCGGCGGCGGACTTCCGGCTTGGGCGTGGAGCGTGATGACGTAGGCGATGAGTTGTCGGAGCATGCGCTCCTTCCTCAGGCCTCTAGACATTTACACTTAGAGAGGCGCTTGTCTTTTTCTCCTAGTACCCTGCAAGTTCACCATCTCTACTTGTGACAGAGCTGCCTTCAAGTGTTCACAGACCTGTTGTGGTTTATGGACTTTTCAGATATTATTTTAGGTCCTTTATTGTCCTATATGTCCCTTTAGTAGGTTTATTGATGGTTACCCTTGAATCTTTTTTGCGCCAGTACATCCTTGTTGTTGTTTTTTAGCTGAATATCTACCTAGAGGTTAGCGCAGCTACTCATAGATTTTTTTTTTAAAAAGGTCCTTGAGTGGCCCAGCAAGAGCCCAAACCAGAACCCGATTGAACATCTCTGGAGAGATCTGAAAATGGCACCAACGCTCCCCATCCCATCCAACCTGATGGAGCTTAGGAGGCCCTGCAAAGAAGAATGGAAGAAACTGCCCAAAAATAGGTGTGCCAAGCTGCGTTATACTCAAAGATTTGAGGCTATAATTGGTCCCAAAGGTGCTTCACCAAAGTATTGAGCAAAGGCTGTGATACCTATGTACATGGGAGTTTTTTTTTTTTTTAATAAATTAGCTAAGACTTTAAAACAAACGTCTGCCACATTGTCATTATGGGGAATTGTTTGTAGAATTTTGAGGAAAATTAATTTAATCCATTTTGGAATAAGGCTGTAACAAAATGTGGAAAAAGTGAAGAGCTGTGAATACTTTCCGGATGCACTGTATATATCCCACAGAAGGTTTCCTTTAATACCCAACAAATGTCATCACAGACAGAAAAAAAAAAAAAAAGACCCTCGACAGCCCATGTAATCTATACGAACATTTGAATGCAATTAACGTGACAAGAGTATCCTGCAGAGCAATTAAATAATAACAGTAATTAGCAGTCACTCGATGATAGATTACAAAACATGGGAGAATTTTACTGATGTATCTGTGTGTAAAACAAGAGGCAGTAGCTGTACGGTGGGAAAGGTCCGGTTACAGCACAGCTGCAGACGTGAAGTGCACCTGTCATTTATACAGCGGAGACAGACATGTTGCATGGAAAGCAGTCTTTAGGAAGTAGCTCCAGGGGACAATAAAATGAAAAATCAGTGAGCGAAGAACTTAAACATTTGGTGCAAAAATTTTAGTGCTAATCTTTTGGCGTGTTGTGGTTTAGCTTCAATGTGACATGTTCGCTGTCATTTATACTGGAATAAAGGCTCCAGAGTATAAAAAGTGAACCTGTCCTTCAAGTAAAGTCCTACCCAAGAGCAGCTCCCCACAAGATGCCCGTGGGCACCTTTATTAGCCAGAATTGCTTCTTCTATCTCTCGTATATAGTTTTCGTCTTTACACGACTTTCTCTAAGCTCATGCATTGCCAATTACCACTCTATTGTACAATCACTGGAAAACGACAAGCTCCCGCTCACCCGAAACAACCAGCCATCAGTGTAAAATTCTGTGCACAGAGGGCTCCTGTCAGCCAATCCTTAATAAGACCCAGTAACCCAGTGGATGCTCAGTTGGAAATGTCTCGAAGTCTGATCTTGCCCCTAGATAATCCTGCACCATATGATGCAGATGCTGCTGATGGTTGCTTTAACTTAACAGCCCTGGGCGCTGAGGACTAAATAATTGTTTAAAGGCATCAGTCAGCCGGCCGCCTTCTCCACTGCTCCTCCTTTAAACTACAAACCCGGAGGCGGGGAAGAGCGTGGGTGGGGGCGACACGCTGACATGCTGCAGCGCCCGCCTCCTGAGGCTACAACATCCAATGGTGGTGCAACTGTGCCTGGTGCAGCCAGCCCACCAGCGCATGTTGTCAACAGGATGCAAAAGAGCACTAACACATTACACCACCAGCGCCGTAATGACACTTCTGTGGGGGGGAGAAAAACTTACCTTGAAAATGTCTTGTCCAGCGCTGCCATCTCAGGTGTGGGCAGCTGAAGCCGGAGCGTCCCTCTTCGGTGACGTCATGCGTAATCGCGATTCAGTGCAGAATCGTTGAAGGCTGAATCGCGATGCATCGATGCACTGATTATTTTCAACACCCCTAGTGTTCACACCCATGAATTCCCATTCCACAGTTCGCACTGTGAACCAAATTGGGGGTGTCATTAATTTTCTGCTGACACCCACAGCCAATGTTCCCCCTAAAGTGCGCGCATGCGCGGACGCGCAGTGAAATTTATGGTCCCGCGCAAGCAGCTATGTAGACCGCGCACCTGGTTAAACAGCGCAGACGAGGCGGCCGGGGAGCAGAGCGTGCTCCCTGAGAGCACGCCCATTGTATGACAATAGCGAATGAAAATTCGCTATTGTCACATGGATCCTCCTCCTGGCCAATCAGGGAGCGGGTCCTCCTGCTTCCTGATTGGCCGAAAGGCCAACTTCATGCCATTGGCCGAGGAGGAGGCGCCGGGACTTGGGAGCACGGAGACGCGGGAAGCCGGGGACTGAAGTGAGCGGGTCCGTGACCGTCCTTAAGGTAAGTGCACGGGGGGGGTCTCGCGGGGGCCAAGTCACTAACGGATGGTGGTCAAACACCAGAAGATCCACTCAGCCAGGAGGCATCGCTGGAAGTGCTGGGGAGAGCGGAGGATCGCTGCCATGATCGTACCCAATTCACTCCATGCAGGTTGCAATTTATTGGGGGCAATGCTGTGCACTCTGCAATTTATTGGGGGCAATGCTGTGCACTCTGCAGTTTATTGGGGGCAATGCTGTGCACTCTGCATTTATTGGGGGCATTGCTGTGCACTCTGCAATTTATTGGGGGCATTGCTGTGGCACTCTGCAATTTATTGGGGGCAATGCTGTGGCACTCTGCAATTATTGGGGGCATTGCTGTGCACTCTGCAATTTATTGGGGGCAATGCTGTGCACTCTGCAATTTATTGGGGGCATTGCTGTGGCACTCTGCAATTTATTGGGGGCAATGCTGTGCACTCTGCATTTATTGGGGGCATTGCTGTGCACTCTGCAATTTATTGGGGGCATTGCTGTGGCACTCTGCAATTTATTGGGGGCATTGCTGTGGCACTCTGCAATTTATTGGGGGCATTGCTGTGGCACTCTGCAATTTATTGGGGGCATTGCTGTGGCACTCTGCAATTTATTGGGGGCATTGCTGTGGCACTCTGCAATTTATTGGGGGCATTGCTGTGGCACTCTGCAATTTATTGGGGGCATTGCTGTGGCACTCTGCAATTTATTGGGGGCATTGCTGTGGCACTCTGCAATTTATTGGGGGCATTGCTGTGGCACTCTGCAATTTATTGGGGGCATTGCTGTGGCACTCTGCAATTTATTGGGGGCATTGCTGTGGCACTCTGCAATTTATTGGGGGCATTGCTGTGGCACTCTGCATTTATTGGGGGCATTGCTGTGGCACTCTGCATTTATTGGGGGCATTGCTGTGGCACTCTGCATTTATTGGGGGCATTGCTGTGGCACTCTGCATTTATTGGGGGCATTGCTGTGGCACTCTGCATTTATTGGGGGCATTGCTGTGCACTCTGCAATTTATTCGGGGCAATGCTGTGCACTCTGCAATTTATTGGGGGCATTGCTGTGGCACTCTGCAATTTATTGGGGGCAATGCTGTGCATTCTGCATTTATTGGGGGCATTGCTGTGGCACTCTGCAATTTATTGGGGGCATTGCTGTGGCACTCTGCAATTTATTGGGGGCATTGCTGTGGCACTCTGCAATTTATTGGGGGCATTGCTGTGGCACTCTGCAATTTATTGGGGGCATTGCTGTGGCACTCTGCAATTTATTGGGGGCATTGCTGTGCACTCTGCAATTTATTGGGGGCAATGCTGTGCACTCTGCAATTTATTGGGGGCAATGCTGTGGCACTCTGCATTTATTGGGGGCATTGCTGTGCACTCTGCATTTATTGGGGGCATTGCTGTGGCACTCTGCATTTATTGGGGGCAATGCTGTGCACTCTGCAATTTATTCGGGGCAATGCTGTGCACTCTGCAATTTATTCGGGGCAATGCTGTGCACTCTGCAATTTATTCGGGGCAATGCTGTGCACTCTGCAATTTATTGGGGGCATTGCTGTGCACTCTGCAGTTTATTGGGGGCAATGCTGTGCACTCTGCAATTTATTGGGGGCATTGCTGTGCACTCTGCAATTTATTGGGGGCAATGCTGTGCACTCTGCAATTTATTGGGGGCATTGCTGTGGGCACTCACAATTTATTGGGGGCATTGCTGTGCATTCTGCAATTTATTGGGGGCATTGCTGTAGGCACTCTGCAATTTTTTGGGGGCATTGCTGTGGGCACTCTGCAATTGATTGGGGGCATTGCTGTGGCACTCTGCAATTGATTGGGGGCATTGCTGTGGCACTCTGCAATTGATTGGGGGCACGCTGGTCACTCTGCATTGACGTCGCCCCCCCCCATTGCTCAGTCTAAAGGTTTGCGCTCAGAAATTTTTTTATTTGCTCAGCACAGTAAAAAATTAGAGGGAACATTGCCCACAGCAGTTTGCAGAGAGCAGAATGAACTGTCTGCGAGTCAGATGCTATGCGGGAACCCGCACAGGAATCATCCTGGTTGCCACATCGCATCAGTGTGGACCGAGACTTCGACTATTCGGACGAGAGAATACTGGCAACAGTCAAGATTTAAAGTGATTGTAAATGATCACCGTGTAAGAGCCCATTCACACTAGCACGACTTGTGAGGCGACTTGTGTAGCCCCAGGTCGCTTGACATAACAAAAGCAATGTTAATCAATCAGTGCCGTCTTAATTGGCACTACTGAAGTCGCTTCGACTTCAGAAAAGGGTCCTGTACTACTTTGAGGCGACCTGTGATCCGACTGTCCCATATACTTCAATGGGAGTCGCCTCCTTATCTTAATTGAAGCGACTTGTTATCAGACTTTCCAGGAAGAAGAAAGAGATTAGCCAGGCATTCCCCACAGATAAAGTCGCCTGTCTCTTCAAAGTAGTGCACGAGTCTCTTCCAAGTCTCTAAACAAGTCTCTTCAAGTCACAGGGCGACTTTCTGGTCGTGGTAGTGTGAACCAGCTCTAAAACAAACCATTCGGTTTAAAATCGAAATGAAAGGCAAAACATTTTTATATAAATATAAAAAAAAAAATATCACAAATACCTTTTTTCACCCTATTTTTATAAGTGATCACATTCCCTCTGTTCTCAGCTGTATAAGAGCAGGGGAAGGAAAAGCAGCAGCACAGTGAGCTTCCCAGTAAGCCGCTGTGCAGTGGGGGGGGGGTGTTGGTTGTCAGGACAAGTCTGATCATTCAGGGAAAGGAGGCGGAGTTCCCAGCATAGCTAGAGAACTGACCACCATGTGCTCTTCTGCTTACTGTGGTCAGTTTTTAATAGGAAAGCAAGGGGACTGGCAGGAACAGCAGGGATTTCACATAAAGGAAGCAATACAAAGAGAACAGGAGACTTTCTCATAGATGTACATGGTGCAACAGCCGCGTATCAGCAATATAAAATGTTGGGGCAACAAATACTTTAGATAGTGGGGCAGCCAGGTGCAGAAAATAAACACTGGGATTATTACTGAAATAATCAAAGCTGAACTCCGGAGATAAGCACATTTTTTTACCTAAATCTTGATGTGCTTTGTGTATTTCTTCCAGATCTGTGCAGTAATCCAGTGTGAGATGTCCTGTTAAAGCAGAACTCCAGCCCCCACACCAAAAAATTGCTGACTTTTAATATTAGGACACTTACCTGTCCAGGAAACCCGTGATGTCTGCATTGTTCAATCGGCTCAGGGTGCTGCCGCTGCCATTCCTGGTAAGGGAAACTAGCAGTGAAGCTTTGGGGCTTTACAGCCGATTCCCTACTGGGCATGTGTGAAGCATGCTGTGCTTTGTGAATGGCCTGGCAGTTGGGGAAGGAGGAGGAGGGACCAAACTTCTGAGGGTGCTGGCCGCGGCGAGATCACTGGAAGTGGGGACGAGTACCTGTCAAAAACAGATACCCCCCCCCCCCCCAAAAAAAGGTGCCAAATGACGCAGCGGTGGGGGAAGCAAACAAGGGGAGCTTCCCCTTTTGGGTGCAGCTCCGCTTCAATAAAGACCGCTCACTGTAGCTCTCTCTCCTTGTGCAGGGTGACTGGTCTTGTCTCCTCCCACATCTGTAGTTTTCTGCAGGCAGCCTGTAGTGGGCGGAGCCTGCTGGGCTCCTCCCATAGCACTGCTCAGCCTATGTACAGCACAGTGATGATGTCACTGGAACTTTTACATAGTAATATCTAGTTTTGCAAAATATTTCGTGCACACAAATGGAATTTATGTCCTTTGTGGCTTTTGAGGAATATATTTAAATGAAGGTTTTTGGGCCCGGAGTTCAGCTTTAACACTAGCTGGATAACACAGGCAGATGGTATGTAGGCTGATGGCACAGAGTGTCTCATTTAAGCCCCAGGAATGAGACGTCTCCCTGCTAAGCTCACAGCAGAAATAAAACACACAAAGACTGGAGGAGGGAGAAGACACACAAAAATCACATCAATTACTCGTCTGTCGCTTAAGAAGTGGAGAAAGTCACATTAGAATTATGTAGATGAGATATTCCATATCTATAATCACACATTCACTGCCCTCATTTATAATTAATATCACCTGGAAGGAGCCTTAGTTGTAGAAGAATGAAAGCCACCAAACGGTTTTAATGTGGGGAAATATAAAGCGCAGCACACAAACGTAATAACGGCAGGGGAAATAAAGCGGAACTCCGGGATAATATAAATAAAAGCATCCTTTAGTGAGCCGGGCTCCCCTCCTGCCAGGACCACACCGGGGCTGTGATCTCTCCGCTGGGTTCAAAGACAGCAGGAAGACCGGAGGGTGACTTCACTTTAAAGCCCCACTAATTTCTACACAAATAACCTTTGCAGTAGGGATTTTTTCTTGCACTAAAAAATAAATAAATTATATATATATATATATATATATATATATATATATATATATATATATATATATATATATATATATATATATTTTTTTTTTGATAAAAAAAAAAAATATATATATATTTTTTTGCAGGAACGCAGGATTAACGCCTTTCCTACTGACAGAACAGGGATCTACCTTGTTTACATAGGCAGATCGCCATTCTGTCTGTGTTCTGAACAATCAGCGGGTACCAGCGGACATCGGGTCCACTGTACCCGCCGCTGGGCTCCGGCTGTGTGTGATCACAGCAGAAGCGAGCTACATGCGCGCCTCAGACATGATCCGGCGCAGCTGTGCCACTTTGCCACCGTATATCGAAGTTATACGGTCGGCAAGTGGTTAAAGGGACACAATTCTTTAAAGCGGAGTTTCACCATAAAATACATTTTTATACTAAAAATCCCCCCGGGACAGTCAGGGCAGTGCATTTAAGCAACGATAGCCTCTGATCTGTCCCCGGTGTAACTTACTGTAAGAAGAAAAACTTACCTTGAAAATGTCTTGTCCAGTGCTGCCATCTCAGGTGTGGGCAGCTGAAGCCGGATCGTCCTCTTCCTGGATGTCTGTGTCCAAGAATGCCCTGCTCGTCACTTCCGGTGCAGGCGCGTCATCCCGCAGCTGGTTCTGCACATGCCCAGAAGCTGTTCAGCAGGGAATGACGCGCCTGCACCGGAAGTGATAAGTGACTCCGGTGCAGGCGCACTGACTCCTGGGATTGATGACGCTCATCTCCCAGGAGTCAATGCAAAGGAGGAAGTGACGTCGGGGGCCGCTGCCGCAGAGGGAGGAAGAGGCAGGAAGCGAAGTTTATTTTCATTAAAAACAAGGTAAGTGAAACAAAAAAAAAAAAATGTAATTATCCAATTCTTTTTCAGGTTTTTTTAAGCTAACGGACGGTGCAAAGTTCATTTTTAGGGTGGAACTCCGCTTTAGTGTTTTCAAGTGTGTGCAGAGGTGCCACAGGGTTTTAGGGGTCCGGCAAAGCCCTGCAGCAAATCTGCATGTATGGGGGGGGGGGGGGGGGTTTCCCATGCATGTGCGGAGACTGAGCAGGTATGTTCCTAGATCTCAGAGTGTCTGCGCATGTATGAGAAATACCTGCATGTGCGCAGATGTGTGCCAAAGAAGATGTCCCTGCAGGAGGGGCTGTGCCAACATTGCAGGGGACTGAAAGTCTGTTCTATTGCTCTGAGCCTGTGATCTGACTTCCTGTTAGAGGGTGGCTATGTTTGTTCTCCATGGTCCTGCTATATGCAAGAACGTAGCCACCCTCTCTTGCTCGTTCTCAAAATGGAATGTGGACTATGGGATGTGTGGTGTGCATAGAGCAGTGTACATGACTGCAACTAACATGCATTGCTCATTCCGCACAAAGGGAAGTGAGGGGGAAAACAAAGGTTCGGGGGCTCACAAAAGGTCATTACAAGGCAGGCAGGAAAAATAATTTTTGTAAGAACTTACCGTAAATTTCTTTTCTCTGAGTCCTCTGACAGTCGCTGCCTATCCATTTAGCCCTCACTAGTGGGTAATGGCGCCCTCTGCAGGAGCAAGCTAGGCAGTTTAACAGGTTAATAAAAAACTTTCTATACCTAGACAAACCTCTAGGGGGCCATCCCTCAGCCATTATCCTGAACCAGATAACACTGTTCCTCAGTTTGTAGCAAGCAGTACCGGAAGGCCACAACCCCCAGATCCAAAAACCAGAGGGGCGGGGGCGGCGACTGTCAGAGAACTCAGAGAAAAGAATTTTACGGTAAGTTCTACAAAAATTAAATTTTCTCTTACGTCCTCTGACAGTCGCCGCCCATCCATTTAGCCTTCACTAGTGTGATGTCCCAAAGCAGTGCAGGTGTGAGGGGGGGGGGGGGGGAAGACGCAACCAACTTAAAAAGGTAATGAAAACAACTGGGCTAGAAAAAAACAACCTGAGCCCACAGGCAGAGGCGTAACTAGAACCTTCAGGGCCCCGGTGCAAGAAACCATGAAGGGCCCCCTGGACCCCTGGCCGGGGCCCTTTCCTTCAAGCCTGGGGCTCTTCCCACTGATCCTGGGGCCCTTTACACTCGTTGCGGGGCCCTTTATTACAGTCACGCAGCGGGTCCCTTTCACAAGTCCTGCAGTGGGCCCCCTTCCTGCCATCTTGGGGCCTCCCTACGGTGGTGGAATGCCAGGGTCCTGTCGCAAGTGTGACCTTGGCGATCCTGGAAGTTCACCCACTGGTGTAAGTAGTTTTTATTTTTTGGTATTTTAATTGTATTATTTTTTATCATTTTATTTTATTTTTTACAATGTCACTGACTATGACTCTGTCCATTCCGAAAAGGAAGGAGCTGGTAAAGCATACAGAGGAACCAATCTCCTCCATTTTACTCCCGCAGCTACAGGAGGAAAAAGGTGGAGAGTGATTTCTCTACATGCTGCCCCCACCGGAGCCCCCAGGTGTACAGGGGAGCCGCACAGGCCCCCTTGGGGCATGGGGCCCGGTTGCAATCGCAACCCCTGTAGTTACGCCCCTGCCCACAGGGCAACAAGCCCAAAATGGGAGCAAACCCAGAACAACAAAGAAAAACACCCGAAGGAAGAGACAGAAAAAATTTGTCTTTTCAAACAACCGCCACACTCAAAACTTTGCGGCCAATTGAGGAACAGTGATATCTGGTTCAGGAGAGATTACCCCCTAGAGGTTTGTCTAGGTATAGAAAGTTTTTTATTAACCTGTTAAACTGCCTAGCTTGCTCCTGCAGAGGGCGCCATTACCCACTAGTGAAGGCTAAATGGATGGGTGGCGAATGTCAGAGGACGTAAGGGAAACAGGGTTTTATGAAAAAAAGATTACAGAGCCATTCAGTAGTGGATGTGTAAGGATTATCTTTGGAGAATAAAATTCTTGTGAAGTCTCCGTTCATATATAGGCATTTCAGATCGCGGGCAGAATTGACGCGATTCTGCCCGCGATTCTAAACCACTGCAATTCGTGGGACGCCCGAGCGATTCCTGTGACTTGCAATGGCACCCCAAATGTGGCACGATTTTGCCACAAACAGAATCGAGGAACACCTGACACCCAAAATAAGTTCTTGGCACTTCTTTTGGGCGTCAGTCATTCCGCGATTCTGTTGGCATTATTTTACCGCGATTCGTCGACAATTGCAGCAAAATCGCTCCACGTTTGGGGTGCTATTGCAAGTCACAGGAATCGCTCAGGTGTCTCGCGACTCGCAATGGTTCGGAATCGCAGGCAGAATCGTGGCAATTCTGCCCATGATCTGAAATGCCTATATGTGAACGGAGCCTAATGGGCCATACACACTATAAGATTTTCTGAAGACTTTTTCCTTCAGACTTACCTTTTCTATGTAGTGCAAGGGCCTGCCAGATTGCATACAAATTGAAAGTGTTTAGGTTTGACCTCATATTATATGGTTTTGGTAAAATCTTCAGAAAATCTTATAGTGTGTATGGCCCATTAGTGTAGCAATCAGCAAAGGGGCTCTCGCTGCAAGTGCATTTTTTTTTTTTTTAATCCCAGAGTTCAGCTTTAACTATGAACAAACCTGACAGTTTTATTTTTTTTTTGTTCAAGCAGCATGTCTTCTTATTTCAGAAACACACAAGAGCCAGATTTCTCTGAACCACAAAGTACAAACATAATCCAGAGACCGCTCAGAGAGCCAACATCCGATTCCAATTAGGGAGTTGTCTCTGTAAATTACAACATAACAGACATTTCTCTTTGTAGGAGGAAGGAACAAAAAAAAACACAAATTATCTAAAAGAACAAAATAAATGACAAACCTTTTACCGAGAAATAAACCTTCTATTAGCCGACTCAAAATCAGCCGTTTTGTTTAATCATAAAATTGTACCGGAGCTTCTAAAAAGGTCCGTCATCTCACCACGGCCTTCAAGGTTACAAATAATTACCAATAAATTCATCCACACACTTAGCACCCCCTACAGGTTTTTCCTCTACTGAACAGGAGGCTTTAATGACAATTAGGTTAGATACAGATGAGCGTCTATCTCCCTTTCCTCTGAAGCCCGATGCACGTTTGGCTTGTGCTTCAGAGTAGAGATAGAGGGACATGTTATTTCCAGGGCCGATACCGATATTTTGGTCACAACGTAACGGTATCGGCCCATTTTGTACATTTAAAGTTTTGAAAAACAAAGACAATTTTGACACAAATCTGGTACTGAACATGTTAATTTTTGTTTAATGTTTAATGGCTGGCTGGCTGGCTGGCACCCTGTGGTGGGTGGCTGGCACAGGGGCTGTGGGTGGTTGGCTGGTACAGGGCCTGTGGGTGGCTGGCTGGCTGGTACAGTGCCTGACTGGTACAGGGCATGTGGGTGTGGGAGGCTAGCTGGCACCAGGCTGCTGTAGGTGGGTGTATGGCTGTGATACACTCCCGCGAGACAAGTCCTGACTCCAGGCGAGGCTGTCCAAGGCGAGGGAGGCGGCCTAAGAAGGCAGAATGACATCATGAAAATATCGGTAATATCGGCCAATTCCGGGGCCGATACCGATATATCGGGAAAAGTTGATATCGGCCTTCCGATAAACGGCTTTGCCGATAATCGGTCGATCAACTACTTCAGAGGCTACTGACAGGTGGTGAGGAAGTGATGTGGCGCCTTATCCCCTGTTTTAACCCCATTTTTTACCGACAAACGCACCGCAACCACATGCGTTATACGCAGTAGCGGGGTGTTTGTGCCGCTCGCCTATTTGCTTGAGTGTGTAGCAGTCGGCGGGCCACCTACCGATGGCTACTTTCCAGGTAAATTATGCTGCAGGTGCGAAGCAAGGCATTGCGACTGCGGCATGTAAACACCCGTCTGCTGCCTATTGCTAAATTATTTGCTCTGGCTCACACTTGCAGTGCAGTCACATTCATCTCAATAGGCAAGTCTGACAAGCAGTGTTGACTTGCAGTCCCAAGTTAAAAATGCCACAGCATGTGTACAACTTCCCTGTCGGGCCGTAATGTTAGGATTTGGGGAGGCAATAAAACTGAGGTTCAGCCCTCCGTGTCAAAGAACCCTAAGGCTTCATTTATACATGCGGTTGGCAGGTGGCAAAAATGTGGCTCAAGTGAAAATTTCTACCGCCCCCAACTGCATGTCTAAATGAAACCTTAGGCCCCTTTCACACGGGCGCACCCCTCGATGGAGTCCGTTCTGCTCATCGGGGGATCAATCCGCTGATCCCCGCTGAGCAGGGGGTTGACAGCTCCGTCTCTGCTCTGTGTGCAGAGACGGAGCTGTCAGAACCCCGCTGTCCTCTATAGGGAGATCGGATGAGAATGGACAGCCTGTCTGTTCTCATCCAATCACATCCGATCCTCCAGACGGATGGAAAATAGGGTTTCCATCATTTCGGATTTCACGGACAGGATAGGATCCGATAGCAGCGGGAGTCAGGGGAGATGTCTCCCCTGACACCCGCTGCCCCATAGGGATACATAGAGCATCCGATCAGGTCCGCCTGAAAAACTGACAGGCAGATCAGATCGGATCGCCCGTGTGAAAGAGGCCTTAGGGCTCTTTCACAAAGAGGAGGTAAAAAAAAAAAATATATAAAAAAAAAGGAGGCTGAGTCACAGTTTTACTGCCTACCTGAACCCTAACTTTACAGCCTGCCAGGGAAGCTGTACACATACAGTTGCAGGAGTCGACACTGCCTGTCAGACCTGCCCATTGAGATCAATGGGGGCTGCAATGCAACTGAAAGTTAAAGTGAGAGAAGGTCACCAGCACGCCATGGATCTCCAGAATAGGTCCAAAGCTTTATTCGGCGATCGCATCATTACAGTAGAAGCAACGTTTTGGAGCCTTGCAGGACACCCTTATCAGGCATGTGATAACGTGAAATACAAAGACTGCAAGCCAAATACAACCGCAAGCTCCGTCCCTCGATGTAAAAATTTGTAAAAGGAAAATAAAATAAAGTAAAGAAAGAAAATGGGTGCCAGGAGGAGACAGTTGAGCCTCCCGAATGCCTGTCAGCGGTTGCCATATGGCACTCCAAAAACCGATCCACTGCGGATTGCTTTTCAGAGGACAGTAGGCTTGCCACAAGTGTAAGAGAAACCTTAAAGTATTTTTAAACCCAAGAAAAAAAAAGAAATATTACATTGCAGCTTACCAGTACTGATTGTAGCAACTGCATTAGTTTTCTTTTATCCAAATGTTTCACCCTTTTATTTTTTCCTGGTGATCCTGCCAGTAACACATTTCTTGTCCTATGAGAACAATGCTCACTGTACTGTATGTATTGGAGTGGCGTTGTGACCCTAGGACATAAAGCATGTTCGTTCTAGCCCCCAAAATGTGTTGGCACCTTCGTATAGTCTTACTTGAATAAATTCATACTTTGATTATTAACCTGTGATGTGAATCTTCAATCTTAGATCCATTTACAGACAAAGATAGTTCCAGGTATCAGCATTCCAAATAAACCTCCACCTTGCAAGCCAATGCTGGCTCTGCAACACAGCAGAGAAAGGAAAGGATGGCCGTACTCCAATGCAAACACCTTTATTGACGTGATAAGTCCATACAGCATAAAAGCATAGGAGAAACTAACCGCAAACAGCTAACGCGTTTCACTGGTGCTTAATCATAGCGGACATAAGGCACAAATGAATGAGCAAATATATATGCATACAAAGGCTGTAAACTAAGCTAAGCTAATTGGGGTTGCAGCCTTTGTATGCATATATACATTTGCTCATTCATTTGTGGTTTAGGTCTGCTATGATTAAGCACCAGTGAAGGGTGTGAAATGCGTTAGCAGTTTGCGGTTAGTGTCTCCTATGCTTTTATGCTGTATGGACTTATCACATCAGTAAAGGTGTTTGCATTGGAGTGCGGCCACCCAGAACTTTTCCTTTCCCTGCTTAGATCCATTTAGTGCTAATTTGTGGTCAGTCAATTCACTGACAATCAGTGCATGATTCTGCACTGATGGGTCCTGTCTGGAATTAGTGCTGCTTACAGGGCTCGGGCAGCAGCAGTCTCCACTGCTAAATGAGACCCCTGGCCTCCCCACAGAAAACTGAGGTTCTAGTTGCTGCATCAGGTGAAGCACAGAATTCCCAGAGTTGCTTATTGTATATCCCTTGCTGTCTTATAACCACAGAGTGAACGCTAATTGAAAAGCACAGAGTAGAGGCTGAGGACCTGCCCAGAGGCACATGCGAGAGTTTCCTGGAATTTATCCGCAGAGGTTTTCATGAAAAGCACAGAAAGTGGGACAGAGGGGACACTGAGGTCTGAGCCTAGGGGCTGTGCAAACACCATCAACAGCTCACAGATTGATTGCACTGATGACACTCAATGTCCATGGTTGCTTTTTTATCTCTTAAAGGGGCGCAGATCTAGGTCTACTTTGCAGCACATTCCTGCACCAGGGCTTACATCTACATTACTCATTGTAATAAAATACATAAAGCTGCACAGTGGTGTCCCCGCTCCATCCCTCTGCTCAGTCTTAGTGATACTAAAGTCTTGTTTTTTCTTTTTGTTTGGTTGGTTAAAAATAACAAACATTGCTTTCAGGACATGCCTAAGGCCCCGTTCACATAGGCTACATTCACACCTGAGCGTAGCGTTTTTTACCGCGATTTTACCGCGATTTTTGCGGCGTTTTTTTTACCGCGATTTTTACCGCGATTTTTGTGCAGGCGTTTTTAGATTGAATAGAGATCAATGGAAAACGCCTGTAATCTGCCCAAAAAGAAGCTCATGTACTTTTTTGAGCGTTGGGCGTTTTGTATACAGCGTCAAAACGCTCAGATGTGAACAGGGGCCATTGAAATGAATAGGATTTGTCTTGTTGGGCGTTTTAAGAGCTGATCCTAGAGCAGAAAAACGCCCCCAAAACGCCCCAAAACGCCTAGATGTGAACGGAGCCATAGGGGCGATCCGACTTCGAGTGGCGACCTCCGAGGTCACGGTGTGAGCAGCGCGCCGCGACCTCGGAGCGGCCGCCATGGACTTCATAACATTGAAGTCTATGGCGGTCGCCTCCGGGTCGCCCCAAAGAAGCTCCGGACCCTTTTTCTAAGTCGGAGCGACTTGTGTCGCTCCTATTAGAACGGGTCCGCAGCTTCCCTATGGAAGGCGACCTACGGCGACCTGTGAGGCGACCAGGTCGCCTCACAGGTCGCCTTAGTGTGAACGGGGGCTCAGTCCCGGTTCACATTTCTGCAATGCGGGAACGCTGCGAATATACAGCGTGTTCCCTCATCGCATCCGCACCCCTGGCAGTTCACACTGCCATATGCGATACGCTGGGGGTGTCAATTAAAAGTTAACAATACCCCCTAGATCAGATCGCATATCGCAGTGCGATCTGAAAGTTCGCACAGAATTCTGCTGCGGACCAAAAAAAAGGGTCCTGTGCGTGTTGGGTGCGATTGCGGTGTAAATTCAGCCATACAAACTGTATGGTTGAATTTGCACTGCACAGAGATCGCATGTCATTTTAGGAGCAGTGCGCTCCGAATTACATGCGATCTCTGTGATCGCAGAAATGTGAACTGGCACTTAATCTAGATTGGTGCTGGTTTTTGCGGTAGTGGCATCGATACGATCCTTCTCTTTCTACTATCGTCACCCTGAGTTTTGATTTAGAAGAACTGTGATTTCAACTTTGTGGTCCGAGCGTCATTTTTTCTTTTTGTTTAACTGTAACTGTTCTTTTTTCATTTCTATGGTTATGTTTCACGAGCCTGGGTATGCCCAATAGGTTCTGTATTGTATGTTTTAAAACCCTCAAATTTGAATAAAAATCTTCAAAAAATAAAAACAACAAACATGTTATACTAACCTGGTCTGGGCAGTTGGTTTTGCACAGAGCAGCCCAGATCCTTCTCTTCTCTGGTCCTTCGCCGGTTCTCCTGGCATTTCTGTACCTACCAGCCTCATAGCTGAATATCTGCAGTGTGAGATCTAGGGCACTGCTGTCTCTGCCTCCTAGTCTCACCAGATTTGGAATGAAATGTGGTGATGTCACAACTGTGCTGCTCCCTGTTGTCCTTGCCTGGAGGCTGTGATGTGAGGTAGCAAAGCCCTGCCTCTACCAAGATGGCCTTCTCCATACGAAGACCCAGAACAAAGTATAGTCAATATTCCCACATGCCTGAAGGTGTCCTGCACGACTCCTAAACATTGCACTTGGTCCTTTGTGATGTGCTCTTTCTGCAATAAAAGCTTTGGACGTAATTCAAAGATCCTTGGTGTGCTGGAGAATATGTGCAATGTCAGAACAGAACATGACACAGCAAGACCATAATAGGGATCAGCTGCAGAGAGATCAGAGGAAATACTGGTGAATAGTCTGTTATCCTCTGCCTGTTTTTGGCACATGTTTCAGAGTTGGGCTTCTCTTTATGCTCTCTACATTTCCATCACCCAACAACTGGTTATAAGCCAATGCCCTTTGACCCCCCCCCCTACAAACTCCTCCACCACATCTACAAATACCCACAATCCCAAGATATGTGAACCTGCCGACAGCTTAGAACACACGTCAAACACAAGGCCCGCGGGCCGAATCTGGCCCTCCAGGTCTTATCAAGTGGCCCTCGCACCCAGTTCTGCAGCCGGATCATGGTGAAACTCCATTCTACCACCTCCGGCTCTGGCCCTCCGCTTCTCGCTGTCACTTGCAAACACAGCGGCTCCCGGAAGTAACAGATCCCTGCACACACTAATGGCAGGGACAGACCTCCAGAAGCTGAGAGAGAGAACGACCTCTTTGAAAGGCGAGGCAGAGCCGCCTACACAGGTAGGTACTAGAGCCAGGCCAGGTAGGAGAGAGAGATGCAAGAAAGCTTTGGGGGGGGGGGGGGGTTGGGTTGCACACTGTGCATAGTGAACCCTTAAACCTTACACTCTGTACCTAATGCACTCCTGAACTCTGCACTCTCTATGTAGCGCTCCCCGGATACAACTGGCCCTTTGAGGGCAATCATACTGCTTATGCGGCCATTTGATGAAATTGAGTTTGACACCCCTGGCTTAGAAGGTGGGTTTAGGTGTACGGTTTTCTAACACCCTGTATTGTGACAAAGCGACAGATGACATGCTGTGATATACCGCTATGTTCTACATCACGGATGTCATCCGTCATTCTAACTTGTACTAGTAACGCCATGTTTTGACATAATGTGTTCAGACAGAGGCATCTTTTTTTTTTTTTTTCTGATATGATTGATATGTTCTCTTTATTTCATTCCTACAGTTCAAAAACGGGCACATCTATTTAGACAAGGTACAAAAAAGATGACATGTTTCCTTGCCACGTAACTCACATAAGATACAATCATTCCAGAAACGAATCCCCTTACCTTGTTTTCTACCAGAGAGATAAGAATCTGCTCCATTACAGGCCCAGTAGACGGTACCGATGATTGAATGTGTCCTACAATGACTCCAATCGCCACACGAGACAGCTCATAGCTAAGGTTGGTGTTCTTTCGAACCAGTTCAATTAACTCTGCACCAATGGATTTTGGCACACTGCTAAGCGCACTTGTAGGCTCCATGGAGGCGGACTTTGAAGGTGCTTTGGATTTGCTGTCATGAATGACAGAATTGAATGCTTCCACGCTAGGAGGGGCCGGAGCGGTGCGCTTGGTCTGTGCATTTTGATGAACTTCGACAAGATTCTCCTGCCCTGGAGACCCCAGGGCTGCACGCTTACTGTGGGAGCTCAGGGATCCGGGGACCGAGGTGCAGGCTTCCAGGTTATGAGACACTGTAGTGTGCACGCTCCTACTGGGGACTGGTGGCGGGGTGTTACTGGGACTGGAAGTTGCTGAGATATGACAAGAGTCTGTGGAAGCTGTGCAGGCTGTGTCAAGAGACGACACGCTTGTAGTGGACATGTGCAGTATGGACCGGGAGGATTTGTCAGTATCTGTAGAGTTTTTAAAGAAATGCATAGATTATTTAATATGATTTGCAAACATTTAACAGTGCCTACAGACTTTAAAAAGCACTTATCTGGTGAAAAATAATAGTTTTGAAGCAGACCTATAAATTTACAAACATCTAACTTTAAAGCTGAACTGTAGGAATTCAGCTCCTTTGTAAAAAATGAAGGCACAGTATGAGTTAAGTCCAGTGAGGTACATGACACCTCTTATAGCCCTATTTATATCGGACAGCTTTAGAATATTCCCAGAAGACCACCATCGCTGTAGTTCCAGGAGCCCATGGCTGCAGCTGCTATTCCGGCCCCTTCCCTCCTCCTGCCCATTCACAGAAGCCTTGGTGTTATGGGAACACATTTAAAAAATACAAAGGCTTCTGTGAATGGGCTGCAGAGGAGAGGGACTAGCATAGCTGCTCTGTGTGCTTCTCTCCTCTCAGATCCCGGTGTGTCTCTACAGCAGAGCAATAAATCTGTCAAATGTAAATAAAAGAAATAAGCCTAGGAGATGTCATGCAGCTTCTTGGATTTAACTCATAGTGTGCCTTTCCTGTTTACAAAGAGGCTGAATTATTGGAATTCAGCTTTAAACATGTGGTCAATGTTTAAAGTAGAACCCCATCTACACTTTTTTTTCTAGCTGGTTTGGGATACAAAAGCTAAAGTTTGGAATCTATCTTTTTTGCTGTCGGTATCCATGCTAGGAGGTCATATCTCACTCTTTGTTGTGGTGGCCATCTCTCCAAAAACAGGAAGTTATGGGAAATCAAATATATTTTTCACAGTCCCCAACAGAGGAATAGAAAGTGACCTTCTGAACACAAAACTCCAAGGAAAATGCAAGTCATCCCTGCACTGGGGCTCCCCGCGTACTACAATGGGTAAATGCTCATTTTTGTATAAGGTACCTTTAAAACCAGTTTTACTTACCTTATTTCTCACTCCTGCAGGCTTCCTTCTCTCTATGAAAACAGTCTCCTAAAGCAGATTTTCTTTAGCATAGCATTGGTTGCAATGGGACATTGTCATGCACAATGCAGAAGCACCCACAACCCAGAGCAAAAGAGAGAAGAGGAGAGGGCTGTCTACCAGGTGAATGAGGGGTAAAGCTAAGAAACTACTTTTTAATTGTACCCTAGATAAAAACATGTAATTAACCCATACAGGGGATGGGTTAGTGGAGCCCCAGGGCAGGAGTAGTTTTGGATTTTCCCTTTAAATTAGCTTTAAGGCACCTGCCATAGGTGCGACTACCTCTTACTTTGGGTCGATTTGTAATCACTTCTTGCCAAAGAATGATCCCAACCCAGTGGGGACACAGACAACGACAATAAAATAAAATAAACCTGACGGGTTCTGACCCTCCCTCATGCTATAAGATCGCTACTTCAATGAGGAGTTTGCACTTAGCCCTGCCCATTCCAGACCATCAGGCCTTCTTATTGGTCTGTGATGCTGCTGGACAAGCAGGTAGGCTAACTGGGCAGGAGAGGGGCAGAGGCCCAGCTGAAGTTGTGTTTTGCTAATTAGTGCACTTAGGATTGCTGGGCTCCCAGCAGACTGTAAAAAAAATGTCCAGATAGGGGGGAGGCATTTTGGGGCACCTGCATGTTTTCTATATTGCCTGCTTATTGACATAACATTAGTCACACCCCCCTGCTCGCAATTCAGGAACTGGTCATCTGGCCTCTGCGCGATGTTCCCGCAGAGGCAGCCAATTGCTGGTTCTTTCCGACAATGAGCCTCTGCTTCAGTGTTGGTTATATAACTAGACCTGGAACAGTGACAAATTCCTTGTTAGTTGTCTGCTGGGTCACGTGCTTCCTTTCCATAGGAGCTCTTAAAAATTACAGAAGAAGTCTGATTTAACATCCTCTGTCTAACACGGAGGATTGAATATAGCCCGATAAGAGAATCTGAAAATAGAAAAAGCATTGGAACTTCCACTTAAGGTTTTTTAAGTCTCCAGAGCCAACACCTTGATCCCAAGTGAAGTATGAAAAGTAGGAAAAGTGGCTACATGGTTGGTACTACCATCTGGCAATACTAGAGTCATTAGTTTGAATCCTAACCATGGCACTACCTGCCTGGAGTTTGCATGTTTTCCCTGTGTCTGCGTGCGTTTCCTCCCACATTTCAAAGACATGCTGGTAGGTCAATTGGTTCCTGTCTAAATTGGCCCTGGTATGTGTATGTATAAATGTGAGTTAAGCCCCGTACACACGTACCGATTGTCGGCCGAACGATCGGCGGTCTTTTGTCCAGGGCTGTCGTGTCTGTTGAAAAATGCATAAGACTGCACACGAATTTTGTCGGCCAACAACAGCCGACTGCAGAAGTGATGTCATGTGATGGTTAACTTTCCGTGTGTTTTTTCTTCTCTGAGCATGCCCAGTCTTGCAAATCTGCTGTCTGTCGGCCGAAATCTGTACTGACTGGCAAACAATCGGCCGTTCTGGTGACGGCCAACAAAAGTTTTAATGCCTGCACGACAGATTCTGTTCGGCCGAAAATGCGCTGTCGGAAGCATCATACTAACAAGCCTACAATCGGCCGATCGGTCGGCGGCCGAATATTTGCGGCTGACAATCGGTACGTGTGTACGGGGCTTTAGGGGCCTTAGTTTGTTAGCCGTTTGAAGGGCAGGGACTGCTATGAATGTGTGTTTCCCCAAAAAATAAGACCTACCCGGAAATTAAACCTACTGTGATTTTCCAGGATCGCTGCAATATAAGCCCCATCCCGAAAAGAAGCCATGGTTTAAAGTGGTTGTAGAATTCTATAATCCGCTCTATTACAGTATTCTACAATGTACAATGTGTGTTTTTCTGTAATATAATTGTGCCAAATACCTGCGTTACAGCGCCGCTCAGCTGACCCCCCGCTGCTCTCCTCCCGCCTGTCAGCGGGGAATCTCGGCCCCTACCTCTGCAGTGCTTGGTTTGGGGAAGAGAGCTCCGGCGGGTCACTTAAGCGGGAGGTCAGCTGAGCGGCGCTGTAACGAAGGTATTTGGCACAATTATATTAGAGACGCACACATTGTACATTATATAATACTGTAATAGAGTAAATTATAGGATTTTTACAGCCACTAACTCAATGCTAATGACTCCTGAGCCGACAGGCAGGGAGGGAGATGGGGAGAGAAGAGAGGGGGTACAGGCACCAGCAAATACACATTACATGATAAGACCTACCCTGAAAATAAGCCCTACTGTGTACTTTGTTGCCAAAATTAATATAAGATCCAGTCTAATTTTCGGGGAAACACTGTAGGAAGTAAAGCTGGGGTCAGGAGGATAGGCCTAGAGGCATCATCATAGGTTCTCTGCAGACTTTTTTTTATTTTGAATAATGTTGGCCTTTTGAATTTTTAAATAAAAAAAAAAACTGGGGCTCCACTCTAAGAGGATGCAAAGCTTCTCCAATGTTGCATCAAGTGGCCTCTAGATTAGTGTACTTGACATTTGTGGAATTCTATTTTATTTATGTCCAGGTTTTAGAACCATTCCACCCTACACAAGGAATCTTACCATCGCAAATAATACAAACAGCTGTCAGCCTATATCTGTATATAGGCTGTACATTCTCTGGAGACAAAGATACAATTTCTACTACTCCATAAATACCTCGCTCAGGAAGTCAGGGCATTGGGGTCATCATCTGTGGCTGAGTGTTCCTTTAAGAACACTTTCCCTCTTCGATACACATTAAAATTAACATGTGTTGGAGTAGTAGTGGTAGTTTAGTGAGAGATACAGTAACTAACCACACCTTTAAAAAAAAAACAAACTGCAAGACAATGGCATAATGTGCTAGTATGCATCGCATACTAGCACATTATGAAATCTATACCTTAGAATGAAGCCCTCCAGCCTGTGCAATGTTTAGGAGATATTTTAGTGAGCAGCAGCTGTTGAGGACACTGAAGCATGCGCTCTGAAGGAACGGCATACCCATGCCTTCAGAGCTGTGCGCCATGCCAGAGACTCCCGCGTGCATGTAATCGCTCATGCAGCGATCACAGTGGATGCAAGGCAGTCTGCGTCCAGGGCTGATCGCTTGCATGGGATCTCTGCATGAATGATTATATGTGAATGGCTGTGAGGAGCCTCAGGAGCCAGTAGCCTCCCATTGCTTTCAATGGGGCTGCATCCCACAGCTAGTTGTGTAAACCCCTGCTAGTGTTCTTGCATCTAATCAGAGGCAGGATGCATTCGCAGGTGTCATTGCACCCTTAGGGACATGTTATATTCTAGATTTTCCCCAGCTGTTATCCAAAAAAGGTGACTGCACTGACCGATGTATAGACAAGTGAAGTTTATGGCTTACTTTTAGTAGTCTGTTTTGTCTGGGCACTTCGGAGTTTCTCTGGTGGAGGAGGTGTGGTTGGAGCAGCACGACGGGCCTGAGGGGGAACCTTCAGAGAGAGGGTGAAAATAAAACCTCAGTACACTACAAGAAGAGAATGTTTAAAAGCAAACAGTAAAGCCAACCAATGAACTGCTAATTATGTTTATGGAACATCACCATGGTGTAGCTTTTTTTTTTTTTCAAACTTCTTTAAAAGCTTCATCTCATGCTCTTATGTGCATCATCAGGCCTGCAACAGCCAAAAAGAAAGGGCAATTTTTGAACAAACAATGCATCCTTTTTCCTACTCAAGTTCACCATGTTGTGTTTTTCTTTGCTCAGGTTCAAAAGGAGCTTTTCCACTGCATGGAACTGAATGGTTCGGCTCGCTTTTGTGCATTTCCACTGCTGGTACCGCATGGTGCAGTGTAGGAACGGTTCGGTACGGTACGGCGGCACTTTTCCACTACATGGAACCGAACGGTACGGCTCTCTAAAACAGTACCACCTCGATTGTGGTTCCAAGAGGTACCATACCCGGTACCATATCCCACAATCCTTTGCATGCAGTCACTACTAGCCACTGATTGGTCAGAGAATCGTTGTTATCCCACCCACTTAACTTTAGTACTACTTTAGTGGAATAGCAAACCGTACCGAACCGTTCCAACACCGTACCATGCGGTACCAGCAGTGGAAAAGCAAACCGGGCCAAGCAGGGCCGAGTAGAGCCGAGCCGGTACTTGCAGTGGAAAAGTGCCAAAAGTGACCAGCCCTTTCCCCATTGTGGCAGGTCTTTCCCTGCTCAACTTTAAGACCATTTTGTAAGACAGGACTATCTGCACTTGCAGAAATGTTAGCACCTTAGTGAGCCTTGTCCAAAATCCATTGTAAAAAAAGTGGTCCACAATCAGATCTCGAATCAGATTGAATGTGGTCCGCTCTATCCCCACTCAGTTTAATTTGGCCTGCTAATTCCCTTTTTGGGTTCAAAGTGGCTTGGCTTTCCCCACTCAGCTTCAAGGAAACTCATAAGACAGGCCTACTGGCACTTGTTAAAATTTGAGTGCCTCAGTGAATCCTCTCCAAAACGCATTGTAATTAGGTGGCCCATTCCTACTTAGATGCACTGTGGCCTCTTTTTCACCACCCAGGTTGAACTTGGCCTGCTCTTTCCCCACTCAGGTTCAATATGGCCTAACTTTCCTCAAGCAGTTTCAGCACCTTGGTGAGTCCTGTCCAAATCTCGTGTCCCACACTTTCCATATTCACACTCAACCCACTTAGCTTCAACTTGGCCTGCCCTTAATCCACTCAGGTTTAATGCCATCCCCTAGTCAAGTCTACGGTCACTTGTGGAAAGTTCAGCACCTTTGCGAGTCCTCTACAAAACGCATGGTAATAAATGTGACCCACACTTTCCCTACTTCAATTTATTGCATCTTACTCTTTTTCCATTCAAGTTCAATGTGACCTGTCTTTTCCCACTAAGCTTCAAGGCCATTCATAAGGCAAGCATAGCTGCACTTACAGGAATTTCAGAACCTTATTGAGCCATGTAAAAAAAAAAAAAAAAAACATAAGGTGGTCCATACTTTCCCTACTCAGGTTCATCATGGCTGAATCTTTCTCTACTTATCTTAAAGGCCATTCACAAGGAAGATCTATCACACTTTTCCCCACTCAGAATTAGTGCCTACTGGCACGGACAGACTTTAGAGCCTTGGTGAGACCTCTCCAATGCTGTCCCACTACCCACTCTCAAATCCGGAGGGAGGGACCTAAGGGATGAGATTGCAAGAAGTGAGTCAAAGCTGTGAGTCAAAGCTGATTCGAAGCTGAGGCAATTTTAAGAGTGTGCCTGGGTTTGAGGGACTGCCCAGGCAAATAGAGTGTGCTTTGGTGTTTTTAAGGCTCCATATAACCACTCAATGTTCCCACGTCAGTGGGCTGCTGTCCTTTAATAACTTCCATGCCACAGGGTAAATGTGAAACGATTATGCTTTACTGGAACGCAGCACAAAGCCAATACAAACTCTAACATACCTGGTAGGTGGCGTCTTCCTCAGACGTCACCTCTGAGTTCGGCAAACTCATGGGACGGTCAAAACCACTCCGGCAAATACCGTTAGGCTGTCGGCCAGAATCCAAGTGGTGGTCACTAGACAAGGTGGTCAAGGAGTTTGAATGGCCGGTCGGTGAGTGGGTCTTTCGAGACTGAGTTTCCTTCCTGTGATGGATAAGTTTTCTATAAAAGAAAAATATAAACGGTCAAAGCAAAAAAAAAAAAACGAACAACCATGCCACAATCATAGTGCATATATTTAGGAAAATATTGAAATAAAACACTGAAAGGTATAATATTGAAAAGAAAGGACAACTGGATGCGGAGCTCCACCCAAAAGGGGAAGTTCCACTTTAAGGCCTTAAAGAGGAAGTAAACCCTCCTCTGCAACTTGTACCTATAGGTAAGCCTATGAAAAGACGGTACATGTTTAGGAGATATTTAGCTTGCATGCAGCCAGTGACATCACTGGTGCATGCGCTCTGAAGAACGGCCGCTCGTGCCGTTCCTTCAGAGCCAAGTGCCGTGAAAGTCGGCTCCCGCGCGCATGCGCGGGAGTGACGTCACCGCGACTCCAGCCAATCAGATGGCCGGATACCGCAAAGCAGGAAGAAGAGTGACCGAACATGTCACCCGTGAGGGAGGTGAGCGAGCTGCACTGCGGAGCTTTGTTCTAAGGTAAGTATTTCATAATGAGCTAGTATGCAATGCATACTAGCTCATTATGTGTTTCTCTTTCAGGCGTTTGTTTTTTTTTTTTTTTTTTTTTTAATTCTGAGGTTTACAACCTCTTTAAAGTACAGGTACCCGCTCCCACTTCTGCTTTGATCATCTTAGGCTAAGGTAAGCGGAAGTTCTCCTTTCTCCCTCCTTCCCCAAGTCTTCTGGGACACATGAGAGGTACCAGAAGGCTTCGGGACCAGTCACAGAGCACAGCTCCGCTTGCTTATGCGCAGTGGGCACCTGACTGTAAAGCCGCAAGCTGTCACAGCAAAGAGCCCATAGTAAAGATGCTGACGCCCCCGAGAGAGGACTCAGGAAGAAAACGGCTTGGGGGAGGACAATGCCTGGATCATGGGACAGGTTAGTGGCCGTTTATTAAAAGTCAGCAGCTACGGTTTTTTGTAGCTGCTGACTTATTTTTCACTTAAGTGACTGGAGCTCCGCTTCAACCACTTGACCCCCTTCATGACCAGGCCTTTTTTGCGATATGTCACTTCAATATTCTAACTGACCATTGCGTGGTCATGCAACGTTGTTTTCCACATATAGAGCTTTGTTTTGGTGGTATTTGATCACCACTGCAATTTTTATTTTCTGCGCTATAAACAAAAAAAAAGACCGACAATTAAAAAAAAAAAAAAAAAAAAAAAAAATCTGCTATGTATTTTTGGTAAAAGAAAATCCCAATAAGCGTATATCGATTGATTCATGCAAAAGTTACAGTGTCTACAAACTATGGGATATATACTTTTTTTTTTTTTTTTACTAGTTATGGCGATGATCAGCAACTAATAGCAGGGCTGCGATATTGCAGCAGGCAATCGGACACCAACTGACACTTTTTTGGAAGCAGTGACACTTAAACAGTGATCAGTGCTAAAAATATGCACTGTCACTGTACTAAGGACACTGGCTAAGAAGGGGGTTAAACATCAGGGTTATCAAAGGGTTAAATGTGTGCCTAGCCATTGTTTTGGGGTACTGTGTGTGGTGCTTTTACTAGAGAAAGTAATGCTTTTTATGCTTTGCGGGGAAAGAATATCCATTACTTCCCTGCTGACAGGACAGAGCTTTCAATTGTTTACATAGGCAGGGCTCTGTCTTGTGTGTTTTTCTGACGATCGTCGGGTGCCGCGGTCATCCATTGGCTGGCACCTGCTGATCATCATCTGCAGTTTGTAAATCACAGCAGTCGGGTCACCGGTGGCAAGCGTGCCCCCTACAGGAAGTGATGGATTACATACCTAGTAAGGGATCTGGCACAGGAGAGCCGCTTTGCCACAATATATGTAAGTTATATGGTCGGCAAGCGGTTAAAGGTAGCCATAGCCAAACAGCTAAACCAGTGGCGATCAGCTTTCCTAATGTAGGGGGCAACAAGTGCAGCCCCGGAATCACTAAATTGAGGCACATATTATTCAGCAAATGTATGGCTTTAGAAAGCTGCCGAGGACTACAGCACATGCAACAATAAATGGCCAAGACTGCAAAAGATGGTCCGAGATTGCAGACGTGTTTTTGGTCTTGGTATTTGAGACATAAAATAAGTACACCGTCACATTTAAGATATGTTACATGAGACTGTTAGAAATCACTAATATTACCGCCCCTTCACTAATCAGTGCTTCAACATTTGTTCTCCCTACAGCCCCCTTAAAATTACTTGGACCACATTTGATGTTTAATACCACACAATGCATTGTAAAAGATCAGTTGTGCCACATGCGGCTCCCAGGCTGCCACATGCGGCTCCCAGGCTGCAGGGTGGACATCGGAGGGCTATAAGCACAGAGACCATTCCTAAAGAGTAAAGTGAACTACATTTTATTATATAGTATAAGGAAGGTTGAAGCCACTTTTCACAGCTTGCACCTCTTCAGACTATCACAGGCCAGACTTCTGCCTGATCTTTGTGTGGACCCAGGAACTCAGAGCAAAGATCTTAATAAGAATCCCTAAGAGAGTACCTAAGAAACGGAAGAACAATCTGGAGGTTTAAAGTGGTTGTAACCCTAAAAAAAAAAAAAATGCTCCAGTTCCTTTAAAGCAGGAAAAATAGCATAGTGCTTCAGCAGTGTAATTTTTCCCATTCTATGTTGTAAAATTCCTGGTTGATCCTCCCTATTTCTGTGTTCCCCTGTGTGTACTGACCAAGGTAACCATGGCTGCTGATCCATGATACTCTGCATGCTTCTGTCATCCCGCTGAGTGTTCCGAGTCTCTCCCTTCCCTCTCTGCCATTTCCTGGTCAGTGTGAAAGCCAATCTCCTCCCCACCCCTCCCCTCCAATATGCAACACAATGACTTGTATCCCCTCTGGTTTATAAAGACAAACTACTGTGTGTGTGTCTTTTGAAAATGATAATGCAAAATACCGTCTCTCACAGCACGGCTGTGTGGTCATGTGATCTCCCTCTGCTGGCTGGCTTTAGAGGGGAATCTCATCCACACCCGCTGTTCTCCTTCGATCGGGGAAGGAGAGTGGAGGGGGATCATGTGACCACACAGCGGTGGTGTGAGAAAAGGTATTTAGCAATATAATTTTCAAAAAACACACACCTTGTAGTTTGTTTTTATAAACCAGAGGGGATAGCAGTAAGATAATATTGCGACTTTACAACCACTTTAACTGTCCACCATCTACCAAACAATGATACAGTATATATGGTCTCTGTATACTAAGGCTTTAGCTGTTGCAGAACCACAAGTCCCATCATGCCTCTTCCTCTTGGAGTCATGTTCGTGGCTGTCAGTATCACAATGCTTCATGGGACTTTAGGTTCCGCAACAGCTAGAGGGCAAAAGTTTGCCTACCCCTGATTTATTCAGTGATGCTTTTTTTTTTTTATTTGTCCCCAGAGGTCAGCGGCTTTTACAGTTCTATCTTAACCGCTTGCCGACTGCTCACAGTATATTTACTGCGGCAGTCAGCCCCTCACAGGCAGAGTGACGTAGGTCTACGTCGCTCGCCTGTAAGGCTCTGGGGAGCGAGCGCGCGCCCGCGGAGGCGCGCTCCCGCGCGGTCACGGACCCCCCCGCGCGTGTGACCAGCGGACCCGATGTCCGCCGGTCACTCGGCGATCGGCGGGGGAGAGGGAGAATGTCAGGCAGCTTGTGTAAACAAGCCACCTGTCATTCTCCTCGCTGTAAAGACACTGATCACACGGATCTAATATGTAGATCCGTTGATCAGTGTCCTTACAGCTCAAGCCACAGCCAATCACAGTAGAAAGCACGCCCCTAGGGACACACACAGCCCCTCCCTCCCAAATAAAGTTAACCCCTTCACTACCAGTGTATTTTTTACAGTAACAGTGCATATGTATAGCACTGATTACTGTAGAAATGTCACTGGTAACCCCAAAAGTGTCAAAAATGTCAGTCAAGGGTCCGATCTGTCCGCCGCAATACCGCAAAAAAAAAAAAAAAAAAAAAAATAATCGCAGATCGCCGCCATTACACGTTAAAAAAAAAAAACAACAAAAATGACAAAAATCTTTCCCTTTGTTAGTAAACGCGATAACTTTTGCGCAAACCAATCAAAATACGCTTTTTGCGATTTTTTTTACCAAACATAGGTAACATAAAACAAATTGGCCGAAAATGTTAAAAAATTTTGATTTTTACTTTTTTTTTGGGGGGAATTTCATACAAAAAAATTTGAAAAATATTGTTATTTTTGCAAAATGTACGCTCTTTTTTTGTTTAGAGCGCAAAAAGTAAAAATCGCACGGGTGATCAAATACTACCAAAAGAAAGCTCTGTTTGTGGGAAAAAAAGGATGTCAAATTCGTTTAGGTACGACCGCGCAATTGTCCGTTAAAGTCACGCAGTGCCGAATCGCAAAATACCCCCTGGTCGTTTAGCAGGAAAATCCTCCGGGGCTTAAGTGGTTAAAGTGCTTCTAAAGGATATTTTTTCCCCTAAAATAAAAAACAAAAAAAATGTTCTACTCTCCTGCTATGCGCAACAGAGTGTTTCCTTACCACCTCTTCTAGGGTCCCCCATCGGCAGTGTCCATTCTTCCTCTTCCCTGAGTGCCCCCATAGCAAGTTCTGTGCTAAGGGAGCACTTGTGCAAGCATGTTCTCAAGTCAGGCTGTGTGCCACATCCCCCCCCCCCCCCCCCCCCCAGTATTTGACAGCAGCAGGAGGAGCCTATGACTCCAGCTGCTGCCTGTGTGTCCTATGAGAAGAGTAAGAGAGTAGCACTGCTGCAGATAGGACAGTACTGGATGGAGAGATGACAGGTAAGTGTATAGGGGGCAGATACATTTACTGGGGCATTTATTTTACCTTAATGCAGGGAATGTGGTAAAGGTACAAAATGTTTTGACTTTAGAACCAATTTAACTTGTTTTGTAGAATTGAGGGGCTTTAGTGGCTGAACTTCTCTTTATCATGCCTGTGTTTGCTGCACTTACTGTAGGACATCTCTTTGCTCCAGGTTGTACTTGCCCGCGTTCTTCATGGCGGCATTGTGTATGGCCTCGATGGCTCGATCAATGGACTGGAGAACCTCATCTTGTTCCTGCACCTGGAAATTAAGAAAGACCTTATTAACAGGAACGCATGATTCTCAGGCAATTGCCCAGCCTAAAGCGGTTTCTGTTAAAAAAAAAAAAAGATCAACATCGAAACGTTGCAAAAAAAAGAATATTTAATTGCAAAAACATTGCTATCCACAATGGCACATAATAGTGGGCCTAGGATCAGATATAGTTCTTTCTAGTTAAGTCCATGCATTCTAAGTATTGTGTAAGTTTAATAACAACCCCGGGAATTTTTATTTTTTTACTTCTCACAGAGATCACAGAACTCCCTCCAGCAATGTATTCATCTGCTTTTCTCTCCAGGAGGAGGAATCTACCTTTGTTCAGGCATCTTCCAGAGTCTACTTCCTAGGCTCATAGATGGCACACATCAGTTATTCTTACATTGCTACAAAGTCACGATGTTGCAACGTAATCACTGAGGAAGAGACTGAGGAAAATGCTTCCTCCTGCCTGCAGCAAATGAAAGACAACATCCTCTGACTAAGCAAAGTCACCATAGAACATGGGTGTCCAACCTTTTGGCTTCTTTGGGCCACATTAAGTGTAGAGAAATTTTCTCGGGCCGCATATAAATTATATACTATAGTTAAGGTACATAAGTAATAA
Source organism: Pelophylax lessonae (assembly GCF_965119305.1). Lineage (NCBI taxonomy): Eukaryota > Metazoa > Chordata > Amphibia > Anura > Ranidae > Pelophylax > Pelophylax lessonae. The sequence goes on along the minus strand of NC_138775.1, from coordinate 26,306,571 downwards.
AATGCCGCCACGCCCTTCCCGCGCCACCGCGAACCAATTTAACACAACTAGAGGATGATCAAATTAACTTCTTCTGAGCGATAATAAAGGAACACTCTAACCACCATGACCACTGCAGTGATTTGTAGTGGTCATGGTGGTAGGAGTCAGAAACACTGCACATGTCCCCCCCCCCCTCTGCCTACCAGTTGGAAGCTGCTGTGGCCGTGCCCCCGACCTGACTTACTTCCTCCCCAGCAAAAAAAAAAAAGGCCGGGTGGCAGTGGGCCACATTGCCTGAGGTTCCGGGCTGCATGTGGCCCTCGGGCTGCAGGTTGGACATGCCTGCCTTCAAGTGAAATTATGGCTTTTTTTGTTATAAAAAGGTGGAGCTTTTTTTCAATGATTCTGTTGCTGTATATTTTGAGAGATCCGCAATGTTACAGGCTTGTAAAAAGGTCCACTTTTTTTATTTACCACATTCAATAAAAACAGTGGGTCAAATAGAGGTTATTCCTTGCAAGGTCCCTATGAGCACTGACTCCAATGCGGATAAGGATGGGCTTAGTGCCAGTGGAACTCGGGCCCCCGGCATGCACCTAATCCACCCTGCAGCATACACTGGCTGGACATATGATATGATATTGATTAAACCTGGTACTGCGCGATACAATACACTCCATATTATAAACTCTACATAAACATGAAGCATGTGCAGTTTCTATTACACCATAACAAAGTGCTTAACCTCTTGGTGCCGACATAACACAAATATGCAGCCCCATTGGACTGGGCTTTTTTCAGTGGGGCAGCATATTTGCATATCTCCCTTTGCGCTGGGAGCAATTAGCACAACCCGCTCCCAGCACAGAGACCGGGGTCTCATGAGAGCCCCTGGCCCCATTCCAACGATCAAGACCCGGAATGTCCGATTCCGGGTCACCTGATCGTTGTGATAGCCTCCGATTGACTATCACACTGATCAGTCGCTGTAAAGCCCACCCCTGAGTTTTCGGTCTCTGTGAATGGACTAGAGAAATACAATGTATCTTTTTCTGTCCTTGCAGAGACTGAGAGAAAAAAAAAATACCTAGATCAAGGCTTGTTCTAGATTAGTTCCAAGGCTAGTGTTTGGGTCAAGGACAAGGGTCAGTAATTTTGAGACAGGATTTTTTTTTTTAATCTAGTATCAGTGTCGGTGTGTTTTAGGCAGGGCTTTTTTTCAGGGGGAACGCAGTTCCGGCACCTCCAGAACTGAATGTATGTAATAGGTGCTGGGGTGTGCTGGAGGGTCTATTGATGCTGGCTGCTGAGCGATCTATTTTTGCTGGATGGGATCTATTTTTGTGTAGGAAGGGGGGGGGGTCTGTTGTTGCTGGGGAGTTCTTCTGTTGGTCACAAGGGGGTCTATTGTTGCTGGGGTGGTTCTTATGTTACAGGGGGTCAGTTGTTGCTGGGAGGAATGTACTGTTGAGGGAGGGGGTCTTTGTTGCTGGCTGCTGGAGGGTCTATTGATGCTGGCTGTTGGGAGTCTATTGTTGCTGGGGTTGATCTATTGTCGTTGGAGTGTCTATTGTTTCTACATCTATTTGATTGTCTTTCTTGTTCTCATTAACAAATTCCTTTTCAAAATACTTAGAACCACAAAATAATACTGTATTCTCTGAAAGGGGTGGTATTGGGAGGTGGATAAGGGGTGGAACGGTATTGGGAGGTGGGTAAGGGGTGGAACGGTATTGAGAGGTGGGTAAGGGGTGGAACGGTATTGGGAGGAGGGTAAGGGGTGGAACGGTATTGGGAGGTGGGTAAGGGGTGGAACAGTATTGGGAGGTGGGTAAGGGGGTGGAACCAAGGAACAGTGCTTGAATTGTTTCTGGGCTGTACTGCAGGTACAAGCAACATACACATGTGGTATCGCTGTGATCATCAGGAGCAGGATAATTTATTTTGGGTTGTTGTTTTGTGGTAAGTTATGGTAGTAGCAAGAAGTATTCAGCGAAATTTAAAAAATAAATGATTTTTTTTTTTTTTGGGCCAGTTTTCCTTTGATAAAAGGTTTTCAGGCTCCCCTGAGGAAGTAATTTCCGCCCTTCCTTGTCTCCCCTGCCGAAATCTCATCACACAGTCACCTGTGGAGAAACAGGGAGTGGGGAATGACCACCCAGTATTGCGAGTGTTCTAAGCCGTGCCGCTGAGAGCGGAACATAGAAACATAGAAACATAGAATGTGTCGGCAGATAAGAACCATTTGGCCCATCTAGTCTGCCCAATATATCTGAATCCTATGAATAGTCCCTGGCCCTATCTTGTATGAAGGATAGCCTTATGCCTATCCCATGCATGCTTAAACTCCTTCACTGTATTTGCAGCTACCACTTCTGCAGGAAGGTTATTCCATGCATCCACTACTCTCTCAGTAAAGTAAACTCGCATGCACCGCATGAGGTCAATGGGGAGACAGCACACGGAGCATGCCGTGAATCTAAGGACAGGAAGTGCATGCGCCGCTGACATAATCAAACATTGCAAGATGGATTGCAAGAAAACTAAACAAGTAAGGAGACTTTGACAGGCAGCGATCAATAGCTTTAAAAATTAGGATTGCAATGAGCAGAAGTTTTGATAGAGAGTTTACAACCACTTTAATTGGTTTGCGCAAAAGTTATAGCGTTTATAAATTACGGGATAGATTTTTGGACTTATTTATTTATTTTTTAGTAATGGCAGCGATCAGCGATTTTTAGCGGAACTGCGACGGACAGATCGGACACCCGACAGACATTTTTGACACTTTTTGGGGATCAGTGACAATAATACAGTGATCAGTGCTAAATATTATGCACTGTTACTGTATGAATGACACTGGTAGGGAAGGGGTTAATGTGTATGCCTAATAGTGCTTACTGACTGTGTGGGGGGATGGGTTAGACAGAGGTAGGGAGAGATCGATGATTCAGCTTAGCTGAATCACACAATCTTTCCCTGCCTCTCTGACAGAAGATCCGCCTGCTTGGTTTACATAGGCAGGCGGTTCTTCGGTCATTCTAGCCAAAGATCACTTCACGGGAGGCCTGCAGCAATCGAGCCAACTTCTCCCGCGGTCTGGCTCCGCTGTGTCTAATCACAGTGGAAGCGCGGCTGGGGCAGCGCGCGTGTGCCGCCGAAACAGTGTCATATAATCACGTAGATCTACGTGATTATACTCAGCCGAGCCCCCTTGCCGCAGTATATCTGCTTGGGGCGGTCGGCAGGTGGATATACTGTATATGTTTTATTTTCTCTTTTCTGTACATATGAAATCTAAAATAAAGAATTTGATAAAAAAGAAAAAAAATGAAATCTAAAATGAAGAATTTGATAAAAAAAGAAAAAAAAAAAATGAACACAACATATGCTTCTATAGTGTGCTAGCTGCATTAGTCGCTTCTGACAAGTTATCTGGATACCATTGAATCTCAACAGATGGCCAGAACAGAGATGGTGATTGACAGCCTCAGGCGTGCATGTTTCCATATGAGGCTGTGTAAACAGGGGATCTTCTTCCTCCGCCCAGGACTCAGATTACACTCAGCTCCCTGCTGTGCAGTGCGTTACATCAGATCCCCTTCCCCCTGCCTTCTGGAGCTGATAAATAGTTTCTGATCTTTGTGTTTTAGGAGGCTATAGAGGAGAGCAGGGTGCAGATACAACTTATGCAGGGGGATTGGTTTCATCGCTGTGCATCACCCGAGGCCAGTCACTTCACTGGGTTTATGTAACAGTGTATAGCCACCGTCAGGGAAAACAAAAGTCTTTTTTGGACATCTTTGCTACAGTGACCCTGATTCTACCCCAAATACCAGCTTATATATGCAATGTGAGAACCCTGCAAATCCACTGCGGGTTCCCACATCGCATTCAAATCGCAGGCAGTTCACACTGCCATATGCAAATTTCAGGGGGTATCAATACAAAGTTAATGACACCCCCAGATCAGTTCGCATATTGCAGTGTGAACTGTCAGTTCAGACATGAATCGGATCACATTGGTGTGAACCACCATGCGATCCAATTCTGCTGCGGACCCAAAAAAAGAGTCCTGTGCATGTTCTGTCTGAATCCAATGCGAATTTAGCCATACAATCTGTATACAATCTGTATGGCTGAATTCGCATCGCATGTGATTTTCAGAGCAGTGTGTTCCGCATCACATGCGATGTCCGTCATCGCACTGATGTCGACCGGAGCTCAGTGAGGTTTTTGGTCATTTTTAGAAGGCATATACAAACGCTGAAGCCTCTGATTTGCTCTTTTCCCCCTGAAGAAATTGTCTGACACCCCTTCAGAAGAGCTAAAAGACATGCGAGACCTTTCAATGTAGCAATCAAAAGCTCCGTTTTCTCTGTGAACAAAGCTTACAACGGAACGATGGCCGACACAGAGGTTAGTGCACGCAGTGACATTTAAGATACAGTTGTGTTTCTTGGGTAACTGTGGCAACAAGTTACTTTGCAGTACCGTTAGTGATGAATTTCTCCAAGCTGTTTTTTTTTTTTCATCATCAAGGCAAATTCAAAAAGAAAGCCAGGAACATCACATGCACGTCCTCATGTGAAAGACGACATTTAAAGGTCAGCGCTGCCCAAACTGATACTTAAAAGTTGAACTTTAAGCACAGAAACTTTTATGTAAGTATTTTCCTTAATGCCCGCAAAGAATGGGAATCCACTTTGCGTGCCCCAAATGTCTTTGGAAACCCAGATATTACCTTGCAACAGTGACATCATCACTGTCCTGTACATAACCTGTGGAGAGAGCAGAGCTGTGGGAGGGATCCAGCAGACTCCACCTACTGCAGCCTGCCTGCAGAAAACTACAGGAGTGGGAGGAGACAAGACCAGTCAACCTGCACAAGGAGAGAGAGCAGCAGTGAGCGGTCTTTATTACAGAAGTCTCACCTTGTCTGGAAGAAATACACAAATCACACCAAGATTCAAGGAAGAAAAACACAAGACTCTTGTATTTAGATGATATTTGCTTATCCCTGGGTTCAGCTTTAAGTTTTGCATTACTAATAGCAAGTTGAGTAACACCTCTCAGGGTCTCCAGCTGAAGGATATCTACAGCAAATTTTTGCAATGTTTTCCAACTGGTCAAGCCACAAAAAAGTCAAATCGTGCCAGTGCCTGTTGATGGCTTTCCATAGTCCTGAATGGAGGAGTGTGGAGTCCAACTTGTGCAAGCATGACTCCTCATAATGGCCCTTAAGTACAGTATCTCACAAAAGTGAGTACACCCCTCACATTTTTGTAAATATTTTATTATATCTTCTCATGTGACAACACTGAAGAAATGACACTTTGCTACAATGTAAAGTAGTGAGTGTACAGCTTGTATAACAGTGTAAATTTGCTGTCCCCTCAAAATAACTCAACACACAGCCATTAATGTCTAAACCGCTGGCAACAAAAGGGAGTACACCCCTAAGTGAAAATGTCCAAATGGGTCCAATTAGCCATTTTCCCTCCCCAGGGTCACGTGACTCGTTAGTGTTACAAGGTCTCAGTGTGAATGGGGAGCAGGTGTGTTAAATTTGGTGTTATCGCTCTCACTCGCTAATACTTGTCACTGGAAGTTCAACATGGCACCTCATGGCAAAGAACTCTCTGAGGATCTGAAAAAGAGTTGTTGCTATACATAAAGAAGTCCTAGGCTATAAGAAGATTGCCAAGACCCTGAAACTGAGCTGCAGCACACTGGCCAAGACCAAACAGCAGTTTAACAGGACAGGTTCCACTCACATCAGGCCTCGCCATGGTCAACCAATGAAGTTGAGTGCACGTGCTCAGCGTCATATCAAGAGGTTGCCTTTGGGAAATAGACGTATGAGTGCTGCCAGCATTGCTGTAGAGTTTGAGTTTGGGGTTGGGGGTCAACCCGTCAGTGCTCAGACCATACGCCGCACACTGCATCAATATGGTCTGCATGGCTGTCGTTCCAGAAGGAAGCCTCTTCTAAAGATGATGCACAAGAAAGTCAGCAAACAGTTTGCTGAAGACAAGCAGACTAAGGACATGGAGTGCTGGAACCATGTCCTGTGGTCTGATGAGACCAAGATAAACTTATTTAGTTCAGATGGTGTCAAGCGTGTGTGGTGGCAACCAGGTGAGGAGTACAAAGTCAAGTGTGTCTTGCCTACAGTCAGGCATGGTGGTGGGAGTGTCATGGTCTGGGGCTGCATGAGTGCTGCAGACACTGGCGAGCTACAGTTCGAAGGAACCATGAATGCCAACATGTACTGTGACACACTGAAGCAGAGCATGATCCCCTCCAGTTGGAGACTGGGCCGCAGGGCAGTATTCCAACATAATGACCCCAAACACACCTCCAAGATGACCACTGCCTTGCTAAAGAAGTTGAGGGTAAAGGTGATGGTCTGGCCAAGCATGTCTCCAGACCTAAACCCTATTGAGCATCTGTAGGGCATCCTCAAAAGGAAGGTGGAGGAGCGCAAGGTCTCCCAACACCCACCAGCTTCGTGATGTTGTAATGGAGGAGTGGAAGAGGACTCCAGTGGCAAGCTGTGAAGCTCTGGTGAACTCCATGCCCAAGAGGGTTAAGGCAGTGCTGGAAAATAATGGTGGCCACACAAAATATTGACACTTTGGGCCCAATTTGGACATTTTCACTTAGGGGTGTACTCACTTTTGTTGCCAGCGGTTTAGACATTAATGGCTGTATGTTGAGTTACATTGAGGGGACAGCAAATTTACACGGTTATACAAGCTGTACACTCACTACTTTACATTGTAGTAAAGTTTCATTTCACATGAAAAGATAATAAAATATTTACAAAAATGTGAGGGGTGTACAGCTCCTATACAAGTAAACCTTGTGTAGGCAGATTTGTTTCATCTTTATGTATCATCTGAGGCTGTTCACTTCACTGGGTATATGTGAGGCTTTACATTAGGGATCGACCGATTATCGGCAAAGCCGATATATCGAGGGCCGATATGCACTTTCCTTGATATATCGGAAGCGGCCACCAAGGTGGCCGATATTACCGATATTTCGGGAAAGTGCTGTCCCGGAGTGATGCCTGCAGCTAGAGTCATCACCCCGGTACCGGCGTCCATAGTCGGCGGTCGGCTGTCTTGGAATGACAACCGATGCAGCTGAGAAGCTGTTTGGCTGTCATTACAAGGAGCGGGAGGGGACGTACGGCCCCACCCCCTCCCGCGGCTCCTCTGGGTCTCTGTTTTATCTCTGTATCACCTGAGGCCAATCACTTCACTGGGTATATGTAAGGGTTTACAAAGACTTTTACTTACATATATTCATAGTACACTTTTGCTTAAAGTGGTGTTCCAGCTGTGAAAAAATAAAATAATTAAAAGTCAGCAGCTACAAATACTGCAGCTACTGACTTTTAATACATAGACACTTACCTGTCCAGGAATCCTACAATGTCGGCCTCCTAGCAGATTTTCGGATTGGATGCTGCCGCCGCTATTTGTTGTAGGGGAAGCCAGCAGTAAAGGCTTTCAGCTTCACAGCCGGTTCACTACTGCACATGCACGAAGTGTGCTGTGCTTCCTAATTGGACCGGCGGGGGGTAGGGGGGGGAGGAGAGGGGCCGTTGGCCAGGGGAAACGCTGTAACTCGGGCAGAGACCAATCATATGCGATCTCACGAGGCGATTAACTTGCGGCCCAGCCCTCGTCCAGTGTGGCTATGTCACGGCCGACCTAGCGCTCGCTGAGGTCTGTGTGCGCTCGCTGGCCAGACTGGGGTGACCACCAGGGCCACCTTACCGATAGGGCGTGCTGGGAAGTTGCCCAGGTGCCCCACCTGCCCAGCGACCTAGCCCCAACCAAGCATTGATCCCGATTCTCGTGTGCATCCCGCAACTGAACTTAGCAGGTGGCATGCGCCTGTCGGCCCTGCACTGCCGTCATGCCACTTGAGCCATATAGGGGGAGCCCACAACTGCAGGAATGCTTGTCTGCCTCCACGGGAACAGGCACACATGGGACAGTCGAGTCTTGACTCCTGTTCACTGGACTTAGCCGCCAAACTTGGAAGTTGTCATTAGCCTGGCACTGTTGTACCAATAAATATCGCCTTATGGATAACTTGCATTTTTATTCTCGTTGGTGATTGTGTAGGGTGGGCCCCAGTGCACTGCATTGTCCAGGGCCCTTTAATGCTCTTAAGTTGGCACTGGTGACCACTGAATTTAGATTATCCAACCCGTCGCCCAGTCATTGTAGATCTCACAGAAAAAAATCTAAGAGAAAAAAAGTTTCTATCCAAAAAGAAAAAAAATTTGCCAGGCCCAAAGACCCCAGCAAGGAACTAGGTCCTTACTACGGACTAGGCAGAAAAAAACTGAGTGGCTATAGCAGCGAGAGGGAGTATACCCCCTGGGACTGCCCATGGGTGTAGCCGGAATTATTTTCTGCCTAGTGTCCTACTCCTGTAGGGGGCAGTATACCCCAATGGTTATGAATACCAGGAGCTGTGTCCATCAATGAACGAAAGAAATATATGTTTTTGTTTTTTTTCCACATACACACTCAAAATGTTTATTTTTTGTTACGTACGAGCAATCTACACAATACCAGTACTGAATATTAACCGGTTGCTGACCGCCGCAAGTACATATACTGGTACGTCACTAGCCTGTGAGCCAATAGCGTTCCCTAGGAAATGTGGGGGTGTGTGACCGGCGGACCCAATGTCTGCCGGTCACTCGGCGATCGTCGGTGGAGAGGGAGAAAGGCAGGCGGCTAATGTAAACAAGCCGCCTGTCATTCTCCCCTGGGTAGGAATAGTGATCATACGGTTCTACTATGTAGGATCGTTGATCACTGTTTCTACACCAGTAGTAATGACAGTTAGAAGCATGCCCCTAGGGACACACTTAACCCCTCCTTCCCCAATAAAGTTAACCCCTTCCCTGCCAGTGTCATTTTGCAGTAACAGTGCATATATATAGCACTGATTACTGCAGTAATGTCACTGGTAACCCAAAAAGTGTCAAAAATGTCAGTCAAGGGTCCGATCTGTCCGCCGCAATGTCGCAGTACCGCAAAAAGAAAATCGCAGATCGCCGCCATTACGCGTTAAAAAAAAAAAACAAAAAAACACCAAAAATGACAGAAATCTTTTCCTTAGTTAGTAAACGCAATAACTTTTGCGCAAACCAATCAAAATACGCTTTTTGCGATTTTGTTTACCAAACATATGTGGCATAAAACAAATTGGCCTAAAATGTTAAAAAATTTAGATTTTTAAATTTTTTTTTTTGGGAATTTCATATAAAAAAAATGTGAAAAATATTGTTATTTTTGCAAAATTGACGCTCTTTTTTTGTTTATAGCGCAAAAAGTAAAAAAAAAAAAAAAAAAAAAAAAAAAAAAAAAAAAAATCGCACAGGTGATCAAATACCACCAAAAGAAAGCTCTGTTTGTAGGAAAAAAAGGACGTCAAATTTGTTTAGGTACAGCGTTGCACGACCGCGAAATTGTCCGTTAAAGTCACACAGTGCCGAATCGCAAAAAAAACCCTGGTCAGGAAGGGGGTAAAATCTTCTGGGGCTTAAGTGGTTAAAATAATAAAGAGGACATTATCCCTTAAAACTCCTCATTCCCTTTAAATGCAATCTATGGAAGGCGGGAGGTACACATGCATGACAAAATGCTATCATCTTGCTTTATTACCTATCGCTTGTAACACTGGAAGACACGTAATACGGTTTCCATTTGGATTGTATCTTTGTAACACGCGCACACATTCCGGAGAAAGCAGCTGCCTCCAATATGTGAATATGTTCAGACATGATTTGAAAATAAACTTGTCTAGTTAAAAATAATGCAGCCACTCGTTCCCAGAGCTGGTGACGGGCAAGAGATTGGTGATAAACGTCGGAATGAGGGAAAGGAGAACAAAAAAAAAAAAAAAAAAAAGACTGGAGATATAATCATATCACAATGGGAGAGACAAGGAGAACACAGCTAGAGGCAATCTGCACAGACTGGAGGAATCTCCGAGGTTCTGTCCACAGAATTCTGCAAGGTTGGGGAAGAGTCTGCTTGTATTTGATAACCTGTCAGCGCCGTGACATGCAGCTCTTCAATTTAGGGCAGCACAGAAGTACAAATTCTCTGCCAGAGCTATCTGGAGGACGGTGGTCTATTTTCTACAGCATTCTAAGTGAACAGACAAAATTCAATAAGCTGTAAGGCAGAGACCTAATTACGTGCGTCTGTGTTTTTGTTTCTTCGCGCACCATTTGGGAGAAAAAAAAATAATAATAATGGGTGAATCAGATAACATCTTGTGTCTGCATGTTCAGGATGATGTACTAGCCACTACACACCATGAACATTATTTCCTAAGGGTGACATCTTAGGGGCAGAAAGCTCCCCGAGAACAAGAAGTGGAATATAATCTGCCTGCCTTTCCTCAATAAAAGAGAAATAAAGCAAGGTTTGTTGTAAATGTTTTAAATGTAATAATGAGTTCTTCCAGCCATCAGAGGTCCTCAAAATGACTTCCTAGGAGACTGAAAGGACCCCAATGGTTGCCGGCTTAAAACTGATATTAGGGAATTCTATGGCAATCTTAAAGAGCATGTCCACTTAACCAGTCCTCTTACACCTTTGGACATGCGCAACGGTTATATTTCTGCTATGACCTGTTTATTCGGCAATAACTTTAGCACTACTTAGTTTTAGTTCAATTTTACAGAAAAAAAAAAAAAAGTAAAATGTGAAAAGGT